>NC_142350.1:842500-1182500 GCF_059441175.1 Urocampus carinirostris | reverse complement strand
CAACCCGAAAAGTCAAGCGATGACCTGGTTTTGGATGGGCTCATATTTGCGGAAGCGAAAGCTTGAACCAAACAATCGTTTAATTCCAGTTTCATTTAACTTGCCACCAACACATCTCTTTATTCGGGATTTTTTAAAGAAGTTTGATTTGGAAACACAAGAATGTCACACTTTACAAAACCACAGGGCCCTTATTGCTATTGTGCAAGAGCGAGCAACAGTAAGTCCTGTGCGGGGGCTTGCGTTTGGCAAACCTACAACGGTTTGGAGCAACGTGAATCATCCTGCCCTCCCAAACAGACTACGAGACTTGTCATGGATGGTGGCTCATGAGGTTCTCCCAGTCAGAGCTGTAATGCACCACCGAGGAATGTCAGCGACTTCGACATGCCCTCGACCTGGCTGTGGCGCCCAGGAGTCGATGAGGCACCTTTCTTGTGAGTGCAACGCTGCCGAGGACTTGTGGACAATGGCCGACCAACTAGGAAAGTTCCCGGACTTGCCAGCAGGCTGATGCACAGTACGTGCTTTACGGGGTGAGTCGGTCGAGGAGGTCTCGGAACGACTTTGCCAGGGACTGGCTCACTCTCGCCGCCATCAAGGACGCCATCTGGACCTCCAGAAACCTGCTGGTATGGAGGTGCAGGCAGATCCCCCCCGTGGCTGTGCTCCAAATGGCTGCAGATACCATACAATCTGCGAGCAGCGGGCCTAGGACGCAGCCATAAAGAAGAATCGTCTGCACCCACCCGGAGGGGGGAACCGGAGCTACAATGTGGGGGTCCCGGCAGCAACGGCCTGGGTTGTGTAAAGTAGAAGTAAGAAGGGAGAGGACCCACACAGAGGACTGGAAGGATGCTGCTTGGGAGGGTGGGATGGAAGAGCTATGCCCTTGCACAATAGTATTGCCCTTTACACGTTGGTTAACTACTGTTAATAGATAATAACTCTGAAATTGTTTAATTGATGTTGAAAATGTCAGGAAAAAATGTTAAAACGTCATATCGTCACGTCATATTGTCAGATATAACAAATTTGTGAATATGCTTGATGGCTGTTGAGATTGTCGTGTTTGTTTTGCTGCTGTTGGTGTCGATGGATTTGTTCAGACCAAAGACAATCGACTTTGGCCTGGACGGATCTATTGACACTAACAAAGATGTTATATAATGAAATTGTGTATATGCTTGATTGCTATTAAGATTTTCGAGAAGGGTTGTTCAAACCTCACATTGTGTTTGCTGTTAAAAACGTCATATTGAAATATAATATTGTGAATGTGCTTAATTGCTGTTGAGATTGTCATGATTGTTTTCTGTCATTAGTGTCAATAAATTTGTTCAAACCAAAAAAAAAAATTTCATATTTCTACTTTTTACAGGAGATATATTAAGGAGAGCAAAATCTTTTGGGAAATACAAGTTTTTTTTTAAATATATACATTGACATAGGAACAAAGGAATTTGAATGTTATTTTATTGTTAAATTGTTTAAGTTAAGTTCTAAGTTATATAATTTAACAAGATATTTTTATTTACAGCAAAATAATAAATACTGTATAAGTGATTTAAGGTTTAAATGTAATAATCTTGTCTGTTTTTATTCATATTTATGTTCCAAAAACATTCAGTTTAAGTGTGTTCAATAAATGTTTATCCTGGTTTGCCCTCGACCTTAAGTGTGTTTTGAAGTTTGGCCTCTTGTGCAATTGAGTTTGACATCTCTGCTCTATGGCATGGAGAAAACATTTTTTTTACTAGTCTGTAGTTGTTAACAGGAATTTTGGGGCAAAACAGACGGCTACCAACTGTCATGAACCAGAACGGACACTCGGATCCAATTGCGTCAGTTTCAGAGTTTTTATTGACAAGGATCGTTGAAACTGGCTTGGGACGATGATTAACCCAGGTGGCTCCACTTAGGTAATCACGACAGAACCCCCCCCTCAGAAGTCCCCCAGGAAAAAAAAATTAATCCAAGACACGTCACAGGGAAACATAGGTAATCCAAGGGAACAAAAAGTCATAGGCAGATCACAAGTAATCCCAAAAGATACGTCACCGATAATCCAATAATGAGCGTCCAGTAGTCCCCTCTCAGAATTCCTCCGAATGGACGGACACCCCATCGTCAGCATCTGGAGGGGCGGCAGCGGGTGGGTCCGCAGGTGGAAGAGTAGCAGCGCCGGACCCACGAGGACGACCACGGCGCGGCGCTGGTTGGTCTGGATGTAGTCGGTGGAACTCCGCCACGAGAGATCGGTCCAGGATCTGCCCGCTGGGGACCCATGATCTCTCCTCCGGACCATATCCCTCCCATTCGACCAAGTACTGGAACCCCCGACCCCTGCGTCGGGAGTGGAGCAGGCGGCGCACCGTGTAGATAGGTTCCCCGTCCAGAAGGCGCGGAGCCGGGGGAGGAGGTGGTATGGGTGCCAACGGGCTCTGGCTGACGGGTTTGATTCGGTAGACATGAAACGTGGGGTGCACTCTCATAGACCTTTGTAGGCGGAGACGGACTGCTGAGGAGTTGATAATCCTTTCAATAGGAAATGGGCCTAGATATCGAGGAGCCAGTTTCCTCTACTCAACCCTCAGTGGTAGATCAGCGGACGAAAGCCAAACACTCTGGCCCACATGGTAATTCGGAGCAGGACTCCTCCGTCGATTAGCCCCGACTGAATGAGCCTTGCCTGCCCGAAGGAGTGTGGCCCGGGCACGAGCCCAGGTTCGCCGACAGCGGCGTGCGTTTGCCGTAGCTGACGGACAGGAGACTTCCACTTCCTGGCTAGGGAACATAGGAGGTTGGTAGCCATATACGCACTGGAAAGGGGACATACCCGTGGAGGAGCTAACCAGAGAATTGTGGGCATACTCCACCCATGCCAATTGCAGAGCCCAAGACAACGGTTCACGAGAGACCATACAGCGAAGTGCTGTTTCCAGATCCTGGTTAACTCGCTCTGACCGTTGGATTGAGGGTGGAACCCCGATGAGAGGCTAACTGAGGCACCCAGCAGACGACAGAACTCCTTCCAAAAAACGGACGAGAATTGGGGACCCCGGTCAGAGACAACGTCCTGAGGGATGCCATGGAGGCGGAATACGTGTTGCTGAACTACCAACGCGGTTTCCTTGGCGGAGGGAAGCTTGGGTAGTGCCACGAAATGGACCATTTTACTGAACCGGTCCACGATAGTAAGTACGGTCGTCATCCCCTCAGATACTGGCAATCCCGTCACAAAGTCCAAGGCGATATGGGACCACGGCCGGGGGGGAACCGGTAGGGGATGTAACAGACCGGCCGGACGTTGGTGAGAGGCTTTGTTCTGGGCACACACTTGACAGGCTGAGACATATTCCCGTACATCATTGGCCATGGAAGGCCACCAAAAACGTCGGGACAAGAAACTGTGGGTCCGAGCCGACCCCGGATGGCAAGACAGGCGAGAATCGTGCCCCCATTGGAGGACCTCGGACCGTAAGGGCTCGGGGACGAATAGTCGACCCTCGGGACAGGAGCTGGGACCTGCTTGATCAGGTAGCGCCTCTCTGACTCGGGATTCAATATCCCAGGAAACCGCCGCCACCATACGGGAAGCCGGAAGAACCGTCGCAGGACCCTGAGGTATCTCATTGGGATTCTGGAATTGCCGGGAGAGTGCGTCGGGCTTCACATTACGAGATCCGGGTCTGTAGGACAGAGTAAAGTTAAAACGGGTGAAGAACAGGGACCAACATGACTGGCGTGGGTTTAGCCGCTTGGCCGATCTAATATATTCCAAATTCTTGTGGTCTGTCCAAACTATGAACGGCACTGTTACCCCCTTCAACCAATGCCGCCATTCTTCCAGGGCTAGCTTGACGGCCAACAACTCACGATCCCCCACGTCGTAGTTGCGTTCGGCCGGGGACAACCGCCGGGAAAAGAAGGCGCACGCGTGCATCTTCTGGTCCTTGTTTGACCGCTGGGACAAGACGGCACCAACTCCCACATCTGAGGCGTCCACCTCCACTACAAGTTGGCGTGCGGGGTCAGGTACCTGGAGTATGGGGGCCGTAGAGAAATAGTTCTTTAAACAGTTAAAAGCTGCATCGGCCGCGGGGGACCACCGGAATGGCTCCTTAGGGCTGGTGAGGAACGTGAGGGGAGCTGCCACCGAACTGTAGTTCCAAATCCAAGGAATTGTTGGAGTTTCTTGCGAGACTCCGGGACAGGCCAAGAGGTGACAGCTGATACCTTGGCAGGATCCATCTGAAGGCTCCCCTCCGCCACGATGTAGCCCAGGAACGAAACCGTCTTGGCATGAAACTCGCACTTCTCCGCTTTAACAAATAGAGTTCTCCAGGAGACGACGGAGAATAAGCTGGACATGCTTTTGGTGCCCTTCGAGGGACTTCGAAAAAATCAAAATATCGTCCAGGTACATAAATACAAAGCGATTAAGCACATCTCGTAAAATGTCATTAATCAAAGATTGGAAAACGGCTGGGGCGTTGGTTAACCCGAACGGCATTACCAGGTACTCGTAGTGGCCGGTGGGTGTGTTGAATGCCGTCTTCCACTCATCTCCCTCCCGGATACGGACTAAATGGTAGGCGTTACGCAGGTCAAGCTTAGTGAAGATCGTGGCCCCCTGTAGAAGTTCAAATGCAGAGGCAAGCAGTGGCAAGGGATAGCGATTTTTAACAGTGATGTCGTTAAGCCCTCGATAATCAATACAGGGTCGGAGTGACCCGTCCTTCTTTCCCACAAAGAAGAACCCCGCCCCCGCTGGGAAAGAGGAGGGCCGAATAATACCACCCGCCAAGGCATCGGAAATGTACTCCTTCATGGCCTCCCTCTCTGGAATAGACAGGGAGTAGAGGCGACCCCGAGGAGGAACGGACCCTGGCAGAAGGTCAATCGCGCAGTCGTAAGGTCTATGAGGGGGCAGGGAAGAGGCCTTAGCTTTACTGAGGACTTCCCGTAGGTGATGGTAACAGACTGGGACCTTTGACAGATTGGGTGGAGCCCTTGTGGAAGCAGGGTGATCCGGGTAAGGAGCGGCTCGCAGACAGGTTTGGTGACAGTCCATGCCCCATTCTAGTATCGACCCAGTGCGCCAGTCGAAATGGGGGTTGTGTTGGACCAACCATGGATGACCCAGAACGAGGTGTTGGCTCGGGGAGTGAAGTAAATGGAATCGGATCTTCTCTCGGTGATTTCCAGACAACTGTAATTCTATGGGTTCAGTTATTTGAGACACGGTGCCTAACAGGTGACCATCTAAAGCCCGAGCTGATACCGGATTAGGAAGGGGTTTAACTGGTATCCCCATTTTGCGTGCGAGGGACAGATCAAGGATATTTGCTTCAGCGCCAGAATCAATCAGGGCATGTAAGGACTGAGATGAGCCGGAAAGAATGAGATTGGCCCGGAGGACCGGTCTATCAGTCTTTGGGAACGAAACTAATGCCGAGCTCAATCGGACGTCCCCTATGTCCGACGAGCGTTGGCTTTTAAAGGGCAATTGACCACCCTATGACCCTGGCCGCCGCAGTAAAAACATAGCCGTTCGGAACGCCTTCGCTGGCGGTCTTCGACGTAGAGGGAGGTACGATCCACCTCCATCATCTCATAAGATGTGGTGGACGTGGTTGAGGGGTTCGGTACCTTACTAACTTCTTGAACTTGCCTGGTGACGAATTGGCTGGGACCTTCTCTCTCTCGACGTCTCGCCTGAACCCTACGGTCGATCCGGGCGGTCAAGTCGATAGCTTCGTCAAGTGTTGCCGGAGGAGCGTGGGATACTAATTCATCCTTGAGATAACCGGACAAACTGTGGAGGTAGGCGTCGACCAGCGCCTCTTCGTTCCAGTGACTCTGGGCTGCTAGCGTACGAAAGTCGATAGCATAGTCGGCGATGGAACGTCTCCCCTGGCGGATGTTCATGATCGAACGGGGGGCGTCGACCGATGAGGAACCAGAGTCAAATACCTTGATCATTTCCTGGCCCAGTAGGCTAAAGGAGGTGCATGCTGTCGCCCCCCGTTCATATTCGGCCGTTCCCCAAAGGCGGGCTCTTCCAGTCAAATGATTTATTACATAAGCCACCTTCGTCTTTTCGTTCACAAAGCTGCGTGGCTGTAGGTCAAATATTAGCCGGCAATTTATGAGGAAGGGGCGGATCTGGGCGGGATCTCCACCGACTCTCTCCGGCGAACCCACTCGTGGTTCAACAATGCCGTTGCCGGACTGATCGGGAAGGGGCCGGATTTTGTGGCCAGGCTGCTAGGGAAGTGTTGATTTGCTGCTCGAACAATTGCTGGTGTCGCTGTACTTGCCGAACCAGGGTGGAAACGTCATGGGCTATTTGTTGTACTGCGCCTTCAGTGTGCATTAGGCGCTGTAACGCGGATTGCTGCTCGGCATTTCCGCATTCTCCGGAGATGGGGGAAACTTCCGCTGGATCCACAATATGGTTCGAGTGTTCTGTCATGAACCAGAACGGACACTCGGATCCAATTGCGTCAGTTTCAGAGTTTTTATTGATAAGGATCGTTGGAACAGGCTTGGGACATCGGCTCTTGCTGGTCGAAAAGCCTCATCGGGCGGAACGGCAGCTCCGTGATGAAAAGCGCAAGGTGCAACGTAGCGGGTAAGTCGGTGGCCGGGGCGGGAGAGTAGATAGTAAAACTTGTAACAGAAATAGGTCAGGCAACGAGAGGCAGGCATGAATCAGGCAAGAGAAATCGTGGGTACCTTGTATGTTGGAGTCACACTCAGAGATACGAGGAGTACACTCGAACGTCCATCTCTGGACGCTGACAGCGTAAGTGAGGAACACCATCCAATCAGGAAGCGCACTCCAGCGCGCCAGATGATTACCCCAGGTGGCTCCACTTAGGTAATCACGACAGCAACAAGCAATGTCCATCGATGCAGATGCTTCTCGGCGGATTTGTTATTTTATTTGTCGCCATTATTGCGTGTTTTGGAGTGTGTAAATATTTTACACTGTTGGATTTACTACATTTACCCGGTTTTATATTTTCCCAGTATCCTGTTTCAGACTGATCTTGACGTTTCTTTGATGGGTCTATTTTTAAAATTATTTAAATTCAAAGTGTTTATTGTTATATGCACAATAAAGAATCATGTTTCCCTGTACAATTACATTTTTACTTTGCTGTAAAAAAAAATATTGAAACTAAGAAATGGTTGGCATTTCTTGAATCCCAAGAGTTTAACCTTCGTAATGATATGGGAAATGAGCATTTGAGTGATTAGTGACATCGTACAGACACCGTGTCCGTACGTGTCTGAAACACGTATTTGCTTCCCGTCTCCGTCTTTCCCTGTGTGAGTTGAGCACACGGTCCGATCACCCCCCACCCCACCCCCGTCTTTCCCCCGTCTTTCTGTCCTTTACTTTGTGTAACGTTATGTTTGAGTTGTTTGACTTACGGAGGGGGTCTTGGAAAGATAAATGAAGAGTGGAGTGATTACTTTTCCTCGCCCGCAGGGACGTAGTGGTGATAGGGGAACTTAAGAGCGCAGAATGGGCTTATTAGTGCGTGAGAACAGGAAATAAAAGTACTGCGCGATTGGTGTATGAGATAGATATGAAAAACTTACGGTACTGGGATATAAATTAAGGTGAAAGACTCATTGAGCGCTCCGTCTACGTGTGGCTGTGAATTTGAGATCTGTTTCCGTTGAACACTCTGACGCTCTGAAGTTGAAGATTCGTGTGCGAAGAGGGCCACTCAAGTGGGAGGAGCTGGGTCCGCCCTAAGATGAATATTCATGAAAGGGGTTGAGCTGGAATGAACTGTTTGTGTCTGAGCAGAAGCAGACGTGCGAGCAGAAGAGGCCCCCCCCGCCCATTCTGAGCCTGAACAGCGCCCTCGTTCGGAAAAATCAGGACACGCGTCCAAATCAGCCTAAGTTTGCAAAAGCAAGGTCAGTGACATTAATTGAATAATTATGAACATTCTTGTGCCAGTGAAGCTTTTGGGATTGCGCCATCCGGACAAGGCCGAGCAGATTGAAAAGGTGTCACAAAAGTGGGAGAAGAGGACGAAGGATCTTCAACCTGCATGGCCGAAAGGTGGTACGTTCGATACATACTCTTGTGATGTCATGGAAGTCAGGATTATGGACTACAAATCTGGAAAAAATAACAAGAAACGACAAGAGAAGAGGAACACAGAAAAGGAGATTTTGAAGCTGTTTAAGACTGAAGGTGTGCATTACAGAGAGAAAATTAGGGAAGGACTGATTCGACTAAAAGATAAATCATTGAATGCTGAAAAGACAACTGGATCAGCTGGGTTGTATCCAACTTTGGTCGGAACAATGAAAATAAATGGGGATTTCAAGTATGATGGAGAAGGGGACGAGATGAAATTGCCAACAAAAAACTTAGGGAACGCACCAACAAGTCCTCAACATCCTCCTATCCCAAAGCATTGTAGCACGGAGAGAAAGTTCGACACAGTGGAATGCAGGGAACCGCTCGACTGCTATGCGGAAAGAAATGAAACGGTCAAGGGAAAGTCAGGTGAATCTTTTTGGGTCGACATGGGAACCGGAGGTGTCCGTCAAACAAGCCAGAACATGGAACAAGAACAACAGCGTGCGGTCCGAGCTACCATCAGAGAATTGGAAGAAGAAATAGACAATCTTCACGCAAGAGTTGAGGCAAGGGAGGACGGTGAAAGACCTGGACCGTCAATGATTGCGACTGGAAATTACGACCTAAGATATAGGCCTAATATCCGGCCGCCAGAGAGGTATACAGACCCTGGTCAGTTTCCAATTCTAATCAAGGGAAACAAAGGTCAGTACATCCCTTGGCAGACGCTCGACCTCACGGGTCTGATTTCCCGATTGCCAGACATACATGAAGGTGCTGGGAAGTGGATTCGACGGTTTGAAGAAGAGACTATTGGCAAGCTGCTAGCCATCGGCGATATCAAGTCAGTATTGGCACAATGTGTAGGTGCCTCAACGATGCAGAATATTTTGCGCCATAGCAACAATGGATGGATGATCGATGTGATGGCGGATGGAACTGAATTTAACGCCTACCGTGCAGTGGTGTGGAGAGCATTACGGGATGAATACCCTGCCAAGATTGATCCAAAGGCATTAAAAGGTGAGACTCTCGGCGAAACTGAGAATCCAGCTTCATACATCGGCAGACAGCTCAAACGATGGAAACAGGAGACAGAGGAAGAAGTGGAGAACAGCCCTATACTTTCGACTCTGTTTCGCAATGCAGTCATTGGAGCCCTGCCAATACAAGTTCAGAGTAAGCTGGAAGATGCCGTAGGGTTAACCTCAATGCCATACAGGGAGTTCCGTGACCATGTTGTCCACGCCATTGAGAGATTCAGAAAGGATCAGCAAAGACAGCAGGACTTAGAAAAAGCTGAACAACGGAAACTCACTCAGATGCAGCTCTCTGACCTGCAGAATAAAGTTAGACTGAAGACTCAAGCACCTGTACTGGACCAAACCATCCAGGCAAGCGTGACGGCGCCGCCCATCGCTCCATCAACCCAGCAACCACTTCCGGTTGTTAATGTTTATCAGCAACAGCCATTTGGCCGGCAACCCTACGGAGCAGTACAGGGCCAGATGCCTGCCTGGGGTCGAGGTGCCCCAAGAAGGAACGGGCACGCGCCCACAGGCCAAGTGCTCGTGTGCTGGAAATGTCAGGGTCCTGGTCACTTTGCACGAAACTGTTCAGCAGCCGGTCCAGGGGGATGGAGAGGAACAAAGGGGGGCCCGTCAAGACAAGGAAGAGGATCTCCAGGTTCAGGTCCAAGATATTGGCATTAGGGGGGCCCAGAGAATCCTGTGGGGGAGGCCCAATTCACAATTCATGCAGGGGAAACTGGCAGGGAACCAATAATCCAGGTCAAAATTGAAGGCAACAAAATCCCAATGCTAGTTGACACCGGAGCTACATATACCTGCATAAGTTCAGAGTATGCCTCGAACCTCCCCATGTCTGGCAAATTCATAAGAACAATAGGATTCTCGGGATCAAAACAAACCATTCCAATGACAGACCCAGTGAAAATCTCTACTGAAGAGGGTGAAATTATGATACCCATTCTTGTGTCAGAAGAAACGCCAGTAAATTTGCTGGGAAGAGACGCTTTGTGTAAGCTTGGAGTCAAATTGTGGTGCACTCCTGACGGGGTGTATCTGGACAGGATTGGACTCAAGAATCAAATGCTACAACAAAGCAAAGGCGCAAAGGTCTATTGGTTGGGAAATCTACAAGAACCTGTAAATAAAATTATGAAAGTATGGGAACCTGTCATCAAAATACAGCTACCAGAGGCATTCAAACCAACGACAGAGTATCATTGCACTATGTATTATGACTCGTCCTGCAGTATGGTCTACGAGGAAATATGGGACAAACAGACAAAGAACATCACAGTAGAAGTTTTGGTCGACTGCCTCCTGATTGGCCATCAGGGTGCAGCTCTGAACATCAAACCAAATGACTTCACGTCGCAGTGGTTCGGAGTGCCGGAATCGGAACCACATATTGCATTACTAGTCAACAAAGGATTCAAATCTAAAGACCTAGGTCCCATGGTGAAAGCAGCAAAGAGCGTGAGATGGATTGAGACTGAAGATTCGGAAATGACAATCTCGGACGAAGATGGTATGGTGAGAATACCATGTGAAATGAAAATGGATGCGAAACCTTGGGTGGTTACCATACCAGAGGCGACACAAGCTGTTCAAGATGAAGAAAAACAAGAGGACGTATTGAGACAAGAAATGCTGAACCATGTTCCGAAGGAGGTGTGGTCAAATCATGACACCGATGTTGGATTGGTGAAATCAGCAAATCCAGCTGAAATACAACTGAAACGGGGAACGAAATTGCCGTTTCGACCGCAATACCCGTTGAAGCCAGAAGCGGAAGCAGGGATACAAAAGACGATCGACGGACTGCTCAAGGCTGGAGTACTAATTGAGATGCAAAGTCCATGCAACACTCCGATTTTTCCAGTTCTCAAATCGGACAAGTCTAAATATAGATTGGTACATGATTTGAGAGCGGTAAATGAAGTTGTCCAAAATTGGGCAGCTGAAGTTCCAAATCCAAGTACTATCCTCACAAATGTGCCTCCAAACGCAAAGTACTTCACAGTAATTGATCTTTGTTCAGCATTCTTCAGCATTCCGTTATCTGAAGACTCATGGTATCTCTTTGCATTCACATACCGAAGGAAACAATACAGTTACACACGGTTGCCACAGGGCTTCAAGCATAGTCCTCATATGTTCAACCAAGTACTGCGTAATGACCTGGAAGGCCAAGACATCGAGAGTACACTGATACAATATGTTGACGACCTGCTAATCTGCTCAGCAACGCTCGAAGAATGTCATAGAGACTCGATCAGAGTCCTACAAAGACTGGCTGAAACAGGACACAAGGCTTCAGAAGCCAAACTACAATACTGTCAGCCGCAAGTGGAATATCTGGGAAGACTCATTTCACAAGGGCGCATTGCAATGACACCAGAGCAGCTCGAGGGAGTCAGCAAAGCTCCGAAACCTCAAACGGTCGGACAAATGATGACCTTCCTTGGAATGACGGGATTCAGTTCCGAGTGGATTGAGGACTACGCATGGAAGACCAACCCATTGAGGGACTTGATGAAAGAAGCAGGAACGACGATGCTACGAGCAAAATTGCAATGGACAGACACTGCAATGGATGCTTTCGAAAATATCAAACAAGAAATGCAAAGAGCGCCTTCTCTGGCAACACCGGACTACACAAGACCATTTCTGCTGTACGTAGCGAATCGACATATGTATGCTTCAGCTGTGTTAATGCAAGAGACATGCAGTGGCAGACAAAAACAGCCAATTGCCTACTACAGCACCAAACTTGACAATGTGGTGCAAGGATGGCCGCCATGTTACCAAGGCTTGGCTGCAGTTCATTATGCATATGAGAAGGCCACAACAGTAACTATGGGCTATCCAGTGATAATTTACACCCATCACAAGATTTCAGGACTGATAAATCAAGGCAAGTTTGTTGTCACTCAGGCCAGATGTCTACAGTTCATGCCACTGTTGACGTATCCGGACATTACATTGAAAAGATGTAATACAACAAATCCAGCTAACACCATACCGTTTGAATTTGAGGGTGAAGCACACGAATGCGTTGCGGACACAATGAAGTACACCAGGTTGCGACCGGATTTGGAGTCCATTCCGCTACTGGGTGCAGACCTGACGTATTTCGTTGATGGATCATGCTTCCAAGATTACCGGGGAAATCATGCTGGGTACGCAGTTGTCAGGCAAGAAGCTGAGCAATATGTGACGCAGAAAGCAGAGAAATGTGAACAGCCATGTTCGGCTCAGTGTGCAGAACTAAAAGCCTTGACAGAAGCGTGTAAGCTAGCAAGAGGAAAAACTGCAAACATATACACCGACTCGGCATATGCGCATGGAGTTTGCCATCATTTTGGAACCGTTTGGAAGCAGAGAGGATTTAAAAAATCAGATGGGAGCCCAATTCATCATAATCAACAAATTACGGAACTAATGTCTGCTATGATGTTACCATCAAAATTGGCCATCATCAAGTGCCAGGCACACAGAAGAGGAGATGATGCAGTGATACGTGGGAACAATGCAGCGGATGAGGCAGCCAAAGAAGTGTCAAAAAGCAAAGTTGCTGTCCTCGCTCCTATGGTTTCACTAGAACCAATGGCAACGCCAGACGATATAATCCTGATTCAAGGCGAAGCGAGCCTGAGCGAAAAGACACTGTGGAGAGAGAGGGGTGCTACCTGTGATGATAAGGGACTTTGGAGATCGCATGAAGGACTGATTATTGCTCCAGTGTCACTGCTGACTATGTTGATATCAGACGTGCACACGATCGACCATTGTGCAAGGGGAGAAGTTGTGAAGAAGCTGAAAAAACAAGGTTACTGGTCTCCGTATTTGCAGGCCACGGTAGACGAAGTGCTCAACCAGTGCGAAATCTGTGCTGAAAGAAACATCAGGAAGTGTGTACGGGCACCGATTGGCTTTGTGCCAGTCCCACAGGGACCATTTAAGCATTTAGTAATTGATTATGTAGACATGATAAAGACAGTCCAAGGAAAACGATATATGCTCGTCGTGATCGACCGATTTAGTCGTTGGGTGGAAGCAGTGCCATCAAAAGATCTAGGTGCGGAAACAGTAATTAAGTTTTTGATTAGAGAAGTTATTCCGCGATTTGGCATACCGTCAGAAATAAGCTCGGATAACGGTGCGGCATTTGTTCAAAAAGTCGTGAAGGGCATCTTACAAAAACTACGCATTAAACAACGGTTGGGTGCGGTGTATCACCCACAAAGTCAAGGAATGGTGGAAAGAGTAAATGGCACATTAAAATCAAAGATAAACAAGATCTGTGCAAGTACTAAGCTAAACTGGGTAGATGCGCTACCATTGGCGTTGATGAGTTATCGTATGCAAACTCATCGGATCACACATTTAACACCGCATGAAATGCTAACAGGCAGACCAATGCCAGCGCCGCATTTGAGAGGTCCCTATAAAGGGCCGCCGCTTGAGCAACTACAAACTGAACTGAGAGACTATATGAGACAATTGACGGCTATCCAGAAGGCCATCTACCTGCAGGTGAAGAGGCAAGAGTCCAAGGTCGAACAACCATTCGAGAGGACAGTGGTCCCAGGAGATCTCGTGTACATCAAGGTGTTTCGACGAAAGTGGAACCAACCGAGGCGTGAGGGACCGTACACCGTCGTAAGGGCAACGCCGACCGCTGTCCAGGTCGAGGGCAGCTCAACCTGGTACCATCTAAACCACTGTACCAAGGCTCGCGCTGCCACCGTCGACGAGACCAAGCAAGATCAACAGGGCAGTAACGTTAAATTAGGAAAACAAAATGTGGATGACAAAGCTGTGTGTGATAATAAATTGTCTAATATGGTTGTTACTAGGAGCAGAGCTCGAGAAATCGCAGCGGCGAATGGAAATTGCGGATCCAGAAGTGCAGCCGGAGATCCCGACAGCGGCGATGCAGTTGCAGACCATGACCCATCAAAGAGACAGCAGCCCGGTTAAGTGTGACACTACTATACAACATGCTGAAACAATTGAAAATTTGGAAAGTACAATTCGTAATAGAAAACAAATTGGAAGTACTACAATCCCGAGTACGGTGGGATTAATCCGACAACAGAGAGACGTGGAACCAACCGAAGTGCCGACTGTATACCGAAAACCAAATATGTTAACAACAGTACAGACTAACCTAACGGATAACAAGCCAAGCTTTAACAGCTGGTGGTCTGGTTTGTGGGTCACTCCAGCACCTAAAGAGATGATACCGACGGTAACAACACACCCAAAATCAGAGAAATCTACACCCAAGGCAACAACACCAAAGGGTGAGGTTACAACACGCCAACGGCCGAAAATGAGTACACTAGTAGTTCGTAAAATACAGGAAAATGTTACAGAGGGTAAACGGCCAGAGCAATCACATTTAAACGAGGGGGTAACCGTGACTCCTACAATAAAACGACCAATTGAAGTAGAAACTCAAAATGATACAGTGGGTAAGCCAATTGAAGTTAATCCTCAAAAAAGTATGGCCTACGAAGACTATTGTGCGGATGGTGGAGTTGGCAGTCAGGACAGTCGCCTAGTCATGAGTGACTATAGGCCAAAAAGTTTTAACCCAACGGACGAACTTGGGTGGGAAAACGCGAAGTACAACACATGGTATAGATGGTTATGGTATACTGCGAGAGTCATGACAGATGAAGAATGCATAGCATGCTCGACAGCACCACCAGGCGTTTTAATTGTAATTCCAGAAAAACATAATATGAAGACGTGTGCAGAGGAGCAGCGACGGATTTGCAAAGACCCAAGATTTGCTTCACAAATAGTTATAGTTAAGCCAGTTCCGCTGCCAATGTGTACGATATAATGTAGATTTATTTCTGGTGCAAAAGGTGGACATTATTATCCAAGGCTATCGGGGACACCTGAGAAAATTAGGTATAGGATGTTTAGAGAATTTCAACGATCAACGGACCACAAAGTCCCTCCAAAAAGATATCGGGTAGATAGAACTGCTGAGTATGAATGTTATGCAAGTGGTGGATATAGCTACAAGGGCATAGATGGACACGAGGTAGGAAACACGACAGTGAAGTGTAAGACAACTTGGGTTATATCCTGGTTTCCACACGCAAATATGTATCCTTTATTTCCAGATAAACCAGTATGGTTTGAAAATCCGGGTGAGCAAGATCAGACATGCGAAAACGTAACAATGACAATTCCAGACATACGTTATTTGAGGGATCAATCAGTCGCAATAGCAGACAGTTACTGGATGTGTGGAGGTGACTATTTAAGGAGCAAGCTTCCACGAAATTGGGCAGGATTGTGTACACTTGTGAGAATGAAAGTACCGGTCCATATAATGTATAAAGGGGTTTATGAGCTACTAAGAGTTTCTAGGGAAGCCAGAGTTAAGAGAGCATATCTTCCGGATGGACGAGTATATCTAGATGCCATCGGACAACCGAGAGGAATTCCAGAGGAATTTAAAGCTAGGAATGAAATTAAGTCTGGATTAGAATCGATATTTATCTGGATAACTCCGAATAAGAACGCAGAATGGATTAATTACATTTATTACAACCAACAACGTTTTATTAATTACACTAACGAGGCCTTTAGTGCAATAGGAGAACAATTACATGAGACATCTAGGATGGCCTGGCAGAATCGTCAGGCCCTGGATTTTCTCTTGGCCAGTAAAGGAGGCGTGTGTCATATGATAAAGGAGGAATGCTGTACTTATATACCTTTAAATACAGCCGCAGCAGGAAGCTTCACAAAGGCGCTGTCAAAGATTCGTGAGTTGAGCAATGAAGTGACAGTAAATACTGAAAAGAACAGTATCTCTTTTGATTGGTTCTCGTCTACATTTGGGTACTGGGGTGGTCTGTTAGCGAAAGGGGGAATTCTTGTACTAACTGTCGTAATAATTATGTGTTTGTTGTGTTTCTGTGCCATACCTATTCTTAAAAGAGGAATGCTTAAGACTTTTGGAGAACAGATGACAGTAGTTGCTAACACTAGGGTGGCAGAAGCTCAATTAGCACAGTTAGTGATTGAATACCCAAGCTTATTCCTTAGTGTGGAGGAGCAGATGACTCAACTAAATTCAACGCCTTGAAGTTTATCTGGCAACATTAACAGTGAGTCTATATTACTTTAAATAATGGAGCATCTGCGGAAAGAGACACATATGATGATCTGGACCAAATACAATATCAAGTACCACTATTGTTAAACACGCAACACACTATATAGCGCTAGGAATAACGGCTACAAATATATATTGGTTTCTGATTGTGTTTCTTTTGTTGGTATGTCACACTGCCGGGGAGCGAGCTGCTGACTGAGATGGTCGGGATGCGTCGTCGCGTCCGAGTTTCGGGCTGCATGGAAACTGAGCGTGATGCCTGCTGGGATGATCCCCCACTCCGACATCTGACTTCACGACACCCGCTGACGAATACGGCGAAGCACGTTCTTCGAAGTGTTTACGGGGATCAGGCCTAAGGCCAATATGTATACTGTATCACTATCTAATCATGCACGTATATATTGGAATATATCAACAACTATAACCGGGAGTTTGCACGGTTGTAATCACTTTTATCACTTATCGGTTCATATATACATATACCTTATCATGTACTGAACGACTATTCTACGTGTATAATCCAGTATGTACGGATAAAGATAAAATGCGTAGGGAGACTGGTGCATGGGTTGAAATGATCAAATCAGGTGTTTGGAGTGTCGGAGGTTTTTGTAATTGAAACATGAACAATGAAAGTTAGAATAATCACAGCAGGCTGACCGCCAGAATTTTATTTTATTTTTGATTCGCGTAAACTCTGTCCGTGTATTGATATCTATGATTTGTAATACTTTGCCACTACTCTGTATTCATTTTCGATTTTAATTTCTGTTCAGAATGGGAGGTGGGATTGTGGTAAATAGACTTGCATTTGTGCATACACTGACGTCAGTGAAAAACTCAGTTCGGGAAGTTCTTGGCAGACAGTTGAGTTTGCTTGAAGATAGAGTGCGAGTCTCTGTATACACTGGGCAAGGAACGAAGGTCTCTGTATACACTGGGCAAGGAACGAAGGTCTCTGTATACACTGACGTCAGACTGTTTGGAGAAGCCATCTCCTTGTCTCCTAATAAGGATACAAAGAGATGGCTTGAACGAGAAAAACAAAATTCCTTTAAGTAATACGTGATATCGGACCGCCTTTTGGGGTGTACAAAAAGCGATGTTATGCCTGGAGCTTTTTCGAGACCTTCATTGACGCATCAATAAAGTCATCTCCCTTCCATGTCGCTGGCTTTTGTCCATTTTCCTTATCCACATATGAGAAGGTTTCTCTCAGATCATAACCTACGTTTTCTCTACAACAGTACAACCTAATAACGCTCAGGAAAGTCCTGAAGCACGAAGTTATTCAATGTCTTCTGATCGGCTGCAAATTGCTAAACGAACGGAAATTCCGAAAATTCCAAACCGAACGCAGATTTCGAAATCGGAATAAAGCAAACGTTTGATTTGAAAAGAGTTTTTTTTTCTTTCTTGAAAAAGTTGACAGCCACCCGGGCAGAGACGTTATGAAAGTTGTACGCCCGACGTAAAAGATGCACTTTTACGCGGGATATGCTCAGGAGGTAGACCGCTCGTCTTGGGATCAAGAGATCGCAGTTCGAATCCCGGCTCCTCCGTGTTACATGTCAGTGTCCTTGGGTAAGACACTGAACCCCCAATACCCCAATATTGGGAAATGTGAAGCACACTGTAAAGCGCTTTGGGAAGTCTTGACTTGAAAAGCGCTATATAAATGCAGATCATTTCATTTAATTTCGCTTCTCGGGTGTCCGGGCAGACGTTATTTCAAACACTGGATATGGACAGCTACCATACCATTCATCAATAAAATCTTATTTTAGAAACTATCAAAACTTGAAACACACATACACACCTTTAATGTATTCGCCATTCGTTTTCTGTGCTTTGCCATGAAGAGAGCAATGTCATGGCTTGCTTCAGTGGTGGCGTTTGTAGCAGTGACAAATGTTTTCAGGTTCTGTGTTTGTTTGCCGTACCAGAACACAATGCGTTTTAATGCTTCTGCCATGTCAAGACTCATAATTGAATTCATGTTCATGTTTCGTCTTGTTATGACGTGTAACACTTGATGTGCGAGGTACAACGCTCTCAAAGCATAATGCACAAACAGCGTGGTCATTTTTTGCACAAATCTTTCCACGCTGGCTGAAAAGAACGATATTTTTTCGCTGGGTGAGCTGTTGTGATTCGTTCATTTATCGTGCACCGGTGTTCCTGTGGGTGCGTTAAAACACGGATCCCTCCTCTGCGTTGCGCGGCGCAGACATGCACACAGGAAGTAGAGGAGGCGGGTGTTACCGTAAAGCTTCTAAATAACACAGCGCGCAACTGAAAATGTCTTAATTTCACCTAAAAATGCGCATGGAAAAAAAAATCATTATTATTGTGCCACGCGCTCGTGTGCCACTGGTTAACCCAACTGCTGGCACCTGTGCCATAGGTTGCCGACCCCTGCTCTATACCATTTTTGGGACTGAGCAAAAAAACACAAATAATATCCCTAAGTGTCATTACAAATATACACCAACACAAATTAGAAATCACTTAAAAAACATCTACTTTGCTGCTAAAGTGTGCCTATGTCAGGATTGTATTCTTACCTGTTTAAGGGGACTTCTTTGTTGAAATTGGGTCTGTAGCTAGAGGTTTATTTATATTGTAATGCACCCCTTTTAAAAGGGGCGGATTGTGCTACTTTTGCTCTAACACAGGAAATTCGGGAGAGAGAAAAACAAGCAAAAGAGAAGTGCTGCAAAGTAATTGAAATGTAATATAGTGTTGGGCACGTTACTTTAAAAAAGTAATTAGTTATAGTGACTCACTACTTCTTCCAAAAAGTAACTGAGTTAGTAACAAATTTACTCTATGATAAAAGTAACTGGTTACCAGGAAAAGTAACTATTTTCATTGATTTAAAAATGACTTGTATGTCAAAGAATAATTTTTTTGAGCAAATACAAAACACAGCCGTGCCTACTTTGACTAGTTTACCTGAAGAGATGGAAATTCCAACTATTCTTAGAGAAACGTTTTTTTCGGCTCGCTTCACTAAATAGAGACAGCTTTTTTGGGTCCAAACGGCTCTTCAAGTTTTTGTTGTTGCTTTAATCACTACATTACCAGTTATTATACAACATTATGCACTTAAAAGGGGGGGAGCTTAAATAAAAAAATGACGAAAATGGGGGAAAAAAGAAAGAAAAAATTTCAAAACAAAATAAAAAAAGAGCTGCACGGGTCTCCTGAGCCACAGATTGTTTTCCACGGGCCTATACAAATAAATCTGACTTTCTGTGCTGCAGGAGAATGTGCAACATCTGATCCAGGAGCTTAGAAGACCAAAGTACAGTGTCTACTTTATCTGTAAGGTCACGCTTGCACAACATTCAAGTAAGGATCGACTAGTAATGCCTGCGTGTCTGCTGCAGACTTCAGCAACGTGATCAGCAAAAGTGAAATCAAAGCTTTGGCGGAGGCCGACGAGCTGGAAGTGGTGGCTGAAGTTCAAGTGAGTGACTGTGGTGAACACATTTTGGTCATTGCTTTTTAGATTTCTCAGAGTGTAGATCATTTTAGCGTTTCACATAAGGCTTCAACCCATCTTCCCTCAAAGCCCTACATTCCCAACCTGCGGACCGGGGTTTAGATCCGGACTGGATCGCCATATCATCCTGACCTAATATTAATTGTTAAAGTATTTTCAATTATGACAGGCGCATCTATCTCATGCCGTAACATCACTTTTCCGTATCCTAGCACACCCACTGAGCAAGCATTGGAAGGTACCAACCAATCATGTACGAGTCATACTACCCATGTTATTTTAACTAGCCAATCAAATCGCCAACTTAAATCCAGACCGAGTTGCGGCGAGTGTGACAGCGAGACAGACAGTCAGTCATGAAGCGAAGGTGTAAAGCGAGCGGCAAGAGATTGAAGTGGATGAAACACAGCGAGAATATACTGGAAGAGACAGCGTAAATTAGTCGTATTTTTTTTTTTTTTGTATTTTTATTATTATTCAGCCAGTATCAACATGATATCTACCGGAAATCATTTTGTCACGCGAAGCTATCGACGTGACTCGTCGCCTTCGATCGGCGCCGGGTTTTTAGACCCAACTGCTGTGTTGAGAGTCATTAGGTGACCAAACCCCCCAATTTCAACCCTTAATGCCGAGCGCCAAGCAGGGAGGCAATGGGTACCAATGTTGTAAGTCTTAGGTATGACTCGGCAGAGGCTTGAACCAGCGACCTCCCAGTCTCGCCGTTAAATGAGGCTTCTCCTCAAGACTACGTGAGCAGCCATGTAGCACGCCCTTTGAAGAAGGGTGGCAGTGTCGCACTAATTTCTGAAAAAACGCTCAAATTTACTCCTCTTACCTCTAATAATTACAAGGCGTTCGAGGTGATGAAGATAAGACCAATTTTTTTAATCGTCTCATACGTGTTCAAAGAAATGCAGGAATCAAAATGACATAAGAGGGAGTTATTTTTATTGATACACAATTTCAACAAGAGACTCAGTGAATCAAAGATATGCGTGTGTCTTTATAGTTTTCAACATAGCACGTGTACCCGGTTTGGCCCCGTCCCTTTTCACGCCTGAAGGCGTACATGCCCAGGGTTCCGTCCTTATTTGGAAGTGTTTTTAAGTTTATGCCAGTTTATGTCACCTTGCCCTTTGCCGTTATCTGTTGTCCTCCCTTAAGGAAGATTGTTTATTCGCCGAGATCTTCCCGAGATGTAAACAACATTTCTCCCAACTGTAAGCAAATCTTTCTACATTTCTTTCTAAATGTATGCAAATCTATTCTACAAATGCAAGTTTATTTTCTACAACAGAGGCTCTTGTTATGCGGTCCTCTCTATTGTCAATTTATGTAGTAACTATTTATCGTGCACCAGGGCCATACACAGCCTTCTTGGATGAATTCGCTGAACTTTTGTCTGAACCAGTAACCTATGCAGACATAATTATAATTATGGGGGACTTTAACAATCATATGAACTCCCCACTCAGTTCACTTACTGTTGCGTTTCGGTCTCTAATTGATACATTTGGTTTTAATCAACTGGTTGATTTGCCAACTCATAAAGATGGAAACACGCTAGATTTGGCTCTGACTCGAGGAGTTTTAACCTCAAACATGACGGTGTTACCGTGTACTACCGTTATCTCGGATCATTATTTAGTTACATTCGAGGTGCTAGCTAAATGTAGTACTAAAAAAGCTGAAGGATTTAGCGGACGCAATATAAGCACAGGCACAGTTTCTGAGCTCTCCGATCTTCTTCCAGGAGCAGTTGCGTCCTTTCCTTCATACAAAGGCTCTATCGACTCACTCATGAATGAGTTTACTGCTACTCTGGCTAGTGTCCTGGATTCAGTAGCGCCCATAGGGCTTAAATCACGACTTAAAAGAAGCACGCCTTGGTTTAATGATGAATCTAGATCCCTTAAAGAAGAATGCAGGAAATCTGAAAGAGAATGGCACGCTACCAAGCTTGAAGTTTTCCATCAAACCTGGTGTGACAGCTTGTTAAAGTATAAAGTGGCCCTTGCCTCTGCAAAATCAGCCTACCTTTCGAAGGTGATTGCGTCACAAAAGAACAATCCCAAAGTCCTTTTCGACACTGTAGCATCGCTTACAAGGCAACAGACTATCCCAGATAGTTCCACCCATTCAGCCCACGACTTAATGGTTTTCTTTACTAAGAAGATTCAATGCATACAGGAAGAAATTGCTAAAGACAGTATTAATACAACACATACTAAAGGGCTGAAATCTTTAGATGCACGACATGGTGGCTGTCCAGGGAATTTGTCCCGTTTTAGTGAACTGTCACTCGATAATCTTAAACAGGTGGTGAATACGGCCAAACCGACGACTTGACCTGTGTCAAACCTACCGTTTCTTTCTAAAGTACTTGACAAAGTAGTGGCACAGCAGCTGAATGATTTCATATCCGAGAACAATCTTTTTGAATCAATGCAATCAGGATTCAGGGCTAACCACTCTACTGAGACAGCTCTGATTATGGTAACCAATGATCTCCTACTGGCAATGGACTCTGGCGCTTCATCACTTTTGCTGCTGCTGGACCTTAGTGCTGCTTTTGACACAGTGGACCATAATATCTTACTAGAACGGTTGGAAAAATGGATTGGTCTCTCAGGAACCGTCCTCTTATGGTTCAAATCCTACCTCGCACTGTGTTAAATATGGCGAAATGACATCTGAGCCCTGTGGTGTTCCGCAGGGTTCAGTGCTTGGCCCCCTTCTTTTCAGCATTTACATGCTTCCATTAGGTAATATTATTCGCAAGTATAATATCAGTTTCCACTGTTACGCAGATGACACTCAACTATATCTTCCGTTGGAGGAATCTGCCACACTAAATTGTGGAAATTTGGAGGCCTGCCTCACTGAGATAAAAGAGTGGATGTCACTCATTTTTTTGCGTCTTAACTCTGAAAAGACCGAAATGTTAGTTATTGGTCCATCTAAATGCCGCGACTTATTCTCAAAAACTGCTGTAAACATTGACAAATGTCACATCACACAGAGTGATTCAGTTAAAAATTTAGGTGTCATATTTGACCCCGATCTGTCCTTTCAAACACATTTGAAGAAAATTACTAGAACCTCTTTCTTCCATCTTCGTAACATTGCTAAAATTCGTCCTATACCGTCTCAGTCGTATGCGGAGATTATAATTCACACGTTTGTTACCTCCCGTCTCGATTACTGTAATGCACTACTCTCCAGTCTTCAGATGACCAGAATCAAGAGTCTTCAGCTGGTACAAAATGCCGCAGCGAGGCTTTTAACTAGGACAAAAAAGTACGATCACATCACCCCAATTTTGGCTAACCTGCATTGGCTCCCTGTTAGCCTAAGATGCGATTTTAAGGTTCTCCTACTACTATACAAAATCATACATGGACTTGCCCCCTCATATCTTTCAGATCTGATTTCCCCCTATGTTCCGGCCCGAAGCCTTCGTTCTGAGAGCGCCGGTCTTCTGGTGATCCCAAGAGCCAAGAAGTGTTCCGCTGGTTCGAGAGCGTTCTCCATCCGGGCACCGGTGCTGTGGAATGCCCTTTCCCCTGAGATCCGATCTGCAACCTCAGTGGAAATGTTTAAATCTAAGCTTAAAACTCACTTCTACTCTATAGCATATGAATAACCTAAACTTTTCGTGGACAATATCTCTGTATTATTTGCGATTGCAACATCCTCTGCTGTCTGGTAATCCTGGAAGGGGGATACCTCATGTGCGGTCCCTTCTCAAGGTTTCTTCATTTTCCTCATGTTGAGGTTTTTTGAGTTTTTCCTTGCCCTCATGTCGGTTCCAGATCAGGGGATGTTGTAGTAATAGTCTGAAAAAATAATCTGCGTAATCCTGTGAAGCCCTTTGAGACTCTTTGTAATTAAGGGCTATACAAATAAAAATGACTTGACTTGACTAGAGAGGTTGATGCAAACTCTGATGATCTTTTGCTCCACAACAATGTGAGATGGCTCAGCAAAGGTAGGGTGCTAGAGCGATTTTGGTAAATTAGACGTGCGGTAGCAGCTTTCTTGGAAGAGCTGGAAAGTGAGAAACCCATCCAACGTTACTGTCTTTCTAAATGACGAGAAAAACATGGATATTGTAGCTTTTTTGGCTGATATCATGTCACACTTGAATGGGCTCAATATGCAGCTGCAGTTAAAGAACAATTCCATTTGTGAGCTGATGACCAGTGTCCGCTTATTTCTGCGAAAGCTTGAGGTGTTCAAAGAAGATCTGCAAGGATCACACAGACTTCCTAAAAATAAAAGAACAGGTGCAGGAACATAGAGATGTATCCTCTTTTGTTGGCTTTGTTGACAAGTTGATTAAAAACTTCAGTAAAATTTTTGATAGCTTCAGCATTGGGGAGCAGCTCACCCTTTTCATGCAAAATTTATTTCTCATCACTGATGTGAGAGCATTCTCAAATGATCACTTCAAGTGGGCAAATGCTGGGTCCCTCCAGATGCAAATGGTTGACCTCCAGACCGATGTGGCCCTGAAAGAGCAGTTTGGAAGAACTGATTCTTCCACCTTCTGGCTACAGATGGTGTCTGAGACAGTTTTCCCAGATCTGAAGAAAGTAGCCCTGTATATCTTGACCATGTTTGGCTCCACATACAGCTGTGAGGCAGCGATCTCTACGATGAACATAACAAAAACAAAATATCGGTCCGAGCTCACTGATTAGTATCTGCACATGTGCATGGGAATTGCATTGACCTTGTTTCAGCCCAGATTTAAAATGTTGTCAAGGCAAACTAAAGCTCAATTCTCACACTAAAAAAATGGGGAAGGGAGGGAACGGAAGATCATCTGTTACCCAAGAGAAACAGTTAAGATTTTTGAGAATGTATTTTTCTCTGAAGCACTTTATTTGTTTTTGAATAACTAATTTAGTCATTTTTATTTAAACTGCAGCCATATAATGGTAACCCATGTGTCAATTTCAATAAATTTCTTTGAAATTATTTTACCCGTAATGTGTGTTTTTTCCCCCTTTGTCTGTTCATTTTCTCAGGTATCAGTCTTACCACAAATACAAATATGTTCCGGACCTCAGCTTGAGGATATTTGTTTTAACTGAAAAGCTATCCTGTGTATAATAATCAGAGCTTGAAATTGCAAAATTAATTTACCAGCAAATTCGGCCAGAATGACAGAACAACATGGGGTCCCTCTGCGTTGTTTTAAGTGGGGTATTTTGAAGTCAATGTAAGCGCGAGATTGAATAAATTAAATAAATGAAAGCAAGGGTGCATGTGAGCTCGAGTTATTGCGAGAGAGAGATGGCAGGTAGGTTAGTTGGAGGAGTTTGCTTTAAAAAAAAAAAACATTATTATTGTGTTTTATCAGTAAGATATTAAAATTCAGAGAGACAAGTATGGTTCACTTTAATTATTGCCTGCACAGTTTGACTACGTAGCTACGTGACCTTTCTTACTTTCGTGACGACAGCGCTCACTAAAAAGAACAGCACACAAATGGGTCTTCAGATTGTTTTTGTTTCTTTCGTCCATATATTACCAATTATTATGAACATTATTCACAAAATCAGTTAAAAAGGGGGGGGGGGCAGAAAAAGGCGAAAAAGGAGGCACAGGAGAAAATAAAAGAGAGAAAAGATGAACAAAGCAGGAAAATTAAGAAAAAAATAAAAAACGAAAAAAATAAAAAGGTAGGAAAAAAGAGAAAAGGAAGTAACCCAAAAAAGTAAAAAAGCAAGTAAAAGAAGTAAAATGGTTGGGGGAAAAAACAAAAATCTAAAAAAAAGGAAACAAAAAAAAATAATGAAAAAAGGGTAGAAAAGAAAAGAGAAAGCAACAAAAAAGACACAATTTTGGGGGTCTATTTGACCGCTATTGTGTTATATTCAAATAATATGCAAATATTTGAATAATATGCAAATATTTGAATGTAACAGTTAATCTTTTTGCCAACATTGTACTTCGACTACAACTGTTTTGTGCAACCAACTAAATAAATCCCCAAAATGTTAGTATTATGTAACAAGAAACTTTTTTAAAAACGGGAATCTCATGTGAAAGTTGTTGTAAAAACCACACATTTGTGGGCTGTGCGACCTTTCCAATAGTACGATAACCAATTCATTAATATGTGAAAAAATAATTTACAATTGCCCGAAAGCCAGCAGAATGTAACTTGTTTATATGTCAGGTTTTAGACATGTTGACTAATGATTTGGTTGCCACAGTTGGGATTGATGTTGTGCACTATTATTTCTCACAGCTTATGTGATTGCTCAGACCCGTGGAAGCTTGCAGAGAACATTGGTTTTATGCTAAATGTGTGCCTTTCGATGTTTGTGTAGGAGTTCTACGGGGATTTCATTGCCATCAATCCTCACGTCTTCTCCCTCAACCTGAAGGGCGTGGCCAAGGTAAAGATTGAATTCAATTGTCTTTGATGTAATTGATAAAGTAGCGAACATTGTTTGCAACCAGACTAGCCATGGTACTCCTGGAGCACGTATTTTTAAGCGCCTACTAGTGGTACAAAAAAGGTAATCTGTTAAAATATAGAATTATAAGCGAAAATACATTAACTATCATATGAGCGTGTATTTTTAAAAATACTTGTACATCAAGAAAATTTAATGTATAATACAAACGTGGGAGTTGAGATATTGAGGGAGTTAAGATATTTGGCCACTATTTTGCTGCTGCAGGTACCCAAAAACATAGTGAAAAGCAACAAAATTACAAGAAAAATTTGGTCCCTTTGAGTCACTGTAGTTTGTATTCCTTCTTGTGCTTTGTAGCACTCAATTTCACTTGCACTACACCAGTTGTTCTCAAATAGTGGGGCAGCCCTCCTTGGGGAGGAAAGGGGGGAGGGTTGTTGGGGGTAAGTGCATTTCACCCCTTTTTTTTTTACCTTTCAAAGAATTAAGTGCATTTGCACATCCACTACATTAGAGAGCAGTGGCGCTCTCATTGTTTACATTGAGCCTCCACACCGTGCATATAGCACAGAGTATAAGCTTTGAATATGAAGTGTAGATACAAAGTGACGCAGACCCTTGAGTGACCAAATTAAAAAAAGAATTAACCCAAATGAGGAGACAAACTTCTTGGGGGGAAAGGATTTCTTCGAGGGGGGCGTGACAAAAAAATAATTGAGAAGCACTACACTACACAGGGACATGTATTGGTCAAATAATACACACTGTCCCTTTAAAAGATAAAAACAAGATAAAAGAAAGCCAGGATAAATAGTCAAAAATATTGACAAGGAAGTGCTTAGAGATTGGCCTGAGTCAGGAGGGTCAAATTCATTTGGGTTTGGGCCACATGGTAGAAAAAAAAAACTCACGGGGGCCATTCTAGTAGATTAAAGAAAGAGACAGAAAGAGACCGAGAGGGGGAGAAAGAGAAGAGATGGTGAGAAAAGAAAGATAAGGAAAAAGTGATAAATGGATATAAAGAGAAAAAAGAGAGAGACAGAGAGCGATAAAGAAAGAGGGAGTGAGACAGAGTGAGAAAGATAAAGAAAGACAGAGAGATAAAGAGAGAGTGAAAGACTGACAGAGATAAAGAGAGAGTGAAAGAGAGCCAGAGAGACGAGAGAGTGAAAGAAAGAGGGACATAGATAAAGAGGGATAAAAAGATGAGAGAGTGAAAGAAAGACAGAGAGAGTGAAAGAGGAGGTTAAAAATTAATGAGAGAAAGACACACATTGACAAAGAAAAAAAGGAGTGAGAAAGAGAAAGAAAACGAGAGAGAGAAAAAAGTGTGAAAAAAGAGAGAGAAAGTAATACAGAAATGGAAAACTAGCTGGAAAGCCCTTAGCCGCTGCACTTGTACGCGCTGCCATTTTTTGTATTGAAATGAAACAAGATGGCTGCTCACGTGCACGTCAGGGGCGGAGCTGGGAGCCGTCCATGTTGTGGCGTTGCACGCAGGGCCTTACCTCCGTTCTATTGGCCCTCAAGAAGTGCCCCATGATTCGCTACCAGCTCTCCTCCGACATGGCCAAACGATTGGCCGAGTGTGTCAAGGTGAGTGCAAGCCAAGGCCAATTGCTGATAGTGCCGCCCACCGTGACCAATGACCCCTCGGCCTCGACCCAAACAGCAAATCATCACCAAGGAGTATGAGCTTTTTGACTTCAGGAAGACGGAAGTCCCGCCCCTTTTGCTCATCCTTGACCGAAGCGACGACGCCATCACGCCATTGCTCAATCAGGTGAGCCAATACAGCACGTCATCCACAACCAATATCGTCACGGGTATTCTTGTTTTTTTTTCCGACAACCGGCTCTTTGAGCTCGACTCGCCCCAAAAAAAAAACCTTTTAGTTGGAATCCCAACTCTTTTTAGACAACCGGCTCTTTGAGCTCGACTCGCCCCAAAAAAAAAAACCTTTTAGTTGGAATCCCAACTCTTTTTAGACAACCAGCTCTTTTGTCTACACTTAATAAAAAGGGCCAACTGATGGAAATCGCGACTCTTTTGGATAAAACAACCAAAAAGGCATCCAGAAAAAACACTGACAGATGACGAAAAACTACCAAAAACAAACCCTACCCCACAACTTAAAAACCGACCTAAAAAAAATTAACATGAAAAATGACCAAATATAGGCCAAAAACCCCCCCAACTAAAAGCGACCTGAAAAAACACTACAAATTAAAAGGTGACCAAAAAAGATTGAAAAACAACCCAAGAAATTACCTAAAAATATGACCAAAAAAATGACAGAAAAAAACGACTTTAATAAAATAATTAAAAGAGCTGGCAGACGGGAATCCCAGCTGATTTTAGAGAACCGGCTTTTTCAGTTTGGCTCCGCTCACTAATAAGAACTGACTAATGGGAATCCCAGCTCTTTTTTGACCATTAAACCGTTCGACTCGGATAGGAATCCCGGCTCTTTTTAGACAACCAGCTCTTTTAATTCGGCTCACTAAAAAGAGTCGAATGATGGGAATGCTGACTCTATTTAGACAACTGTCCCTTTAGGCTCGGCTCACTACAAAGAGCCAATTGGCCAGAATCATGGCTCTTTTTGGAAAACCGGGTGTCAGAGTGCTGAACTCACTCCCTGCTCTGCCATCCTTCCTCACAGCCTCTCTCTCCCTATTTCCTGCTCCACCTAGAGCCTGACTCTACCTTTTTTTCAACCAATAGACACCCACTGCCTTCAGGAAACTGCGTCACTTTAACACTTTATTACCCAAATAAGCTAACCTTGCTCATTGCACAATCATGTACATTTGCATGACTCAGAACTTTGGTTTACAAAGGTACCATATGCAGTTTTTAACTCATGTGTTCGCACTTTCTGTTTTCGTGTCATACTGTCTGTGTGTCTCACAAAGGGATTTTTTTTATCTTCTAGACACTGAGGGCTGAAAGAAACGTAATTCCAATTCTCTGTTTATGCTGCAGAATTTACAATAAAGCAGACTTTTGACTTTGACTTTTGTCCCGGCTCACTGATTGGAAAAAGTGTCTCTTTCAGCTCAGCTCACTGAAAAGAGCCGATTGATGGGAATCACGGCTCTTTTTAGAAAACAGGCTGTTTTTACTCTGCTCACTAAAAAGAGCTGGTCCTTTCCCCTTCCCGGAGTTTTTGTGGCTATAATTCATTTATATCTATGAAGTTATTGTGTAACATAACCACAAGGGCAGTAGCTCAGGAGGTAGAGTGCTCGTCTTGGGATCAAGAGATCGCAGTTCGAATCCTGGCCCCTCCGTGTCACATGTCGAAGTGTCCTTGAGTAAGACACTGAACCCCTAATGCCCCCAATAAGCAGGTTTGCGCCTTACATGGCTGCACGGCCGCTATTGGGAAATGTGAAGCACATTGTAAAGCGCTTTGGGAAGTCATTGACTTGAAAAGCGCTATATAAATGCAGTTTATTTCATTTCATAAAATGTATATGTATAATTTTTAAAAACTATAATATGATCTCCACAATTATTGATGGGAATTCTGGCTCATTGTAAAAAACGGCTATTTCGGCATGGAATACTATTTCAGATACCATTCACCTCCTGATTGATAGTGAGCTGGCTCGTGGTGCTCAATCTAAAGAAATAAACTACCTGAAAAAAACACTACAAAGTAAAATGTGACCAAAACAAGACTGAAAAACCACCCAAGAAATTACCCACCAAAAATGACAGAGAACGACTTTAAAAAAAAGACTTAAAAAAGCAGACCGACTGGAATCATAAAGCCGTTACGTTCATAAATACCACATCACTATTTCAAAGGGAGCCTGCTCCTGATTGTTGGGCAGCTGGCTCCTGGTGTTCACTTCAAATAGAGCTTTTATGTTTGTGAACGATACATCACAATGTCTGAAATTGATTGGCATCGGTTTTGGCATGCATGGCGGTGCAGTGGACGTACCAGGCAATGGTCCATGAGCTCCTAGGCCTGAACAACAACCGCATCGACTTGTCCCGGGTGCCCGGCATCAGCAAAGATCTTCGCGAGGTGGTCCTGTCCGCCGACAACGACGATTTTTACGCCAACGTGAGTGGCCACCGACCATGCTAGTAGCCACGCCCTCACATCAATAACATAGTGGGCCTGTCCTCCCCCAGAACTTGTACTTAAATTTTGGCGAGATCGGCAGCAACATCAAGAACCTGATGGAGGACTTCCAGAAGAAGAAACCCAAGGGCCAACAGAAGCTGGAGTCGATCTCTGACATGAAGGTGCTGTTGTGGTTTCGTTAATTTGGCGTTTGTCGCTAACCACAGCTCCCCTACAGGCCTTCGTTGACAACTACCCGCAGTTCAAGAAGATGTCGGGCACTGTGTCCAAGCACGTGACTGTGGTGGGTGAGCTCTCCCGCCTGGTGGCGGAGCGCCACCTGATGGAGGTTTCAGAAGTGGAGCAGGAGCTAGCCTGCCAGAATGACCACACCAGTGCCCAGCAGGTTGGGAAACAGGCGATCGCAGCGGAAAAACACTAGCATCTTTAGGAGCTCAATAAATCGTTTTCATAAACAATCGATTTACCCTATTTTCCTCACTATAAGACACACTGGATTATTATGGCACCCTCCCAAAATAGTCTTCTGTGGTACATTTTTCGCTTATGAAGAACACTGGACTCTCAGGCACATTTAATTAAAACTACATTCCATTATCTGCACCGCTTATCCTCAGTAGGGTCCTCGGGCAGTGGGCAGGGGACACCGTGAACTGGTTGCCAGCCAGTCGCAGGGCACACAGGGACAGACAACTCGCCTGCTCATTCACACCTCGGGACCATTTCTGGCCAATTAACCTGACAATGAAATGTTTTCGGAATGTGGAAGGAAACCGGAGTGCCCGGAGGCAACCGACGCAAGCACAGGGGGAACATGCAAACTCCACACAGGAAGGTTTGATCCCATGACCTCAGAACTGTGCCGCAGACACACTAACCACTGCCCCACCGTGCTGCATTTAAATGAATTCAATACATTTAAATCAAAATAATTTATTTCATAGAACATAAATTAACATTATGACATATGGTTTCACCCCTATAATGAATTTTAGCAACAAAAAAATTAACATGTTAATCACAAGAGGGTTCTTGAAGACCACTCTTTATTCTCAAAGGCAGAACAGTTACCGTATGCAGTATCCTTTAACAACAATTCAAACAAGATTACTTAACAAAAATCTTAATTAAAGTTATCACAATACGTTTCATACTTACGGACAAGTATTGTGCAACGCTACAACAAAAGAGGATTTGCATCAACCATTCTAAAGTTGGTGTCCATGTTCTGCGCTTCTTTTGTTTCCTTTCAGCAACAAACATGTTTACCATGAGAGGGCACTCAAGACCACCCTACATGTTTCTCAAAGGCAGGACAGTTATCATATACAGCAGGGGTTGAGAAGGTTTTTGACCCAAAGAGCCTTACTAGTAAAATATGTTGATTTTGTTTTTCTTCTCAGAGAGCTATACCATATACTGGACTGTCTCAGAAAATTAGAATATTGTGATAAAGTTCTTTATTTTCTGTAATGCAATTAAAAAAACAAAAATGTCATACATTCTGGATTCATTACACATCAACTGAACTATTTCAAGCCTTTTATTATTTGAATATTGCTGATTTTGGCTTACAGCTGAAAAAAACTCAAAAATCCTATCTCAAAATATTAGAATACTTCCTCAGACCAAGTAAAAAAATAATTTTATAACAGCAAAACTAAATCAAACATTTGAAAATGTCCATTGATGCACTCAGTACTTGGTTGGGAATCCTTTTGCACGGATTACTGCATCAATCCGGCGTGGCATGGAGGCAATCAGCCTGTGGCATTGCCGAGGTGTTATTAATAATAATATAATAATAATTTCCTTGTATTGTCATTCTGTGTAACAATGTACACAGAACGAAATGTCGATTGCACCTGACCCGTTGTAGCGAGCCGATGCAGCCGCAGCCAACAGAGGGCGCCGCCGACCACTTTTAAAGTCTTAGGAATGACTCGGCCGGGGCGCGAACCACCGACCTCCCAGTCTCAAAGCGGGCGCCTTACCATCTAGGCTACTGAGCTGGTTGATGCCCAGGATGCTTCGATAGCGGCCTTCAGCTCATTTGCATTTGCAGGTCTGGTGTCTTTCATCTTCTTCTTAACTATACCCCACAAATTCTCGATGGGGTTCAGGTCAGGGGAATTAGCAGGCCAATCAAGGACAGTGATGCCGTGGTCAGTGCACCAGTTACTGGTGGTTTTGGCACTGTGGGCAGGTGCCAGATCATGCTGGAAAATGAAATCCTCATCTCCATAGAGCTTTTCAGCAGATGGAAGCATGTAGTGCTCTAAAATCTCTTGGTACACAGTTGCATTTACTCTGGACTTGATGAAACACAGTGGACCAACACCAGCAGCTGACATGGCTCCCCAAACCATTGCTGACTGTGGGAACTTCACACTGGATTTCAAGCAACTTGGATTTTGCTCCTCTCCAGCCTTTCTCCAGACTCTGGCGCCTTGACTTCCAAATGAAATGCAAAACTTGCTTTCGTCTGAAAAGAGGACTTTGGACCACTCTGCAACTGTCCAGTGCTTCTTCTCCATAGCCCAAGTCAGACGCTTCTTCCGTTGTCTTGAGTTCAGAAGTGTCTTGACCATGGGAATACGGCTATGTAGCCCATTTCCCGGACACATCTGTGAACTGTGGCTTTTGATACCTGGACCCCAGCTTCAGCCCACTGTCTTTGAAGCTCCCCCAAATTCTGGAAGCGGCTCTTCTTAACAATTTTGTTAAGGCTGCGGTCATCTCTCTTGGTTGTGCAGCGTTTCCGGCCACATTTTTCCCTTCCAACAGACTTTTTGTGGATATGCTTTGAAACTGCACTCTGTGAACAGCCTGCTCTTTGAGAAATTTCTTTTTGTGTCTTACCCTCCTGATGGAGGGTATCAATGATGGTCCTCTGGACAGCAGTCACATCAGCAGTCTTCCTCATACTTGTGATTTAGTTTACTGAACCAAGCTGAGTGTTTTTAAGGCTCAGGAAACCTCGCAAGGTGTTTCGAGTTAATTAGATGATTCAGGTGATTAGTTGAATAGCCTACTTGTATACTTTTTCATGATATTCTAATATTTTGAGATAGGATTTTTGAGTTTTCTTAAGCTGTAAGCCAAATTTAGCAATATTAAAATAATAAAAGGCTTGAAATAGTTCAGTTGATGTGTGATGAATCCAGAATGTATGACATTTTTGTTTTTTTAATTGCATTACAGAAAATAAAGAACTTTATCACAATATTCTAATTTTCTGAGACAGTCCAGTATTTTAAGACAAACCAAACCTGCTCTTCAGAAAAAATAGCTAATTTTTCAGCGCATTTTGTTTCTTTGTGTGACGTTCGATGATTTGATCACATTTATGACATAATATTGCCACAGCCAATGTCCAATATGAACAAATAAACCACTTCAAACTTGTTTCCCTACCACAGTTTCTTAAGATAATTGAGGCTAATTTTGACCTTCATTTTTTCCTCAAAAATGGTTTCAAAACAAGATGCAATAATAATAATCATAATTCAAAAGCAGAGTTCTTTAGTAAATATGTCACAAAAAACTGCAACTGAACAAGTGATGGAACTATTTCCATTTAGTGCATGTTTGAGAGAGAGGGGAGCGTGCTGTGTTGCATAGCTGCGCCCACTCGTACCACTTACCCGATCGAATTGTTCTGTGTGGTTGGCTATTGTTTGTGGGTTGTTACATTTATATGTGAGTTTTTTACCCAAAAGTCTCCCAACAGTGAACATATATTATTTAAGGAGCTTTCATATAAAGGATTTTTTTAAAGATATACAGCCAAAATAGTGTCTGTTGGTGACGCTGTGGTTAAAACTGTGCCCTTTATATAATGGACCTAACTCCATTCTTGATTAGAGTAGCTTTGGCAAAGCAAGATCTAATCCTGCATTATGCTTGTGAAAATTGGAACTTTATTTAAGAATTTGCTCAAACAGCATTTTATCACTGATGTATACTCATGAAAAGAGCCAAAGGTTCCCGACCCCCTGATGTACAGTATCTTTTCATTGTAACCTACATTTCCAATTTTATGCACCATATTTACCGGTATGTAAGGCTTATTTTTACATTTTGATTTGCAGGGAACTACATAAGCAGTATGGAGACTAGAATAATTGGAAAATTAAAATAGAGGTCTGAAAAAAAGGCTGCTTTGGTAAATAAAAAGTGATCTGCTCAGGATTAGTTTTTGGTTAGTCTTCTCGCATTAAATTCAATTATTAGGCACAATTCTGATGGGTACTGTTTTGACATCATTTTGAGCGATAACTGGACCATTTCTTGATTAAATTTGTGTCCTTTTCGTGTTCTGTGGAATCCAGCAAGAGATGTCGAAAGTTCCAGCATTCCATACAAACGTTAGTATGTGACTAAGATCTATTTTGTGCCCAGAATGTGCGGCGGTTGCTACAAAACCCCAGCGTGACAGAGCCGGATGCCGTCCGTCTGGTGGCGCTATACGCGCTACGCTACGAGCGTCATAGCAACAGTGTCCTGCCCGCTCTCATGGACCTGCTGGCCAAAAGGGGTGCGTCCGACAGGCAACGCAAGGTAATCAAGAAGGACGGTAGTTTTCTTATCTTGTCCTTCTTGTTTTTGTTAAATTTCAGGTGAGGAAAGAATCAGAACTGCTTCCCAAGAAGTTTTGAATGTAAATGTAAATGGTCTGCATTTATATAGTGCTTTTCAAGTCAATGAAGACCTCCCAAAGCGCTTTACAATGTGCTTCACACTTTTCCTTTTTACATACTAACTAACCGATAACAGCGTCAGCCATGCAAGGCAACTACCTGCTATCGGGGGCATTAGGGGTTCAGTGTCTTGCCCAAGGACACTTCGACATGTAACACGGAGGAGCCGGGAGTCGATCCCAAGACGATCGCTCTGCCTCCTGAGCTAATGCTGCCCCATGGCAGAATGGCAGAATATTCTGGACACAATTTTGCTATTGAACCTTTGCACACACGTGACCTAACCACCTGACGACACCATGACGGAAGGCAGTGAACCGTTGTAAATAATAGGTGAGGCCAGTAAACGGTAGACAACAACAACAAAAAAACTATAGTATTTAACACCATTGGCAATGACTCGTCAAACAAATATTGTACAGCTATCAAATGAGGTGGCTTTCCTTGGAAAGCACAAAGAGCACTATTAAGAGAAATTGGGGATAGCAGCACTAGCTACCGACCCATACTTTCTTCCTCCTGCCATATTTAAAGATCTAATCAAATAGTCCAGTCTGCCCAAATTCAGTCCACACAATCTGTACCACTATATTGTAAATGGTGTATCACCATACTGATCTAAAAGCTTATAAATCTGGATGCTTACCACTCTGTAGCCGGTTGGGTTACCAGTACGAGTTTCTCACTGATGCAGGGAGGCACCTCAACATTGTAAAGGTAAGACACTAACGTTAACTGTTTATGCTGATATGTTTTATGCAGAGTGCCATCAAATCTCAAATCAACTGCAACCGAAAGCTGCTAACATTTTTTTATCAATATTGTGGCTAAATTTCACTTCCCTGCAGAACCCCCCGCCCCATTCGAAAGCGCACCGTTTTTTGTGTTAACCCCTTAACATTCCGAAAGCCCGCCGGACTTTCGATTAACAAAATATGTGTCTTTACGATGTCACCAGTCAATGAAATATGCCATGGCAATTATTGCTGGAAAGCTTAAACTTTTGCCATTCAAGATATGGCGACCATTTCAAAATATACTTATCACAGAAACATCACGATCAGTCTCAAACAAAAAATAAGAATATTATAGAGCCGGCGTAATTTGAGTAAGACGTCGTCTTGAAGCCATCAAATTCAATTAAAGTACACAGTTATGGCCTCCTTACATTTGCAAGAATCTAGTGAATCCAACCGTGTAAAATATTTACTACAAAACACACGAATAATGACGACATATAAAAAAAGATCCGCCTAAAAGCTTGTCTGCTTTGTTAGATATTTCTTCATGTAATTCATTCATTTCGTTCCAAAACTCACCTTAAAAAAATAAACAGACTACTCAGATGACTTCCGGCATATCCTTCTGATTGACACCACTCTGCCAAACAGTCCCGCTTGTTTGATAAAAGGTAGATTGCTTTCTGTAGTTTCGAATATTTTCAGCCAGTAGTCATCAAATTCAATGATGATTGACACATTAGCCAATGAAAATATTATTTTATGCTGTTTTCTGGGGGGTGCATTCGATTCAGACCCGAAAATAACGCGCGCAAGGCAGTCTGGGAATCACCATTTTTACGCTGAAGTGTGCACAATCATTGATTTGATTTGACAACTCTTGCACAATGTCTAAAAATGTAGCCAAATTAAATTTACATTTTGCAAAGGTTTTAGTGTTGTTAACTGCTTGTCTCCAAATGGCCACCTTTTGGAAACGCCTAAACCTTCACTCAGAAAAATGCTTAAAATACAATGTTTAGTTTTTCTTATTGTGATCAAAGTTGAAAAGGTACCGGCTAAGTCTTCAAGCTATTGCCTCATCTGTTTTCCAGCTAAAATGCCCATGCTACACTCAATTGCTGGCATTTGTTTGCAAAAAAAAACAAAAACAGTGAGAATAAAAATGTTCTATTTCCGTGTGTTCCAATTCAGATTACTCAATGTTTGTAGCACATGCAGTGATTTATTCAGTTTGGCAGAACGTCACTTTTAGAAGCGACCAAAACCGTCCATATGCTCCAAATGGTTCAACACCAGTACAGTGGAACCTCCTTTGCGGTTCGACGTTCGCGGCTTCAGAGCTTCGCGGTCTGTAATGGTTAATTATTATTATTATTATTATTAATTAATTAATTAATTAATTAATTAATTAATTAATTAATTAATTAATTAATTAATTAATTAATTAATTAATTAATTAATTAATTTTTTATTTGAAGGGGCGTCGCTGCTTCGCAGATTTTCACTTTTTGCGGGTTTTTTCAGCGGACGCGGGTTAAGGTGGCCGGCTGGATGGGCCGGGGAAGGGGTGGGAGGTCACTCCCGGGCCGCGCGACGCAGCGAGTTCGGCGGACGCGGCGCCACATGGCGCGACGCGAGAAAAGGCGGCGGCGTCCGAAGACCCCAGTAGGCGACAGGCGGCCGTCCGCGCGCGGCGTGCAAAAGGCGGCAGACGTGTGCGGCACCCCCGTAACTGTGTCGGTGTCGTGCGTATCGCGCCCGAACGACACCCGCGGTGCGGCGCAAATAAAAACCCTGTCGTGAATTTGTCTCCGATCGTCCCGGGCGGACGTAAAATCGCCCACCTGTACGACTCTTAGCGGTGGATCACTCGGCTCGTGCGTCGATGAAGAACGCAGCAAGCTGCGAGAACTAATGTGATTTGCAGCTGCGATTGGCTGGCAACCAGTTCAGGGTGTCCCCTCCCCATTGCCCGGAGATGGCTGGGATGCCCCCCCGCGACCCTAATAAGGATAAGCGGTGCAGATAATGAGATGAGATTCTTTTTTTTTTTTTTTTTTTGAAGGGGCGTCGCTACTTCGCAGATTTTCACTTTTAGCGGGTGGTTTTGGTCCCCATTAACCGGGTCTAAAAAAATAATAATTAATTTTTTTTTTTTTTTTTTGAAGGGTCATCGCTACTTCGCAGATTTTCACTTTTTGCAGGTGGTTTTGTTCCCCATTAACAGGGTCTAAAACAATAATAATGGGTGAAAAAAAACAAAAAACTTTTTTTCACGGATTTTCAATTATCGCGGGTGGTTTTGGTCCCCATTAACCGCGATAACCGAGGTCTTACTGTACTCATTTTATTTTGGGTAGGTCTTGGATTGGGATTTTAGGCGTATTTGACTGGAATTTTAAGGGGTTAATCATGCAAATCAATATTCTTAATACATACATTATACAGACTACAATAGTGACACCCATTCTGTCAGACACTCAACGCTGAAAAACATAGGAAAAACCGAGTGTGCGTTCACGTTTACGGGTGTGAGATTCTTTTGCAGGTGCGTCCAGGTTAGCCACAACCCTCGTACCTACTTAACATTAAATTGATCGGAAATAAATGAAACGTACTTTTAAAAAAATATTTGCTGCACATCCGAGAATCGTTTGAGGGCTGGGAGTCCCTCTGTTTGATTGCAGATGAACATTGCCATCTTCTGTTTTCATCAAAAGGGATATCATAAAATTCCAAAATTAGCTTTAGAACCATGCCCGCTGGCACAGTCCACACAAAGTAATAAATCACACTCGAAAAAGTCGTGGTTATATTCTTCTGTTGTGGTTATTAGTATTTGTTTAAACTCAAATTCTCATTCAAGTGCTGCCCACTGAGATGGGGTTCTTGCCATCCGTCATGACTCTCATTCTGCTGAGGAAGGCAACGTGACGTCTCGTGCAAAGGGCCAATATATAAACGCTACAATTTGACACAAGTGTATCAATGTAACATTTAAAGCAAGCTGTTTGTACTTTTCAGAGTCATTGCAAAACCGCTTTTGGAGCTCTGAGTTGTTTTCCATTCTTTGATCAATATTTTGCTGTCAGACACTTTGACAGCTTGCCTCTACAGTGTTATCTTGTGGACGCTGGACATGTTGAAATTGAGTTGCTCTTGTGGATAGCACAACAATATGAATATATGGCTAAAGTTGATACACTTCCTTGTATAGTCTTCACAGCCTAAAACAGTTAACAATAACCTAATATAAAGACCAAACCCTAACCCTAAATCCTAAACCTTATAAACTCAATAACTAAGATTGAAGGCTGTTTTACCCCCCTCAATCGTTTTATGCTGTATTAACTCGAGGACCGAAGTGACATTGCCAACAAACATTTTTTATCTTTGATCTATAATCAGTTGTCAGTCATTTCGGAAAATTAAGTTATTTTTCCATTGTCGATCAATATCCTGCTTTCAGCCATTTGGTGAGCTGCAGTTTGTTAGAGGACAGTCAAATTTTTATCTTGTCCGTCACATGTTGGAGGAATGTCGGCTGATGAGAATCTTGTAGAATCCAAAATATTTCTCAAGAGGTTTTTTAATGGCAGAATATTCTGAACACCGCTATGATACAGACAACCTATAGCAATTGATGTGTCATTTTAAAGCAAGCTTTTTATACTCTTTCTGAGGAAGAACAAAATTCAAGCGGAGACTGTGACTGCCGTTTTCTGCTTGCTATCGGTTGCACATTTTTCGTGTAATCAGCCAATTTGGGTTTGCACAAATTCCTGTTATCATCAAAATAGACAGCTTATTGATCTTTCCACGTTGCACAAAATCTGTTATCAGTTATTTCGGAGATTTGCCCATGCACCACTGTATCGTGGCTCTTGACATTAGCTTGAACTTCTTGTCAAGTCACATCACATTGATTTGTCTTGCCCTTTATCACAAAAACTCTCAAAGGGCTCCACAGACCACCATTACAACATCCCCTGATCTGAAACTTACATGAGGGCAAGGAAAAACTCAAAAAAACTAAAAATTAAGAAACCTTGAGAATGGGTGTAATTCAGTTCAGTAATTACTGAAAAGTCGTAAAACTGTGAAAAAAGTAAATTCAAAAGACAAGCTTCCCGTCTCAAAATCTTGGCCAATGCAGCAGGTTCTAGATGTTCTAGATGCATGCATCATGAGTTGAAGGTTCTCGACATTAGTTTGGTCTTCTGGTTTGCACCAAAAACATCAATTTAACACGAAGGTCATAGTTGAATTTTTGGTAATGGCAATATTGGCAAAATCAGAGACTGAAAATGGACTGCTTCTCGAGAAGTTTTCAAATGGCAGGATATTCTGGACACATTTGTGATATAGACGAAGGTGAGATTCTAGCTACAGTACGTCAGTCACATTTGGAATCGAGCTTCTGGTTTGCACGAAAAGTATACATTTTTTGTAAAAGTTGATCTACTTCGTGTACAGTATTGTCTTAACTAACCAAACCTGCTGGACTTTGGCGAGCAGTTAAAAAATGTCCGCTTTTCCTGTGCTCGCCAGATGGTCCAGTGTGTGGTGGAGTACGGCGGAAAACGAGTCAGAGGAAGCGACCTGATCACGCCCACTGACGCTGTCTCCATCACTAAGCAGTTCTTCAAAGGCCTGAAGGTAAGTGGCCACACCCCCTGGGCTGCGCCCCCTGACAAGTGTGTTATTAGGGCAGGGGTGTCCAACTCATTTGAGCTTGGAGGGGCAACATGGTATAAAACACTTTCGTGGGGGCCAGACTAGTAGATTAGATAGAAACAGATAAAGTGGTAGAGAAAGAGTAAGAGATGAAATAGAAAGTTAAAGAAAAAGAGAGGGAGAGAGAAAGAAAAACGGATAAATAAAAAAAAATGTAGGGAGGGAGAAAAAAAACTGGGGGGTAAAAAAGCAAGATAAAGAAAAAAGAGGGAAAAAGAAAGAGAGAAAGACAGAGATAGAAAACATTGAGCGAGAGAGAAAGAGAAAAAAGGGACAATGAAAAAGAGAGAAATTAAAAGAAAGGGAGAATTAAAAGAGAGAGACACACAGAGACAAGGAAAGTGAGAAAGAAAGAGAGAAAGGAAAAGGGATAGGAGAGGAAGAGAGAAAAAATAGAGAGAGGGAGATATAATAAATAATAATACACACTCTCCCTTTAAATTTCATCCTGAGGGTCGTGAATGGTCCTCAGGCTACAAATTTGAGACTCCTTTAGTGTTAGTCAGCAATTCGAGCTAAAATGGGTTTATTTTGCGAGTGGCGCCTGGCCTTGCTGACCTTCAGTGGACATATTTAAAACTGCAGCTCACTTTTCTCTCATGCTCCACTCGGCATTGTCTCTCGGTTCACATTTTGCCCACGGGCCCTGACTTTGCCCCATCTCCGGTAGGGCGTCGAGAACGTGTACGCGCAACATCAACCCCTTCTTCACGACACACTAGATCAACTCCTCAAAGGTCGTTTGAAGGACAGCCAGTTTCCTTATTTGGGAGCCAGCAGCCTCCGGGACCGGTAAGGGTTAGGGTTTAACAGGCGGAGCTCAGCCACACCCACATCGTTGGCGTTTACAGGCCTCAAGACGTGATCGTGTTTGTGATTGGAGGAGCCACTTACGAGGAAGCGCTTAGTGTGTACAATGTCAATCGCAACACAGCTGGCGTTAGAGTTGTGGTGGGCGGCACCAGCATGCTCAACACCAAAAGGTCTCTGACGGCACCCTCTTTTTCCACTGACTTTGCCCACTCCTGCACTGACTCCGCCCCTTGTGTGTCTGCAGCTTCCTGGAGGAAGTGATGTCATCAACAGGCGGCGGGGAGCGCTCGCAAGCAGCCGGTCGCCGTTAGAACAGACATTGAACATTGCGTGAAGTATTTATTTACATTCCTTATATGAGCAAAGAGGGAGTGGTTTCAGAATGCTAATTTTCTTGTTTCTTTGTTACAGAGGAGCAATCTGTAAAAATCAAATTAAATGTATTTGTAAAGCACTTTTTAGGCAACAATTTGGCACTCAGCGCTGTATAAAAGAATTCAGAGTGCAACTAGACAATAAAATCCCCTTTCCCTTCCCCTCCCAACACACCTTTTACACAGACACACACACAATGGTTAAAATACCTCCCTCCATCCATTATCTGCACCGCTTTTCTCAGCTACCTTCGGGCAATGGGCAGGGGACACCCTGAACTGGTTGCCAGCCAGTCGCAGGACACACAGAGACAGACAACTCACTTGCTCATTAACGCCTAGGGAAAATATGGACCGGCCAATTAACCTGACATGCATGTTTTTGGAATATGGGAGGAAACCCACGCAAGCACAGGGCGAACATGCAAACTACACACAGGATTGATCCCATGACCTCAGAACTGTGCCATGGACCACTAACCACTCAGCCGCCGTGTCACCCGGTTGAAATACAATATAAACAAAATAAATAGTAATAGAAATAAAATATAATTATGAAAAGGCACAGACTAACCATGTATGGAAGGGAGTGAGAGAGGCGTATCCACACTGATAGCAATTAATTAATGAAACTTTGGTTCCAAGATGAGAAAAATAAAATAAAACGAGTCAAAAACAATGTTAGCGTAACATGGCCGAAAAGGAATAGGAAGAACCATATGCCTTTTTCATCCTTTCCCTTTGACTTTCTTAATAGTTGTGTCTTACAGCTAGATCTCCTGTGTATTCATATGTAACAAACACCTCACGAATATAAATATTTACATAGGTCCTGTAGATGCACAGTCACTAAATCAGCATCGTTATCATCACCATAACTACTTTCACCGTCATCATTGCTGTCTCCATACATTTTCAGAACACTATATAATAAGAGTATCAATTATAATAATCTCATTACTGCTCATGGTCACAACTGACTGTTTTGTAGTGTGTGTTGTCCATCATACAAAGTACCGTCAATTCCGGACTATAGAGCGCACCTGATTATAAGCCGCACCCATCACATTTTAAGGGAAAAACCGATTTTTTTCCATACACAAGCCGCACCTGTATATAAGCCGCATGCACCCACATCAAACAAACACGAGATTAATCCAATCCAAACTTCAAGTCCCGCGATTGAAACTAAATGTCCCTCATTGAGGCACACAGTCTAAAAATCACTCCCAGCAAAATGAACGCAAAATGATATAGGTACTTTAAATTTGTTGCAGACCTGCAGATTCTGGGTGCCCGTTGATAGTAATCCAAGGAAAAAATGTGTATATTTCCAAAGGTAAGGGTGGGAAAAATATATATCCATTATTGTCCGCCATGTCCACAAAGACTCACCTTTACCGGTCCCCACTTTCCCATCAACGTTGGCGTTTGCTCCGCCCCTCTTTTTTAATTTGCTTGTGCAGAATAAATGTCTCAAATAAATACAAATAAATACATTACAAAAATATACAGTTGCAAATACATATTACACATATTTACAAAGAAAGACGGTACATCGAGAGAGTTTTAAAAGCTTTGATAATAATAATATAATTTTCATCCTAAACCGTGCCTTTGGGAGGTAGCCTCACGCTACTAAAAAGACGCTCGCATACCCGCAAGTTAGTCTGTTAAGAAAATAACGGCTGCAATCGTAGGAATCACGGCAGACCATCCACTTCTGCTTTCTAGATATTGATCTAGATTGTAATGAATTTGCATAATATAATGCTGAAAGCAATACAATAACAATAACAACATTCAACAATAATAAGAATAGTCATATAGTTGATAATTATAATAACAACAAAAAGATAATAGTCATGTTAATAGTTGTAATAATAATCATCATCATAATAGTTAGAATCTATCTATTTATCTATCTACCTTGGTCATATCCCTCAAGAGGGCTGACCGACAGCAAGACAAACACAATAACAAAGAAAATAAAAGGGAAAAAATAGCAAAAATACGCACACAAAACTTTTTGGACCATGGCCAACCCAAATGCCCAAACACCCAAACAAGTTAAGCACCTCGGCACCTAAATTCGTCATGCTTTCGTCCCTCCAGATGAAATGGGACACAAGAAAGCGGCCATGTCACTCGGGTCAGGGTGACACAACACACTCTTTTGTCCAACAGCAGGGCCCGACAGCTTTCACTGGTTTACCCCTGTCCCATCATACAGGTGCCCTGCCCATCCCTTAGAATGCGCCCAAACATGCCACTATCCTTTTACAACACCTCTCCACTCATTCCTATCACCAACAATAACTCTAGCTTTCACTAGATTTAGACCTCTTTCCTGCAGTGCATCATAACACCATCAATCCACGTCAATTGTTCTAATGAAACAAATTGATACAACAGAATGTTGTACTATCTTTTAATATGCCCGTCAATTTTTTTTTTACGTTTTATATCAGGATTTGTCTTCGTTCTTAGTGTAACGATTTTTTCACAAGTTATCTACAGATGTTTTCCTGATTTATTCTTATTATTAATTTGTACTGAATACTTCCCAAAATATTTTAATGGCACTATCCACATCCTCTGTACAATATTTTGTTTTCAGTTTTGTTTAAATTGGTCCTCATAAAGTGATTTAAATATCTCTTCAGTTCTTACTCATTTGTAAATATATTTTAATGTTGACTTTTGACTAGTAACCTTATCACACACTGGCTGGTGGTTAGAAATATCACAAACCAATAATCCACTAACGTTTGCAATTTCAATATTATTTGTAAAGATATTGTCAGTAAGTTTTGCACTGTGTGAAGTAATTCTACTGGGTCTTAATATAGTTGGGTATAAACTCATTCTGTTAAAATAGTCATCAGCAGGTTTATGGTTGTTTGGATTCATCAGGTCAATGTTGAAATATGCACATTATAACAATTTTGTGTTGATTATTACTGGATATGTTTTTTCAGGGGCGGCATGGCAGATGGGTGGTTAGCGCAGAGCTCCACGGTGTGGAGGTCATGGTTCAATTCCAGCTACCGCAGCTACCCTTGTGCAGAGTATGTATGTTCTTTTCGTGTTTGCTTGTGTTTTCTCTGGGAACACCAGTTTCTGGTCCAAATTGTCCCTTGTTGTAAATGAGCAAGTGAGTTTTATGTTTTTGGTGTGCCTTGCAACTGACTTAGCAATCGGTTCGGGGTGTCCCTTCCCCACTGCTCAAAGTCAGCTGGGAAGGGTTCCAGCACCCCCGCAACCCTATTGAGTCTAATTGCCGCACAAAATTGATGTTTTTTCGGCCCCATTTGTGAAAGGTTGTAGACTTGAGCCTTGTGATCTGTATACACAACTGACTATAATATTTCTCCTGTTTTCGTTTATATTTTCCATTGTTTAGCATTCAAGTAAATCATTTATTACCAATGACATGTTTTGTGTTTTAGATTTAAATCTCTTGTGCATGTATACAGAAACTCTTCCTCCTGTTTTGTTGATCTATTTACATTGTTAAAATTATAGTCATTCAATTCAAAATCATTGAACCTGGTTCCTCATTGAACCAGGTTTAAGAAATTGCAAGTATATATATGTACACAGTGTTCATTTTACCTCTGAAAAGTGATGGGTCCCGGGGACTCGCATGCTCAAAAATCTATGGGTCCCAACAGAGATCTATGGGTCCCCAAAATTTAGTGTTATCGGGGTTGAAATTGTAAATCGTTGACAAATATGTAATATAAATCTATATATTCATTCAGTTTTAATAATCACAGTTTATTGGTAATACAAATCAGTTATCTCGTCAAGATTTTCCAGTTCACAACTATATTGCAAATTATACAAAATAATATTGCTGAAATAATTATGTAAATCTATATTTTCATTCAGTTTTAATCATCACAGTTACCGTATTTTCTGCACTATAAGGCGCACCTAAAAGTCTTAATTTTTTTCAAAAGCTGACCATGCGCCCTATAATACAGTGCGCCTTATATATGGCTCAATATTAAATCGCAAGGTCTCACAACTTACGCAACAGCCGCCGACTCGATTTTCCCCCGAACGTGGAGTAGTCCGCGGTGTATGCTGGGATTTATATACCGGCGTTTCCTTGGCTGACAAATGTGTCAATCATCATTTGAATCAATCGCTATTGGCTAAAGTTATTCGGAGCATCGGATAGGCTAGAGGGCCGAAACAAACCCTGCAATTGGCAGAAAATGATGTGTCAATCATCAGTTGAATCGATCGCTATTGGCTGAAGTTATTCGGAGCCTCGGATTGGCTAGAGGGCCAAAACAAACCCTGCAATTGGCCGAAAAAGATGTGTCAATCATCCGTTAAATCGATCGCTATTGGCTGAAGTCATTCGGAGCCTCGGATAGGCTAGAGGGCCAAAACAAACCCTGCAATTGGCTGAAAAAGATGAATGAATAGCAAGCTTGCTAAACTACGCCATAAAGAAACATGTTTCATTAGTCTGTATTTGTAAACATTTTACTCTCCTGGATTTACTACACTCACGGTTGTAAGAAGACCATGATTGCGTATCATTCTTGAACGTGAGAACTTATGCGGCTTTATATTTTCCCGGTATCTTGTTTTAGAACGATCTTGATGTTGCTGTGATGAGTTGAGTGAATTAAACTCAATTCCAAGGGTTTATTGTCATATGCACAGTAAAGTTGCGAGCGAAAAAGAAAATAGAAACTAAGGAATGGTTGGCATTTCTTGAATCCCAAGACTTTAACCTTCCGAATGATATTTGAAATGATGCATTTGGGTGACATCGTACGGACACTGCATCCGCACGTGTCTACGACACGTATTTGCTTCTTTGCAAGCTTTGGGAATGTTAAGGGGGTAATCAGTTTGACTGAATCATCTGAATGTTTTGTCAACGTTCCCATTGTAGCGCCTTATAATCCCGTGCGCCTTATCTATAGAAGATATAAGACCAAAAACTATTTTTTGGGGGGTGCGCCCTATAACCCGGTGCGCCCTATAGTGCAGAAAATACGGTAATTGGTAATACAAAGCAGTTATCGCTTCAGATTTTTCACAGTTCACAATATTGTACATTATACAAAATACTGAAAATACTGCCATCCACTTAACTATCTTTAGCAGTGAAAGCATGGCCAAGTCTTCTTTTTGATGTCGTATCCGTTCATACTTGCCTCTCTCTTCCTGCAGCAACAGAATTTCCATAGCTAATTTTGGCAGAAAAGTCCTTTTCTTGCTAGGAGTATTCTTTTATTTTCTTTCGTCGAATCGTTTGCTTCAATGCTCGTGTTTTCCTTGCCTTCGCGATCTTCTGAAGAATTTCTCCACCGTTTTTTTGTGCCGGAATTATTGCCGTTGTTATCACGTTCTGCATTATGTTTCGACTTATTACTTAACACTGAAGAAAATACCAATTATGTGTTGATGTTCACCTTAACTCGATGTCAAGCACCTCAACAATGACGTTATCTCGAAGCAACAAGATCTTGTTGGCCGAGATCGGCGTGCAGACGAAAACTCGAACCGCGAGACCAAAACAACAATGGCGGATCTGCCTGTCAAAAAGTTTGGAGTGCGGTAAATCTTTGTTAAAAAAAAATAATCGGGTAATAATGAACATTTTGTGTCAAAAAAGTTGCGTCCCAGGGACGCACGTTGATTCGACACTATGCGTCCCCAGCAAAAATGATACGTCTAGGACGCAGGGACGCGGGCAAACGAGAACACTGATTTTATATATATATATATATATATATATATATATATATATATATATATATATATATATATTCTTCCCTAATTTACTTTGCTTTATTGTTTAACATTTCTTTTTCTTAAGGTTTTTTTCCCCCCATTTTTTTCTTCTTTTTTTTCTTTCTTCGCAAAAAGTGAGGAATATTAATTTTGTGATTCTGTCGCTTTGATTGGCCGTAGTTTGTATACTTCCTTTTGCTTTCAGCACCTGTTTTCGGTTGCACAACACCATACACATGTGGTCAAATATTACACTGTACCTTTAATAAAAAAATATGACACAATACATAAATTACTTATTTGCATTGATGTCGTATATGTATGTATAACGTGATTTATCGATGTGTTCATTTCTTTCCATCACATATATTCAAAGATTTTTCTTTCTACATATGGCACGATCTCTCCTCCATACTCTGTTATGTGCAGACAAATGGAAGCAGTCACATCAATAAAAGTCTCAATTAAATTGTTTGAGTGGCTCTGATGAAGAACTTCTGCTGTCACTCACAGGAACTTGTGAGTGGTTCACTGAAAATGGAACACACAGCGCTGGGCAAACTTCATAATGCACTGATCGGGAACCTATGGCTTGCGAGCCTGCTTTTCATGAGTACATATAGCCTGGTGATAAAATAGAACTAGTGAAATATTACAACTTATTGCTTCATGCAGAGCCAGATGTCACACTTGCAAAGCTAAGAGTATGCTATGGGTGTATGGGTTCGGTCCAGTACATATAGGACACAATTTTAACTCGTTTAGTCACGGTCTCACACCAACAGACCCTGTTTTGGCTGTAAATGCCTAAATAATCCTTTGTATGGAAGCTTATTAAACTACCGTAAATTCCGGACTATAAACTGCTACTTTTTTCCCAAACGTTCAACCCTGCGGCTTATTCAGTGATGTGGCCAATTTATGTAATTTTTCTAAGAGCCGCCAGCAGCGCTCAAGTACAAAAGGTAAGATTTAGACCGGTGGAATATATGCGCCGAAGAAGACTGCAACTTCCTAGCTTGTGCACAAATTAAATTAGCGTAGAAATATCCTCACCATGCAAATTGCAAATAGAAAGGCACATGACGCAGCTTTCAAGCTAAACGCAATCGAGCAGTTCAATAAAGAAACAGAGCTACAGCACGTAAACTTTACTTTGCGAGCGTGTTGCCAACGTGTTTTTGAATAAGGGAGAGTGGAACTAATTATTATTTTTTAGACCCGGTTAATGGGGACCAAAACCACCCGCTAAAAGTGAAAATCTGCGAAGTAGCGACGCCCCTTCAAAAAAAAAAAAAAATCTCATCTCATCTCATTATCTGCACCGCTTATCCTTATTAGGGTGACGCCGCGTGCGCCGAACTCGCTCCGTCGCGCGGCCCGGGAGTGACCTCCGCCGACCCCCCGCCCCTCCCCCGTCCCATCCGCCTTATCCCGCGTCCGCTGACGTTCCGCCGAAAAAACCCGCAAAAAGTCAAAATCTGCGAAGCGGCAACGCCCCTTCAAAAAAACAATTTTTTTTTAAAAGATTTTTTTTTTGTTTTTTGTTTTTTTAAACCATTACAGACCGCGAAGGTCTGAAGCCACAAACGTCGAACCGCGAAGTAGCGAGGTTCCACTGTATATGACAAAGTCTCTTTCCCATACTGAAGTAAGATGACTTTGTCGATGCCTATTTATAAGGAGGAGGATGAGAATGGTTTACCGTGGTTTGTACACGTACGGTATGTTTTTTTAACAGACCCGTTTACTGTGTTGCGAGCGTGTTGCTAGTAGCGTTTTGCTACCCTTCACAGGCACGGTTTGGGATGAAAGTTATAATATTATTAAAGCTTTGAAAACTCTCTGTGTACCGTCTTTTTTTGTAAATATGTGTAACCATTTTTGTAATGTATTTATTTTAGAGACTTAGTCTGATATGTTTTCCACGGGCGAATCAAAAAGAAGGGGCGAATACAACGGGGGCTGACAGGAAGTGGAGTAAAGGTGAGACGTGTTTGTGGACAATTGTGGATATATATTTTTCCCACCCTTACCTTTGGAAATATACATTTTTTTCCTTGGATTATTTTCAACGGGACCCGGACTCTGCATCAAACCTTAAATACCGGTATCATCTTCCGTTCATTTTGCCGGCTGTGGTTTTTTTTTGGACTGTGTACTTCATATTCAGATACAATCGCGGGACTCAAAGTCGGGTTTGGGTTATATTGTGTTACATGTTTAATGTGGGCGCATGCGGCTTATATACAGGTGCGGCTTGTGTAAGTACAAAAGTGGTTATCCTCTTAAAATGTGGTGGGTGCGGCTTATAATCAGGTGCGCTCTATAGTCCGGAATTTACGGTATCTATTTTCATTGTTGAGACAATTTATAATGAAAACCCACAGAACAAGCTTCAGCTCCAAACAAACATTTTACCCAGACGCACTAGCAAGGAATGTAGAGAAATTTGTATTGCTGAGCGTTCTCTGCACTGAAGATTAATACGTTGGTACCACCACTATTTTGACATTTTTTTTAAAAAAAGCTTTGCTTGCACCTTGTTTTGAAACCATTATTTGGGACAAAAATGACAGTAGAAATGAGCCTCAACACTCTCAAGTAACTGTGGGAGGTAGACACATTTTAAGTGGTATATTTATATTGATATGGTACACTGGTTCTGGCATAATCATTATTTCGTTACATCATCTAACGTCACACAGTGAAACAAAGTCCGTTGAAGAATTAGCTTTTGTCTGGAGAGCGGGTTTGGCAGTTTTGTTGAATTTTGTTCTCTTATATTTGGTGTGGTTCTCTCTCAAAAAAACGGTTGTCCAAGAATCGTCGGAATTCCGATCTCTTCAAGTAAACTCTGGTCAAAGACGTCACCGCGGTGTTTTATATTTGATCAGAAAATGTACTTTGAAATACAACAACTTCTTTTGAAAGTTACTAGGTATTGACACGAACAAAGATGTTATATAACGAAATTGTGAATATGCTTGATTGCTGTTAAGATTGTCGAGAAGGGTTGTTCAAACCTCACATTGTTTGTTTGCTGTTATTAGTGTCAATAAACTTGTTTAAACCGGACGGATCTATTCCCAGAATCTCTGTTGTATATTTGCAGTATGTTTTTTGAGATATTTCTGTAGTAGTATCTTTGTGTAATAGTATTAGCGTAATGGTATTTCTGTAGAAGTATTCTTGAAGTATTTACATAGGAGTATTTTTGTAATATTACCTTGTGATTTGTGTTGTATTTCTATATTGTTTCAGTAGTAGTTTTGTAGTATATGCATAGTTGTAATTTTGTAGTATTTGTTTTGTATTTTTAATATTATTTTCGTAGAACTTTTTACGTACTATAAATCTATTTTGTGATATCGGTTGAATTTTTGTAGTAGTATTTTTGTATTATAGTATTACTGTAGTGGTATTTTTTGTAGTATTACAGCAGAAGTATTTAGCATTTTTTCTGTAGTATTTCTGTAATTGTATTTTTGTGTTAAAGTATTACTGTAGTAGTATTTCTATGGTATTGATTATTTATTCAGAAAAAACGCAAAATATGAGGTCCCTGTTTTTAAGCACTAAAGTTTAATATTTAGGTTTGGAGTAATTTTCTCGTATTTTTTGTAGTAGTATTTCTGTAGAAGTCACACAAAGGGACAATAGGGACAAAGTCTGCACCAAAAAGCATTTTAGCTTTTACCATTGTTTAGTAAACAACAGTTGAACATTGCTAAGTTTATTGAAAATACTTGTTCCCCAGAAAAAAAAAAACCTGAGGAAACAGCTTTTAATAAAAGGATGCATTTCATCAGAACTTTTACTTCAGTGTTTTTTATGTAATCTTGATGCCTACAATATCTATGTGTTCCATTGACACAAGGGCATTCTGCTTTCAAAATAACATTTTATTGCAAGAACACTGAACTGATTCATGTTTCCAGTGAAGTGAACGCATGATTGGAGTAGTCATGATGATCGCGGACTTTTCATCCCTCTAAGTCTTGACGTTTAATAAGGCACTTTCTCATCTTTTTTTTTTTAGAAAGAATAAAGCTTGAGGCATTTACAGTCTGTACTTAAATACAGACGCTGCCCGACCTAAGAAAAAGATTCCGGACGATCGTTCGTAAGTTGAATTTGTTCGTAAGTTTCTTCAGTGCTATATTTTGTATGGTTATGGTTTATATAAGTATGTTTAAGGCTTTTGTAAGTAACCTGCATTGTTTTGTACAAAGAAATGAACATTTCATAAAATATTTGCTGTAAAGATAAATAAAGTTGAGTTAAACTGACTTTTGGAAGATGCGCTTCAAGAGGTCCTCTGTGGTAAATCGTGGCCCAAAAAAAAAAGCTTCTTTACGCTTCTTTACACTAAACACCAGGGGTCAGCAACCTTTTTGGTGTGGAGTGCCACTTTCAAATGTCCTTGGAAAACAGTGTGCCACACAATGTTCCCTCTAATTTTCCACGGGTCTGAGCGTTCACACAGTCTGTGAGCAACGCTTGAGACAACTGTGAGCAACCATAATCCCAAGTGTGGCAAGATAATTAATTATCAAACATGTCCAAAACTTGACATCAAGTTACATTTTGCTGAGTTTCCGGCAATGTAAAATTATTTTTCTCTTTTGAATGAATTGACTCATGTACTATTGCAAAGGTTGTACGGCCTACAAACATCGTTTGTTCTTACAATTCTTTCACAAGATATCCATTTCTTTTTTTTCCTGATATATTTTGTCGCATAATATTAACATTTTTGGGGGCTTATTTAGTCTGTTGTAAGATACAGAACTACTTAATCACATTTTTTAGTGGAAGTACAATGTTGGCAACAAGATTCACTTGATGTAATTGGAAAATTATTTGAATGCAACACATACTTTTTCTTCTTTTTTCTACTTTTTTAAAAATTCCTCTAAAAAAAAAATCTCCATCCATCCATTGTCTTCCGCTTATCCAAGGTCGGGTTGCGGGGGCAGCAGCGTTAAAAGGGAAGCCCAGACGTCCCTATCCCCAGCCACCTCCTCCAGCTCATCCGACGGGACCCCGAGGCGTTCCCAAGCCAGCCGAGCGACATAGTCTCTCCAACGTGTCCTGGGTCGCCCCCGGGGCCTCCTGCCGGTGGGACATGCCCGGAAGACCTCCCGAGGGGGGCGTCCAGGAGGCATCCTTATTAGATGCCCGAGCCACCTCAACTGGCTCCTCTCAACGCGGAGGAGCAGTGGCTCTACAGCGAGTCCCTCCCGGATGACTGAGCTTCTCACCTTATCTCTAAGGGAGAACCCAGCCACCCTGCGGAGGAAACTCATTTCGGCCACTTGTATCCGGGATCCTGTTCTTTCGGTCATGACCCAAAGTTCATGACCATAGGTGAGGGTAGGAACGTAGATCGACCGGTAGATCGAGAGCTTTGCCTTTCAGCTCAGCTCCCTCTTCACCACGACGGACCGGTACAGGGTCCGAATGACGGCAGACGCTGCACCGACCCATCTGTCCATCTCCCGTTCCATCCTACCCTCACTCGTGAACAAGACCCCAAGATACTTGAACTCCTCCACTTGGGGCAAGACCTCCTCCCCGACCCGGAGGGAGCATACCACCCTTTTCCGACTGAGAACCATGGCCTCGGACTTGGAGGTGCTGATCCTCATCCTGGCCGTTTCACACTCGGCTGCGAATCGCTCCAGCGAGAGCTGAAGATCACGGCCTGAGGAAGCCAACAGCACCACGTCATCTGCAAAAAGCAGTGACGCAATGCTAAGGCCCCCAAACCGGACTCCATCCCCGCCAAGGCTGCTCCTAGAAATTCTGTCCATAAAATTATGAACAGAATCGGTGACAAAGGGCAGCCCTGGCGGAGCCCAACCCTCACCGCGAACGAATCCGACTTACTGCCGGCAATGCGGACCAGACTCTGGCACCGGGCATACAGGGACCGCACAGCCCGGATAAGACTGTGCGGTACCCCATACTCCCGAAGCACCCCCCACAGGGCCTCCCGAGGAACACGATCGAATGCCTTCTCCAAGTCCACAAAACACATGTAGACCGGACAGGCAAACTCCCATGCACCCTCAAAGACCCTGCAGAGTGTATAGAGCTGGTCCAGTGTTCCACGGCCAGGACGAAAACCACACTGTTCCTCCTGAATCCGAGATTTGACTTCCTGGCGGATCCTCCTCTCCAGTACCCCTGAATAGACCTTACCAGGGAGGCTGAGAAGTGTGATTCCCCTGTAGTTGGAACACACTCTCCGGTCCCCCTTCTAAAAGAGGGGAACCACCACCCCAGTCTGCCAGTCCAGAGGCACTGTCCCCGATGTCCACGCGATGTTGCAGAGGCGTGTCAACCATGACACGCCCACAACATCCAGAGACTTAATGAAATCCGGGCGGATCTCATCGACCCCCGGGGCCCTGCCACCGAAGAGTTTTTGACCACCTCGGTGACTTCAACCCCAGTAATACGAGAGCCCAACCCAGAGTCCTCAGGCTCTGCTTCCCCAGAGGAAGACGTGTCGGTGGGATTGAGGAGGTCTTTGAAGTACTCCGCCCACCGATTCACAACGTCCCGGGTCGAGGTCAGCAGCGCCCCATCGGCACTATACACAGTGTCGATGGCACACCGCTTCCCCCCCCTAAGACGTCGGATGGTGGACCAGAATTTCCTCTAAGCCGTTCGGAAGTCGGCTTCCATGGCCTCGCCAAACTCCTCCCATCCCCGAGTTTTTGCCTCGGCAACTGCCGAAGCCGCATTCCGCTTGGCCAGCCGATACCCGCCAGCTGTTTCCAGAATCCCACAGGCCAGGAAGGCCCGATAAGACTCCTTCTTCAGCTTGACGGCATCCCTCACCGCCGGTGACCACCAACGGGTCTGAGGGTTGCCGCTGCGGCAGGCACCGACGACCTTACGACCACAGCTCCGATCAGCCGCTTCGACAATGAAGGCGCGGAACATGGTCCACTCGGACTCAATGTCCCCCGCCTCCCTCGGGACATGGGCAAAGTTCTGCCGGAGGTGTGAATTGAAACTTCTTCTGACAGGAGATTCTGCCAGCCGTTCCCAACAGACCCTCACAACACGCTTTTGGGTCTGCCGGGCCGGGCCGGCATCTTCCCCCACCATCAAAGCCAACTCACCACCAGGTGGTGATCAGTTGACAGATCCGCCCCTCTCTTCACCCGAGTGTCCAGAACATGCGGCCGCAGGTCCGACGAAACGACGACAAAGTCGATCATCGAACTACGGCCTAGGGTGTCCTGGTGCCAAGTGCACATATGGACACCCTTATGTCTGAACATGGTGTTCATTATGGACAAACCATGACGGGCACAGAAGTCCAATAACGAAACACCACTCGGGTTCAGGTCAGGGGGGCCGTTCTTCCTAATCACGCCCCCCCAGGTCTCACTGTCATTGCCCACGTGAGCGTTGAAGTCTCCCAGCAGTACGAGGGAGTCCCCAGGGGGCGCACTCTTAAGCACACCCTCTAAGGACTCTAAGAAGGGTGGGTACTCCGAACTGCTATTTGGTGCATAAGCACAAACAACAGTCAGGACCCGTCCCCCCACCCGAAGGCGGAGGGAGGCTACCCTCTCGTCTACTGGGGTGAACCCCAACGTACAGATGCCGAGCCGTGGAGCAATTAATATGCCCACTCACCACGGGCAACTCCAGAGTGGAAGAGAGTCCATGTCCCGTTCCATGTCCCAAAAGCCAGTTTCTGTAGCCGGGGATCGTCGTGCCAAGGACCCCTGCCTTGGCCGCTACCCTGCTCTCTGCGCACCCGACCCCTTTGGCCCCTCCTACAGGTGGTGAGCCCATGGGAAGAGGGTCCCACGTCGTCCCTTCGGGCTGTGCCCGTCCGGCCCCCGTGGGTCAGAGTCCGGCCACCAGGCGCTCGCCAGCGGACCCCACCTCCAGGCCTGGCTCCAGAAGGGGGGCCCTGGTAACCCGCGTCCGGGCGAGGGAAATCGAGGACCAAAGTTTTGTGTCATCATAAAGGGTCTTCTGATTTGCATTTTGCCTGGCCACTCACCTTGGACCTGTTTCCCATGGGTGACCCTACCAGGGGCTTAAAGCCTCTGACAACATAGCTCCTAGGATCATTGGGACACACAAACTCCTCCACCACGATAAGGTAGCAGATCAAGGAGGAAAAAAAATCTCATTGTGTTTATTTATTCCGAGCTGTTACTTTTTTCTTTTTGTTCTCTATTTACTTTTTTCCTTCATTTCTTTCTTTTCTTTTTTTCTGGCTTTTTTTCTAAATGTTTCCTTCTTTTTTTCTCTTCTTTTTGTTTCTTTTTTTCTCAGCTTTTCACTACTTTTTCATTTTGGTATTTTTTTCTCTTTTGTTCCATTCCCCCCTTCCTTTAAGTTATTTTGTGCATAATTCTACATAATATTTGGTCATGTTGGGATTAAAGAAGCAAAAACAACCTGAAGAGCCGTTTAGGACCCGAAAGAGCCAGTTCCTTTTAGTAAGGCGAGCCGAAGAAGCCGGTTATCGACAAACTACTAACTTTACTCAACTTCGTGCTACTTCGACTCGACTTCAAAATACGGCAATTATGACACAACGTCAGGGGAACCAGTGTATTATTACCTCCATGCACTGTAACTTTGACTTAAGTCGCTTCTTAATTAGTAATTTTGAGCCCTCATTTTTGTGCGCTGGCCAGATTTTCTTGTGCGCCGAGAATGTGCGAGCAGTGCGCAATTGTGTGAGCAGTGCGCAATTGCGCACGCGCGCAGCTTAGAGGGACCACTGGTGCCACACCAATATCAATGACTCGCACAACATTTTTTTGATATCCAGCAGAGCTGTCATTTTACATCAGTCCAAATATACAACATGGATATAAATTTTAATCATATAACTCAGTGTTTTCAACCCTTTTTGAACCAAGGTACACTTTTATTTATAAAAAAGTTCCGAGGCACACCGTCCATCAAAAATGTTTGAAAATGAAGTTATGTCAAATTTTTCACTGTACTACCTCAGATATCATAGGCGCCGTCGCGAGTGGCAGCCTTTCCAGCAGCTCCCGTGTTATTTCGTTTTGTGTATTTCCCTACGGGGATGAATAAAGTATCTATCTATCTATCTAAGCAGATAATTAGAATATAAAAATTAGTAAATAATACTTAAAATAAAAAGAATGATGTGTTTTATGTTTTTATTTTTTTACAGCGCAATTTTAAACCGCTTTATTAGCACAGTACATTTAATAACTTAATTTGTTTACCTCAAGAGCAGATAATTAGTACATAAATCCACTGATATGGATGACTATTACAGTTCCTTGTCTGAAAATTGCAAAAATACTGAATAATGGCCTGACTTTTTGGAAAGATAAAATTGGGCAAATTCCAGCGGCACACTAGACAAGGTCTCACGGCACACTAGTGGGCCCCGGCCCACTGGTTGAAAAACACTGGTATAACTGACCAATTTATCTTCCACTATTCTTGTTCATCAATCAACTAAAAAATGAATGTGAATAACAAGTGGAAAGGCCTGTAGCCATCCACGACTTCAACTTTTTGCCACAAGAATCAACCATTCTTCATTAACAATGAACTACAATCAAAAAACAAGTGCTATGGACAGCTACCATACCATTCATCAATGATATATTGTTGCAGAAAATATCAAAACTTGAAACAGCAGCAAAGCAGGAGGTACGAGCGCACACACGCATCTTAAAAATATTAGCCATCAGTAAATGGTTTTCTGTGCTTTGCTATGCAGTGAGCAAAGTGAGGACTTGCTTCAGTGGTGATGTTTTCAGCGGTGACAAAGGTTTTCAGGGTCTGTGTTTGTTTGCCGTAACCTGGACACAGCGCGTTTTCATGTCTCCGCCATGTCGGACTCAGCCTTGAATTCATGTTTATGTTTTGTCTCGTAATGACATTTAACACTTGCCGTGTGAGGTACAACACTCGAGGCATGATGCACAAACAGCGCGGAGATTTTTTGCACAAAGCCTCATTCGTCTGTCCACGCTGACCGTAAACACGGCGCGCAACTTAAAATGTCAAAATTTCAGGTAAAAATGCGCTTTAAAAAAAACATTAGTATTTGTATTATTTTGCCGCGCGCTCATGTGCCTCTGGTTAACCCATCGCGTGCCACTGCTGGCACGCGTGTCATAGGTTGCCGACCCCTGCTATACACCAACCATATTGAATGGATGGTTGAGATATTAAACAGTAAAAATGTAAACGATTTTAGCGCACTGGAGATAGAATAGACATAGACAGTATAGGATGTTTATATACGAACTAGGAAGAGGAAGCAGATTCTTTTCTTCAGGGTGGATGCTGGGTGACATCTCACAGCGCCACACGCCGGTAGCGGCAGAAAAAAGCACTTCTGTACTCGGAAAAAGGTGCACACAATACAAAATCTAACAGCAATGTCCGGATATTTTTCGACATCCCAAAAAAATGTTCGTATCTACCGTTTTGCGTAAGTCGAATGGTCGTAAGTAGGGGAGCGTCTGTATTCGCTTTTATCACCACACTGTGCATAATCAGCGTATGGGCTGGTGCCTACACAATGCCATATTGTGTAATAGGGTGGAAATAAGAACAAAACTAAGCTTTAAGTCAGGGGTCGGATTTTTTTGACCCAAAGAGCCAAAAAAGCAAAAATATTTAAAACATTTTTGAGAGCCACACCATATATTTTAAGACAAAATTTAACAAAACTGCTAAACCCGCTCTCTAGACAAAAGCTAATTATTTTGCACATTTTATTTCACTTTGTGTCATTTTATAGTTTGATCGAATCTATAAAATAATAATAATACCACAGCCTGTGTCCCATATAAATTTAACACTTAAAATTGTTCTCCCTCCCTCAGTTACTTATGAGTGTTGAGGCTCATTTTGACTGTCGTTTTTTTTGTCTTAAATAATGATTCCAAAACGAGGTGCAAGCAAAATTTTTCTGTAAAAAAAATCACACAAAATACTGCAAATGATAAGGATGTCATGATATTTACCTTCAGCGCAGACTGCACTGAGTGGGCGTGGGATGGGAGTGTTTTGGCGATGTGTCAGAGATCCACCCACCTCTTCGGACCACCCAATCAAACTGCTCTGAGCAGTTTGTTGGCATTTTTGAATATTTACAGGTCTGTGGGATTTAAAGTATCTTATCCGTGAACATACATAGTTACATGATCTTCCATTTAAAGGGTTTCTTAGTGACCTACTGCCAGTTTACAGTCAGGGTGTCACACCCTGACTGTAAACTGTAGTTGAGAATGTGCCCTGTATATACTGGATTATACCAAAAGCTGACTCATTGTTACTTTGGCTTCACATGTACCAAAACCCAGCCACCCGACTTAGGAACATCAGTAATTATGTTTTATCAACAAGCCATAGGATTCCGAACGCTGCTTTAAGCGTTCACAAAGATCTGACCAAAGCCACTCCTGATGATTTATCATATTGATATAATTCGCTGAGGCTCAAACTGGAAGTCCTTCAAAGCAAAAGGTTAAAGAAAAAAAAAAAAAAACAACGTATTTTTAAGTTACGGCACTGAATAAGTTGAAGACTTTCAAAGCCAATTTTCCAATTTCTCCAGTACCATTAAAAGAAGTAATCCGGTGTGAATCAATAAGCCTGTTGTTTGAAGTCACCGAGTTCTGCCTGTAAGAAAAACAAGTGGACAGTTTGATAAACCTTAAGCCCATTATTAAAGATGGCGGCGCGACTATACGCAGCGGCTTCAATTGGCTCTCCAGTAATGGCAGGAATCCAGCATTACACATCATAAAGGGAGACTGTGTAGAGAGAGTCCACTCGTTCAAATTCCTGGGCGTGCACATCTCCGACGACCTCTCCTGGTCTGCAAACACCAGAGCGGTGGTAGGGAAGGCCCAGCAGCGACTGCACTTCCTGAGATTGCTCAGGAAAAATAACCTAAAACAGCAGCTGCAGGTGTCCTTCTACAAAGCCACAGTGGAGAGCATCCTAACATACTGCATCACGGTGTGGTATGCTGGGTGCACAGCAGCAGACAGGAAAAAGCTCCAGAGGATCATCAAAACAGCCCAGAGAATCGTCGGCTGCTCTCTGCCCAGTCTGGAGGACATTGCCTGCTCTCGCTACCTTAGCAGAGCAGAAAACATCATCAAGGACTTTTCTCACCCCGGCCACCATCTCTTCGACCTGCTGCCTTCCGGCAAGCGCTACAGGTCACACAAAGCAAAAACGAACAGACTCAGAGACAGTTTCTTCCCCACAGCCATTACCACCCTAAACAGACACCGCACAAAAAACTGAAAACTGTTGCAAAAACTACCTCACACGTATGTAAATGGTACTCACGTACATGCTGTCTGCACTATGCTTGTTCACTGCTCAAACAGACACCGCACAAAAAAACTGAAAACTCGTGCCAACACTACCTCATACAAATATAATGTTACTCATGTCTTGTTCTTGCACATGCCGACTGCACTACGTTTAATGCTCAAATTGCACAATGTCTGACCATTTCCTGTTTCTGCACTATGATGTCTATGTTTGCACCAATGCATATGCTGACTATTTTTGCACTATGATGACTTTGCACCAAATGCAATATTGCACAACCGTTACGATACCAACGTTATCACGACAACCCTGTATGTAACATCCCACATGCCGACATTTCTTGTGTAAATACCATGTAAATTATAACTATAGCCTTATCCCCCTTGTCTTATAACATTATCTTCTCTGTTCCTTTATCTTCTTGCTCATACCTCACTATGAATGTGTAAAACTGGAGTGTCATGCCCAATTTCGTTGTCACAATATGTTAGCCCATTTGTAGCAATGACAATAAAGGTATATTCTATTCTATTGTATTCTATTCTATCTAAATCAGACGCTATCATTCACCGAATGGGGCATAGAAAATCAGGGTGAAGCCAAATTAATTTGAAGACTTTTTTAAATACCTTTTGAAATAAAATTTAAGACCAAGTTGACAAAAACACAATTGAAACAAACAAAACAAAAAAACACCACATAAGTTAGAGGCTATTTTAAACAAATGTTTATTTATTTATTTATTTATTTATTTATTTATTTAATTACATTATGGTCCAGTTTAGATTTTTCCATCTGAAAAACTTAGCACTCACTAACGTTTTAGACATGGAAACCAATAAATTAAAAGGATGTCGACAGTAAATCATGGATTCCCAGTAAAAACTGGCAGATAACTCCTTCGCTACATTCATGAAGAATTTTTATAATAACGCATGAAAAATTACTTTTTGAAAAATCTTTTTGTTCAAAAATATAGAGATGTTATGTGTTCAGTTTTAAGACTTCGAAAATTTGATTTAAGACATTTTAATGCCAATTAAGGATTCATTTTTTTGAATAATAAATTCAATGCTTTTTTTTTCATGAATCCACGGGAACCCTGAAAATGGTCATTCGTGTGATCAACTTTATTGTTGACCGAGCCTTAAATGATCGGCAGTTTAAAGCACTGCTGGATGAAGTTGGAAATAACTTTCACGGTCTGCTTTTGCACAGCAATGTGCGCCGGTTGTCAAGAGGGAAGGTGCTCAGCCGTTTTGCGGCTTGCCTCAATGAAGTACGGACTTTCCTTGAAATGAAAGGCAACGAGCATCCTGAGCTAACGAAAACCGAGTGGCTTCTCAAGTTCTGTTATCTCGTGGATATTACCGAACATCTGAACCAGCTCAACGATAAAATGCAAGGCGTCGGAAATACAGTGTTATCCCTTCAACACGCCGTGTTTGCTTTTGAAAACAAGCTGGAGCAAAAACATCAAGTCCAACCTAGGATCACGTTTAACAAATGAAAGCCTCAATGCCTGCATGAAGCTTAAACTCACCAAGTACCAACCAGACTACAAAACCATCAGCAAATCCATGCAGCACCAGAAGTCGCATCAATAGTGAGTATTATAACATTATTTAAAATAATAAATTAAGACGCTTGTTATGCTCACATTTAATTGAATTCAGTCTTAAAATATATTATATGGCTCTCACTGAAACAAATTTCTAAAAATTGTGCTTTTATGGCTCTCTGAGTCAAAAAGGTTCCCGACCCCTGGAGTAGGGCATGCCTTTCGGGTTAGGATGGCGCTGGTCCCCTTGTCACCTTGTCAGGGGCGGACTACTTGTCATCGATGAATAGGAGCGGGAACATTCCCAAGACGCAGCCGATTAAAACACCGATGGCTTTGCCCTGTGGAACAAAGGGTCAGTGAAGGTCATGCCAAGATCATGTCAAAGTGGCAGGGTTTGTACACCTTTTTCATGGCCAAATTCAAGAATTGTTCACGCACTTTCATGGCCATTATTTCCAGTAGAGTTAAAGGAAGAACTCCAGCACCGATCAAAATACCTTTTTATTGTTAACTTTGATAATTAAAATAAAGTCGCTATCTGGCTACTAGCACATACTTTGTGCCTTCTATGATCTACAATCTTTGCGTCAATGGGCTGCTGTAAACTGCAAAAAAATCTGCCATTCAGCCTCAACAATGCACATGCAGTTTAGCTATGTCACACTTCTTCACAAACACAAAACAGGTTTCATAGGGAAATAATTGAGTTCAATATGGAGGAAAAAGAAACTGTTGCATGTATAAAAAGCAGAATGATGATCCAATTTGGACTCCGTTTAATGATATTGATTGCTCCGAAGCAGGGTGCCTTCAATCTTTCAATTGACTGTTGATCTTATATTTTTTATTTTACTTATTTTAGAATATATTTTTTGGCGTGATCTATGTCTTAATTGGTTAAAATAAAATTGTAAATAGTCTTTTTTTGCATTTTATCATTTAGTTATAGCACTGAAAAGTTAATCTTTTTAATTTATATGCTATAATTTTTAATTTTCAGGGATTTTGTGTTGTTGACTTTAAATCTGTTCAGTGTGTAAAAAGCAAAAGTTATTTTGGATTTCACTTATTTTTGTAAATCTGTGAACATTTGGTGCATAAAGTTTTATTATTATTAATAATGTATCATTCAAACATATGAAATCTGAGGAGCCGTTTGGAAGCCGAAAGAGCCGTCTCTTTTTAGAAAGCCGAGTCAAAGAAGCCGGTTTTCTAAATAGAGCTTGTCCTCTTAGGTGTGACCAGTAGGAGGCGGTGACGCTTCACATGACAACGCCATAACTCAGAGCAGGTGTGTCAGTGTCATTTTCACGCTGATTTCTAATCTTTCTTTATTGCATGGTCTATAGAGTCAGACTGCCAGGAAAAATGGCAATGGCTACAATTTCAAGCATTTTAAGGCAATTCATCCAAAATTCAATAATATTTCAGATCTTGGAAATACAACCCAAAAAAAAATCAAGGCTTTTCAAGGATTTAAGCAACCGTACGAACCCTAAAGTGGTGCCTCACCATGTGCGAACTGAGGCGCGTCTGCCACATGTCGGCCTGCTTGGGCGTCAGGTCCGGTACTTGCATGCCCAGTCGGGATGCAAACGCCTCCACGTAGCCTGCCAAGCTAACAAAATGCGTCGCTAGCAAGGCAGACAATCGGCAAACATTCCCAAATTCACACAAGTAGTTAAAATAAATGCCGAAACCATTTTTGAAAGCCTCGGTCTGGGGTCAGCAACCTGCGGCACTGGAGCCGCATTCGCCTCTTTAGCGCTGGGGAGCGATGCCACGGCACTTTTTCAAAAATGTTTAAAAATTAAAAAATTGAGGAGGGAAATATATTTTTATTTATTTTCATTTTATATATGGTTTCTGTAGGACATGGGTGTCAAAATCATTTAAACTCAGGAGCCACATGTATGAAAAAAAATCTCACGGGCAGGACTAGTAGATTAAAAATAGAAGGGAATGAAGAAAGAGGAAGGGAGATCAAGATAGAGAGAAATAGAGAGGAAAATAAGAGAGAGCAATAGAATGAAAAATAAAGGGAGAAAGAGAAAGAAAGGTAGAGAGAAAAGAGAGACGGAGACAGAGAAAGAAAGAAGAAATAGAGAGGAGAGAGAGAGAGTGCAAGCAAATAGAGCGAGTGAGAGGGGGGAAGCAAGAGAGAGAGAGAGGGCATATAAAGAGAGAGAGCAAGAGAGAAAGAAATACAGCTCAATTTGTAATATTCACGTAGCAGTATTTCTGTAGTAAGATTTTTGCATTATAGTATCACTGTCATAATCATTTTTAGTATTTCTGTAAAAGTATCTTTTTTAAATATTTCTGTAAACGTTTTTCCATAGTAGTATTGTGGAGTATTTCTGTAGTATTTTGAAGCTGAAGCAAATGGAAGGAGACCAAAAGGAAGGCCGCGATTGACGTGGATGGATAGTGTTATGAGTATATTGCAGGAAAGAGGTCTAAATCTAGTGAAAGCTAGAGCTATTGTTGGTGATGGGAATGAGTGGAGAGGTGTTGTAAAAGGATAGTAGGATGTTTGGGCGCGTTCTAAGGGGTGGGCAGGGCACCTGTATGATGCGGCAGGGGTAAACCAGTGAAAGCTGTCGGGCCCTACTGTTATACAAAAGAGTGTGTTGTGTCACCCTGACCCGAGTGACATGGCCGCTTTCTTGTGTCCCGTTTCATCTGGAGGGACGAAAGCATAACCAACTTAGGTGCCGAGGTGTCTAACTTGTTTGGGTGTTTGGGCATTTGGGTTGGCCATGGTCCAAAAGTTTTGTGTGTGTTTTTGCTATTTTTTCCCTTTTATTTTCTTTGTTATTGTATGTGTTTGTCTTTCTGTCAGTCACCCCTCTTTAGGGATATGACCAAGGTAGGTAGATAGATAGATAGATATTTACCAAGTTAGTAATATTTCTATAGCAGTGGCTCAGGAGGTAGAGAGCTCGTTTTGGGATCAAGAGATCCCTGTTCGAATCCCAGCTCCTCCGTGTTACATGTCGAAGTGTCCTTAGGTAAGACGCTGAACCCCTAATGCCCCCAATAAGCAGGTGAGCGCCTTACATGGGTGCACGGCCGCTATTGGGAAATGTGAAGCACACTGTAAAGCGCTTTGGGAAGTCTTGACATGAAAAGCGCTATATAAATGCAGATCATTTCATTTCATATTTTAGTATTACAGTATTAGTAATTTTGTAGTATTTCTGTAGAAGTATTTTTGAAGTTCTTCTATACTAGTATACTTGTAGTATTTCTTTAGTCTTTTTTAATAAGACCTAGTTTTATTTTTGTAGTTCTTATGTTATGTTTATGTAATAGTATTTTTTTATTATTTCTATGTTTTTCTTAGCAGAATGAAGAAAATATATATATCAGGTCTCTGTTTTTAAGCACTAAGTTTGATATTTACTTTTGTAGTATTTCTGTAGTAGTATTTTTGTTGCAGCAACACAAAGGGACAATGGGAACAAAGTTGGCACCAAAAATCATGTCTTATTAGAAGTACAGTATTTTCTAGTCTATACAGTCGTATGCAAAAGTTTGGGCACCCCTGATCATTTTCAAGATTTTCCTTACTAAATCATTGGTTGTTCGGATCAGCAATTTCAGTTAAATATATCAAATAGCCGACAAACATTGATATCTGAGAAGTGAAATTAAGTTTATAGGATTTACAGAAAATGTGCAATAATTGCTTATAAAAAAAGGAGGCAGGTGCATACATTTGGGCACCCCAACAGAAAAATTACATCAATATTTAGTGGATCTCCCTTTTGCAAAATAACAGCCTCTAAACGCTTCCTATAGCTTCCAATTAGGGTCTGGATTCTGGTTGAAGGTATTTTTGACCATTCTTTACAAAACATCTCCGCTTCAGTCAGGTTTGATGGTTTGCGAGCATGGACAGCCCGCTTTAAATCACACCACAGATTTTCAATAATATTCAGGTCTGGGGACTGAGATGGCACAACTTCAGCTTTGTCACTGATTCAAGAACATTGTTCGCAAGAATCTGCTGATACTGACTGGAATCCATGCGACCTTCAACTTTAACAAGAATGCCAGTACCTGTACTGGCCACATTAATCTCCCATATAGCATCTCCTTGTGCAAAGTGCATTGAATAGTTGAACGATGCGCAGTGACACCATCTGCAGCGAGATCATGTTGTAGGTCTTTGGAGCTGGTCTGTGGGTGTTTGACTGTTCTCACCATCCTTCGCCTCTGCTTGTCTGAGATTTTTCTCGGCCTGCCACTCCCTGCCTTAACTTGAACTGTGCCTGTGAGCTTCCATTTCCCTACTATGTTCCCCACAGTGAAAACTGACAGCTGAAATCTCAGAGCTAGCTTTTTGTATCCTTCCCCTAAACCATGATGTTGAACAATCTTTGTTTTCAGGTCATTTGACAGTTCTTCTGAGGCTCCCATGTTGCCACTCTTCAAAGAAGGTGCAAAGAGGAGAACAACTTGCAACTGGCCGCCTTGGATACTCTTTCTCATGATTGGCTTCACAGGTGTATGTAGGTCAATGGTCAATGAGCTTACCAAACAAATTTTGTGTTCCAATAATTAGTGCTAAAGGTATTCAGATCAATAAAACAACAAGGGTGCCCAAATTTATGGACCTGCCTACTTTTGTTTAAGGAATTATTGCACACTTTCTGTAAATCCTATGAACTTCATTTCACTTCTCAGATATCACTGTGTTTGTCTGCTATATGTTATATTTAACTGAAATTGCTCATCCGAACAACCAATGATTTTTGTCAAGTTTTCCCATTTTTGGGGGGGCTTTATTTTTCCCCCCTTCAAAAGTTTTTTTGTGCATAATATTACATATGAATTGGTAATATATAGATGAAAGCAACAAAAACAATCTGAAGAGCTGTTTGGGAATCAAAAAGACGGCTCTGTTAAGTGAGCTGAGCCGAAAGAGCCGATTCTCTAAAACAGACGGAAACTTGCACAGCAACATTGACGTAGTAATTAAGAAAAGTCACGGAGCTTCGTTGTCTAACTGTGCAGGCGATAATTAAAGTTAACCACCTTTGTCTTTATATTTTAATGTCTTAGTAATTCAAATAATAATAATACAATAACGTAGAATTTTGAAAACGCAAACTCCTACTCAAACACCCCCTGCCCCCAATCTGCCTCTCCCTCTGTCTCTCTCGAAATAACTCGAGCTCACATGCTCGCTTGCTTTTAATTACTCAATCTCGCAACATGAACCTCAAAAGGCCGCACTTAAGACACTGCAGAGGGAATCTGCATAGTTTTTGCTTGCATGCACTGTAATTCTGGCAGAATTTACCCGTGAATTAATTTCCAGCCCTGATTTTTTATGCACATTGTAGCTTTTCTTGTGTCCTGAAAGGTTCTGGGCAGTGTGCAATTGAGCACGCGCGCAGTTTAGAGGGGACGTTGTTGCGGCGCTTGCCACTCACAGTGGAGATCATAATTGCGTTGTCCAGGAAACCGAAGCCGATGAAGGGGAGAGTGTTGTGGAATATACAGGACTGTCTCAGAAAATTAGAATATTGTGATAAAGTTCTTTATTTTCTGTAATGCAATTAAAAAACAAAAATGTCATACATTCTGGATTCATTACACATCAACTGAAATATTTCAAGCCTTTTATTATTTGAATATTGCTGATTTTGGCTTACACCTGACAAAAACTCAAAAATCCTATCTCAAAATATTAGAATACTTCCTCAGACCAAGTAAAAAAATAATTTTATAACAGCAAAACTAAATCAAACATTTGAAAATGTCCATTGATGCACTCAGTACTTGGTTGGGAATCCTCTTGCACGGATTACTGCATCAATCCGGCGTGGCATGGAGGCAATCAGCCTGTGGCATTGCTGAGGTGTTATTGATGCCCAGGATGCTTCGATAGCGGCCTTCAGCTCATTTGCATTTGTAGGTCTGGTGTCTTTCATCTTCTTCTTAACTATACCCCACAAATTCTCGATGGGGTTCAGGTCAGGGGAATTAGCAGGCCAATCAAGGACAGTGATGCCATGGTCAGTGCACCAGTTACTGGTGGTTTTGGCACTGTGGGCAGGTGCCAGATCATGCTGGAAAATGAAATCCTCATCTCCATAGAGCTTTTCAGCAGATAGAAGCATGTACTGCTCTAAAATCTCTTGGTACACAGTTGCATTTACTCTGGACTTGATGAAACACAATGGACCAACACCAGCAGCTGACATGGCTCCCCAAACCATTGCTGACTGTGGGAACTTCACACTGGATTTCAAGCAACTTGGATTTTGCTCCTCTCCAGCCTTTCTCCAGACTCTGGCGCCTTGACTTCCAAATGAAATGCAAAACTTGCTTTCGTCTGAAAAGAGGACTTTGGACCACTCTGCAACTGTCCAGTGCTTCTTCTCCATAGCCCAAGTTAGACGCTTCTTCCGTTGTCTTGAGTTCAGAAGTGGCTTGACCATGGGAATACGGCTATTGTAGCCCATTTCCCGGACACGTCTGTGAACTGTGGCTTTTGATACCTGGACTCCAGCTTCAGCCCACTGTCTTTGAAGCTCCCCCAAATTCTGGAAGCGGCTCTTCTTCACAATTTTGTTAAGGCTGCGGTCATCTCTCTTGGTTGTGCAGCGTTTCCGGCCACATTTTTCCCTTCCAACAGACTTTTTGTGGATATGCTTTGAAACTGCACTCTGTGAACAGCCTGCTCTTTGAGAAATTTCTTTTTGTGTCTTACCCTCCTGATGGAGGGTATCAATGATGGTCCTCTGGACAGCAGTCAGATCAGCAGTCTTCCCCATACTTGTGATTTAGTTTACTGAACCAAGCTGAGTGTTTTTAAGGCTCAGGAAACCCTCGCAAGGTGTTTCGAGTTAATTAGATGACTCGGGTGATTAGTTGAATAGCCTACTTGTATACTTTTTCATGATATTCTAATATTTTGAGATAGGATTTTTGAGTTTTCTTAAGCTGTAAGCCAAATTCAGCAATATTAAAATAATAAAAGGCTTGAAATAGTTCAGTTGATGTGTAATGAATCCAGAATGTATGACATTTTTGTTTTTTTAATTGGATTACAGAAAATAAAGAACTTTATCACAATATTCTAATTTTCTGAGACAGTCCTGTAACTGCAAAGTCCAGAAAAATAGATGGCACTCTTTTGAGAAACAGGTGTGGCTCCAAACAGATGAGTAACGGAAACTGACCGTATCTGATCTGAGGTGCAGTAGGTGGTGACGGTTCCATACTTTCTGTGGACAAAAACAAACAAGAAACGTAATTTAGGCATGGGCATAATTTTTTTAAATTATCTTGAAAAGTCTAACAAGGCATCAAATTCATTATTCTAAAAATAAGGCCTTAAAGGGCATTGAAATGTCTTAAATCCATCAAGTGTTAGGGAAAGTCCTAAAAATGTGAACACATACGATTGTGTAATGTTTATCTATTGTTCACATCCAAGGAGTACAAAGCTTTTGTATTTTCAAACTCAAAATTGGTCATGAATATAACAGTGTTATGTTTTTGCAAAAAGTTTTACGCAAAACAAAAAAGTCATCGATCATGCATCATGAGAAAAATGCTTTGTTATCTGCCAGCTTTGACTGAGGATCCATGAAATACTGTAAAGATCCTTTTTATTTCTTGTTTTCTATATCTAAAACTTGAGAGTGCTATGTTTTTCAGATAGAAAGTTTTCAATTGGCCCAACATGGGATTAAAAAAATAAACAATTGTTTGAAATTGCCTCTAATTCATGTGTTTTTCCTTTCTTTTGTTGGTTTCAATTGTGTTTTTTTGTTGAGTTAGTCTTAAATTTGATTTCAAAAGGCATCAAAAAAGTCTTAAATTTAACTTGCCTTAAGCTGTAGGAAACCGCGTGGCATAAAAGGAGTCTTTAAAACTCCGGTGTATTACTGTGAGAATATGTCGTACAGTTTTCTTTTAAATGTGTGTGCGTGTGTGTATACTCTATTACAGTGGTTCTCAAACTTTCTTCAGCCCCCCCTTAGAAATATATTTTTAGTCAAGTACCCCGTGACACAGGCTAAATATCTCTGGAAGAAAAAAGAGGTACAGTGCTGTAAAGTCAGATTTATTCAAGCCAAACAACATTGAACGTGACAAAAACATTCATATGGCAAACATTTCATGTACAAACAAAAAAGAAAATTGAAAGACGACCACCAGAAGGCATAAAACCACTCAAAACTCAAATGTACAAAACAATGCTAAATATAAATAAAACAAAAAATATACATAAATAACAAAAATCTGTTCACAAAAATAAATCTATAATTAAAAATAAATAATATTTAGTTTACAAAATTATTTAGAATAGAATAGAATATGCCTTTATTGTCATTGTTACAACATGGGATATGCTGTGACAATGAAATTGGACGACTCCAGTCCACATTTACAGTGAGGATAAGGAAACAAAGAGATAAAGGAACAAAGAACTAAGAAGATTGCATGTTAATCACTTTGCATTGAACATTTGACTTGAATTAAACAGCATGTGACAGGCAGTGATTTATGAACAGGGCTCATTTTCTAGCGCTTCCTTGTGTATCACACAGTGCGCCCACTTGATGTCGGGATTTTGGCTTTGGCAACAAGAAAAGACACACCTAAGAAGCTTTGGATAATGTAGTGGAGGCTTTTCGCATTGTGGCTTGGGATAACTTGAAGTCAGAAAGTTTTCTCCTGATTAACGCTGGTGTCTTACCAATGTGACATTCATATTTTCTGGTGAGATGCAGTTGGAGGTGTGCCGGCTTCATGCTAGCGTCGGCTAACTTCTCCCCGCAAAATAAACACAATGCCTGGGGTAGGTCAGAGCTCATGGACATAAATCCCATTAAAACATATTCTTTCATGTACTCTCTGGACTTCATCGCCTCTGGTTTTGTCTTCTTCACTTGTCCATCCGTACTTTTACAGCATGGCTGCTGCGCTTTAGCCACGTCTCCATAGTTACAGTATAATGATAATGACAGGTCGTTGATGAGTGCGTCAGTGGGTCAAACTAACTGTGTATTAGGGACAGTTTTATTTCAAAGGATATTGAAACTAAATACTAAATGTAAAATTAAGTGCATGGAACACATATTTATATTTTATCAAACTTTTTACAAAATAATTTTTCTCAAGATTCATTATTAGGACGAGCATACTGATTTAAATATTCTGAGAAGTTTTGCGTACCCCCCGCAGTAACTCCACGTACCCCCAGAGGTACGCATACCCCCATTTAAGAACCACTGCTCAATTAGAAATGCATGAGTAAAAATTGGGCATGATGAAGTAAGTGTTTTTGCCAATCACAAAGTGAAGTGACACCCCTGAACAGTGTTGAATGATCCGAAATCACTTTGATTCATAGGTGTCAAACTCACGGCCCTGGCCCAGCGTAAAATTATATCTGGCCCGTGAAATCATTTCATCTATATCTACTATTGGCCCGCCTCTATAAAACGCTGTTAATTCTCAAACTACGGATCCCACAATGCAGCGCTTCTGCTGGTGCCACAAGACTTCCCAAAAATGTTCCAGCATCAATCGAATTAGCTCTAGTCTGAGGAGCGCAGCCACTTTTAAAACTATCTAATGAAAAACAAAACGTTGGCCAGTTGAAAAACAAGACCGACAGGTACATTCATAAAAAGTGAGTCTTTAGTGTCAGGAAGCAGAACAAAACTCTTATCTATCACGATATAACGAAAGGCTAATCGGAGAAAAAGCAGGGTGACGTTTCTGTTGCTGTGGATTACGCGGATGCTAAACCCTCACAATGGCCAAGCAAAAAGTTGATCCGGAAAACATGGCCTTCTAAAACCGATTGGAGGATGAATATGTTTACTGACATTGCCGGTAAACCATCTATCTTTTTTGTGGAGCTAATGTGGCCGTAATTAAGGAATTTATTGAAAAACGGCACTACAAAACAAAACATCAGAGTAAGCTGAAAAACTTGAATGGACAGCAAAAGATACAGAAAGTTGAAGAGCCAAAGATGAATACGAGGATACACAAAATCCCAAAGTGAAATGCACGATTTACATTTACATTTTTTTCACATTTTGAATTTGTATAATTTTAAAAGGAGATATTTTTTATGGAGAGCAAAGTGTCAGTTATTTACTGTTTGAGTTTGTTTAGTCTGGAATAATATTCCTGTTTGTTTTGAAATCATATTTATGTTTAAAGCACATACTTTTGATGTAAAGCACAAATTGTATTTATATTTTCATGATTTCTTATTTTAATTTGATTTGTTTTAGGTTTTTAAATTTCAATAAATATTTATCCTGTTAGGCCAGCAACCAAAAGTGTGATTTGAGTTTTGGCCCTCTGTGCAATTGAGTTTGACACGCCTGCTTTAAGTGAAATGATAACAATATACCAGCCAGACATTCTGTGTGCTCAGCAACTTGAAAGCTCTAAACTTAAAATGGCCCCTGCACCTAGGGCAGGGCTCGGGAACCTATGGGTTATGAGCCAGATATGGGTCTTATCATGAGTACTTTTCTATCTAATATTTTTGCAGTATTTCTGTCGTAATATTTTTGTATTATAGTATTACTGCAATGGTACTTTGTAGTATTTCTGTAGAAGTATTTTTCTCGTGTTGCATTGTGGCGGTTTTTAAGTATTTCTGTAGTATTTCCAGTGTCTGAAACTCACGACAAAAAGTTACCAGACACCAGGGCAGACAACTCTGAAAAGTTGCCTGCCCCATTTTTCACAACTTGAAACACAATAAGACGACTAATCACACAAAAAAAAACATTGCAAAGTATTGCTAATCAGAATAGATAACAGAACAACACTTTAAAGTTAAGTTTATTATAATTCTACTTGTAACATTCATTGCATGTATATGACATCGCTGTTTTCTATCTGCCATCAGTATGTACCTGTATTTACTCATCTTCATTCATGCAATATTTGCGTTGCGTCGTCTGCTACAAGCCACGTGAACTCCTCTTTCCACGATGCTTTTATTGTCCGTTTACGCTTTGTAGTGTGTAAAGTAGTCTTGGGCGTATTTCCTCAGGGGTGTGTATTCCTAACCAGATGGCATCACGTTTCTCTGTATCAAAATTGGTACCGCCCAAAGGGGCGTTTCTTTTCTTTCTTTGTCTTTGTCTTAGCCATTCATCTTATCTCATTAGCTGCACCGCTTATCGTCAGTAGGATCGCGGGGGTGCTGGAGCCCATCCCAGCAATCATCGGGCAGTGGGCAGGGGACACCCTGAACTGGTTGCCAGCCAATCACATGGCACACAGGGACAGACAACTCGCTCATTCACCCTAGGACAATTTGGACCGGCCAATCCACCTGAAATGCATGTCTTTGGAATGTGGTCTTGCCCAACGTGGTACTGCTGTTAAGGGATTTTGTCTTGCCCGCCAGGATAATGGTCTTGCACGGGGAGAACATTAAAAACTCCGCACAGTAAGTCCGGTAGCTGGATTTGACTTACCTTTCCCAAGACCTAGGAACTTTGCTGCACACGCTCTAACCACTGCGCCGTGCTGCCCCTTTGTCTTACCCGTTGTGACTTAAATAAAATACAGTGTAGGGTGGAAGGGCAGAGTGAAGGAGCGCGGCCAGGGAGACGAACGCGGGTAAATTCCTCCTCTCATGGCCCCTCCCACCTCTCCAACTAGCAGTTGTAAAAAGTCTAATGCCAGGTGTATCTTTTAGCGTTAGCCAATTTTTAAACAGCTCTCCCACATGTAAGAAGAGGTCAATTTAGATCCCACAAGTGTCAAATTTTGTCAGCTTCTTTTGAATCTTTCTTCTGGGGCTGAGATTTTGGCTTGATTCTTAACCACTTATCAATTTTTCTTGTGTTCTCTGTCTACTTTGGAAAATGATATGCAAATGCACGACATTATAACGCTCTGGAAAGTCCGGTAGCACCAAATTATTCGATGCAGGCTTTTGATTGGCTGCCGAGTATGCAAATTGCCGAACAAACCAAAATTCCGAAATTTCCAAACCGAACGAAGATTTCGAAATCGGAATAAAGCAAATGTTTTATTTATTAAAAAAAACTTTCCTTGAAAAAGTTGTCGGCCACCCAGGCGGAAAGGTTTGAAAGAAAAAAGAGGTACAGTGCTGTAAAGTCAGATTTATTCAAGCCAAACGACATTGAACCTGGTAAGTAATTGGTGTATTTATATTGATATGGGACACAGGCTCTAGCATCAATAAGATTTTATAAATTTGTTGAAATCATCAAACGTTGCACAGTGAAACAAAATGCGCTGAAGAATTAGCTTTTGTTTGGAGAGCAGGATTGGTGGTCTTGTTTTTATTTTGTCCTACTATGCAGGTGTTGAACATTCCGGCCCATGGGCCGGATCACTCCCACCAAAGTGTTTAATTTGGCCTGCTAGACACAACAGCCAGAAAAGCACGGTAAAAAAAAATCAGCTGCAATTTGAATTATGTCCACTTGATGTTGACAAAGCCAGGCACCACTCGCAAGTAGTTATATAATTTTCCCTCTTTTTTTCTGACTTTCTTTTTCTTTATTTATAGCTCTCTTTCTCTGTATCTTTGTCTAGCTTCTTGCTTTCATTTTATCTTTCTCTCTCTCTCTTAGCTACCTTTCTGTCTCTTTCTCTATGTTTCTTCTTTTTTCCTTTGTCTCTTTTTCTCTCTTCCTCTACAACAGTGTCTCATTCTCTCTCTGTGTCTCTTTTTCTTCATTTTCTTTTTTCTTTCTAACTATCTCACATGCTTTCTGTTTCTGTTTCTTTTTCTTTCAGTCATTTCCTTGTTCTCTTTCCCTATTTTGTTTCTGTCTGTCTTTCTTTTTTAATTATTTCATTTTCTCTTCCTCCCTAGTTCTCTTTCTCTTTATTTCCCCCTCTTGCTGTCTTTTTTTCACTCTCTCTCTCTCTCTATCTCTTAATCTCCCACTATTTCTCTTTAATCTACCTGTCTGGCCCCTGTGACTTTATTTTCTACCATGTGGCCCCCAAGTTAAAATGAGTTTGGCACCCATGTCCTAATACATATTTTTTTGGTGTAAATATGTTTATTTAAAATATGCTCCTTGGATTTTTACAGTGATGCCTAAAAAACAAATACATCTGTAATAACATTGGTGACTATAAACTCAAAACCAGTCAATTAGTTTTGCAATAGTGATCTTTAACTTCCATTTGCAGGTAATGTTATAGTACACCCTTGTGGACAGCGCAAAAACTCAAGGTCTCTTCAACACTTATAGAAGACATAATTAACAAAAGATGCATGACCACCTTAAAAAAAAAAAGAGATTCCCTTTGACTGCAATTTAGTATCTTGATGCTCCTACTCATGTACAGTATTCTATTCCAGACGATGAATGGTGCTTGTGTCAGTCACATGCAGTCTTTTTATGTACTGCAGTTTCAGTCCTCATCACTGCCCATCTCTAAAGGGTCAAAGTCAGGGTCGTCTTCCAAATCCAAGTCATCGATGTCCTGGAACAGTGATTCGTCCACCTCCACATTGTTTCCAGCTTTGATGCTAAGTCCTTAGCTTGGCCGTTTAGCTTGGCCTTTTGGCCGTACCTCTTGCCATGATCTTTGATTTTTGCATTTCGGAGTTGGAATAAGAGCTTGCTCTGTCCACTCCACGCATCGGCCCGGTATTGCAGTACCTCCGGGAACGGTGCATTCGCAATGATCGCAGCAAGGCTTTAGGGCTAGGACCTTAGCTTGGCCTTTTGGCTGAGAGTAAGTGTCCCGGCTCCTAGGCTTTGTAGCGTATTATGAACTGACCGATAACGGATAATGGATAATGAATAACGAAGATAGATCAATAACCCTTAAAAACCCCATGTCCTAATACATATGGTGTGGCTCTTTCAAAGATAAACCGTCCAAATGTTTTGCTTGTATTGCTCTTTGGGTCAAAATAGTTCCTTACCCTTGATCTACGGTTAGGGTTAGGCTATGAAAGCACAAGTGCCAGCAACTGGAAGACTTTTGCATACAGTATCTGGATTTTTAATTACCTTTTATTTGGGGATCCTAAGCCAACCTTCCTAGGTGTCCAACAAAAAGGAAGAGACCAATTGCAGCCTGAGAGGAATGGCACGCCAGGGGCGTTACTAAGGGGCAGGAGTGGAAAGTGCCCACTCTTGGACACACATTACCCACCCAATAAAAAGTGGATGTAGTACCGGTGGCAGTCAGGACAGCAAATATGCCATCTCATTCATATTCTGTATGTCAACTGACACTAGAGTGGACTCTCCTGCCTCCTACAGCACACAGCTCGTGTGTCAGTCCCCACTGAGGGTGCACTCTCTCCCAGCATACCCACTTTGTTGTAGTAACGGGAATTCAGTATATTTTCCAAAGTGACTCTTTCTTTTAGTTTAATCCCTATTTTATCAATGATTATGTAACATATCTTATGGTACCTTAAAAATGGGCAAAAAAAAGAAAGCAAAAAAATGATGAAACCGGACAAAAATGAAAAAAGAAACAAAAGAAGAAAAATTAAAAGAGGAAAATAAAGAAGGGAAAAAAAGAAAAACATAACAAACCAAGACAGAAATAAGGAAAATCCATGGGGAAAAAAAGAAAAAAATCAGGAGATAACTCAGATAAATTAAAAAGCAGGAAAAACAAAGTAAAAAGCTGTGGAAATAAATAAAAGAAGAAAAAAAAAGAATAGAAAATGGGAATTTAGAGTTTTTAAAAAAAAAACTAGGTAAAAAAGAAACAAACGAAGAAATTAACAATAAGTTTGACCCAAAAAAACTCCACTGCATTGCAATGGTTCAGTCCATTTGATTCCTAGCACCCCATTGTAGTATTTCTCCAGTAGTATTTTTGTAGGATTATCTATAGTAGAATTTTTGTATATTTTTAGTACAACTGTCGTTGTATTTTTGTAGTATTTCTGTAGTCATAATGTTGTATTATTGCTGGAGTATCATTGTAGTTTTCTTTTTGTATTACTATATCTATAGATTTTTGTAGTATTACTTGAGTTGTATTTTTTTAGGATTTGTATAGTATAACTGTACTTTCATTTTATTGTATTTTGTAGTATTTCTACAGCAGTGTTTTTATAGTACAAACATATTACATATTTTTATAGTATATCTGTAGTACTTTTATAGTATTTCTGTTGTAATATCTATGTAGCAGTAATTTTGGATTATAGTGTTACTGTAGTCGTATATTTGTAGTATTTCTGTAGAAGAGTTTACCGTAAATTCGGACTGTAGAGCGCACCTGTTTATAAGCCGCACCCACCACATTTTAAGAGGTAAACCGATTTTGTACATACACAAGCCGCACCTGTCGATCTCGGAAAGCAGGCGAATCGGCCTCCTTCCTGCACTGGTTTTCGAAAGAAATCCGCAGAGTCAACGACAACATCGACTCCGTGCTTTATTTTCTTTTCCAAACCCACAGACGCCAAAATCGTGGCATTCAAGTGGCCATAGCACTCTCACTTCTCTCCCAAGCTACACATTCAACAACTCCTCAAAATACTCTGCCTATCTCGTCCTGACTGCACTACCGTTAACCAGCAATCTACGGTCCTTATCTTTCACTTTGTCTTCCTTTCCAGACTTACTCTTTCTTACTCTTTTCACTTCTTCTTAAAGTTCACTCCTATCTTTCGACACCATTCATCATTTGCTTTCCTTTTCGCTGCTTCCACTGCCGCTTCTACCAACCTTTTCTTCACTTTATACCTGTAATAAACATCACCACTCTTATCTTGCAGCCACTCCTCAAAAGCACGTCTCTTCTCTGTCACAGAATCTGAGACCTCATCATTCCACCATTCACTTCCTTTCCTAATACCTCGACCAACTTTTCTCATTCCACACACTTCTTTCGCACTCCCCAACCACTTCCATTCCCTTTCCACACTCTCCAATTCTCTTCTACTAATCCATTCATACTCTTCTCCTATCCTCTCTTTAAACTCTTTCCTTTTCTGCCTTATTTCCTGCCATTTTCACCTTTTCCCTCACACTCTTCTTATAACAAGCCCTCCATGAGCAATCTATTCTCAGTTTTTCTTCCACATAAAAATGGTCATACCACTCATTTCACCTCTGTAAACATTCACATCCAACAATCTAACATCCCTTTCCCAACCACTACATAATCCATCAGTGCTCTGTCCACCATCTCACCACCACCCACTCTGACAAAGTGGGTCACGTCCCTCTTTTTAAACAATGTATTTCAAATCACCAACTCATTTTCCACACATAACTCAATCAATTTCTTCACACTTTCATTTCTTCCTGGTACTCCATATTTACCAACCATATTTTCAAACATTCCATCACCCACTCTAGTATTCAGGTCACCTAGTATTAACACTTTCCACCCGTTCTTTCGCACTTGCCACACAATCAGACCAAACCTTCCAGATTTCCTCTCTCTCCTCAGCATTTCTTTCTGAACCAGGTCCATAACCACTTATGAACATCATTACTTCTACACCTCACTTCAATCGCACACACATGAATATCAAAGATGTGTCTTTCCACTCCACCAGTTTTTCCTTTGCTTTCTCAGTCACAAACACAGCCACTCCTGCTCTAGCATGCCCACTCGTAACTCCAGACTTTCTACCATACACACCTCCAAGCTGTAATTCACCCTTCCCTTTCATCATTGTTTCACTCAAGGCTAAGACATCAACCTTCCTTTTAGTCATCATCCTTCCGATCTCTTTCTTTCCACATCCTCTCATATTCAGTGACCCTATAAATAGGGTTTGCGGGACCTTTTGGTCTCCCGCCCCCCTTTCTTTGCCTTGGTGTCTCTTATTTTCATTATGAAAGCAAAAAATATATGAGGTCCCGGTTTTTAAGCGCTATATTTGATATTTAGTTTTGTAGTTATTGTGTAGTATTTTTGTACAAGTAGTTTTGAGTGGACACACAAAGTGACAATGGGACAATGTTGGCACCAAAAAAGTTAACCACTCTTGGGGGCCTCCTATTAGTTCCGAGGCCCTGAGCAGCCGCTTAGCTCGCCTATGACTTGAGCCGGTGTTATGCCGAGAAATGCGTCCCTGCCAAGATTTGCATCCCCTACTATAAGCACTTTTACCTCGTTTTATCTCACTTTTCAGGAAATTAATGGCGAACATATAACCAAAACCACTTAGTCTTGCATTTGTTGGGAATGTAATACAACTTAAACCATTCCGTCTTTGTATTTGTTGTGAATGTAATGGAACGGTAATGCACACCGCATATAAATCACTTCTGAGAACTGTTATGCACTCTACCATAAAGCTTATTATGCTGAAAGAAGCTTTATGGTAGAGAGCATAACAGTTTTAATACGAGCGATTTGAGTAGAAAAAGGCAAAATAAACATGTTTCCTGCTCAAAAGTGATTTATATACGGTGTGCATTACCGTTCGATTACATTCACAACAAATACAAAGACAGAATGGTTTGAATTGTATTACATTCCCAACAAATGCAAGACGAAGTGGTTTTGGTTATATGTTCGCCATTAGATAGATAGATGGATAGTTGGATAGCAGGGTTGGTAGGGTTACTTTAACTGGATTACTTTCAATTACTTTTGGATTACTCCAATACCAAATATGCTAATAAAAGACAAAAGGAACTAAATATGAATAAATTACTACATTTTTTGCAGGCTTGGAATACATGGAACGGCAAAAATGATGTTGGCAAGCTGTTTGGATTTATTTTCATTTTGTTTCTGTCGCATCTTATGTTAGTTTCGCCGGAGATCAAAGCCAGGAGAGAAAGCTTACCACGTGTTGTGAGTCATAATTTTATTCATATTTAGTTTCTTTTGTCTTTTATTAGCATATTTGGTATTGGAGTAATCCAAAAGTAATTGAAAGTAATCAAGTTATAGTAACCCTACCCAACCCTGATAGATAGATAGATACTTTATTCATCCCCGCAGGGGAATTCACACTTCCAGCAGCATCCCTGCGCTGGAGAACAAAACAAAAATAAAGCAAAAAGAATACAATACACAAATACCCATTCCCGAAAAGTGATATAAAACGAGGTAAAAGTGGTTATAAAAGTGGGGGGCGATCTTTTAAGGGTTATTGTACTATCTTCTTTATTCATTATCCATTATCCGTTATCGGTCAGTTAAAAATACGCTACGAAGCCTAGGAGCCGGGACTCTTACTCTCAGCCAAAAGGCCAAGCTAAGGTCCTAGCCCTAAAGCCTTGCCGCGATCATTGCGAATGCACCGTCCCGGAGGTACTGCAATACCGGGCCGATGCGTGGAGTGGACAGGGCAAGCTCTTATTCCATCTGATCAACACATGCCAACACTTTTAAAATCTAGCGATCGGAATCGCACTACAAACCACGGTGACACGGCAAACGGTAAAATGAAATCCAGAGCCACCACGAACAGACCACTGCCGTTCCATAGCCCACAAAAGTGGCGGTTTTACACTAAATTACTTCCTGGGTGAGTCTACCTCCAAACATTTACTTTTTAAGTGTGTTTAGCTAGTGGTTATTTGTATTTTGTTCCTATTTAATTGTATGTTTGCAAGCAGGGTGAGAGAAATGTAGTGCATGAACAGTAGAGACATAAACGAAACCGTTTTCAAGCAATTCCTTTAACTATTTCCTGACGTCACATCCGGCATACAGTTCCTCCAACATGGCTACCAACTGCATGAATCTAAACTTGTGGGAGAATGGACCGAAACCTGGTGCATTTTTCTCGCTGCGGGGTGGTAGCAGCGTCGGGCAGACCTTGTCCGACGCCCCGGTTCGACACACGCTGTGAGTGACAAGTTGTCTTTTATTTTATTTTATTTTGCTTCCTTTGAAATTGAGCTTTCGCTTTAATCGTTGCTGCTGCATCATCGTCGAGCTATCAACTGCTAAGCTAATTGATGCTAAGCAAACTGATGCGCGTTTAAACGTACAAATTGCGACGCTAATCCATGTCAAGTCATGTTTATTTGAATAGCCCTTAATCACAAAGAGTCTCAAAGGGCTCCACAGACCACAGATTATGGATTGCTGTTTTTTTACTCTTAATGTTTCTTCGTTGCATTAGCGTGTTAACCTTAGCACACCGACAGTCAATCGGCTAAATAACCTTTACACCTCTTCATTTTAGTTCTTATTTTCTGTTGAACCTATTATATTTTTACTATCAAACAAAATTTATTATTTTTTACTGTGTTATTTTTATCTTGTTGTAAATTATCTTGCACCATCAGAATCTTACTTTTCACCTCATTGTGCATATGAATTTGAGGTCAGATCTTCGGCCCAGGGCCCGAACCTCGTATCGTCCCGGCACGACCTGAAATCACCTCTCAAATAAAAAATGAAAATTCGGGTTTGCCCCCTCAAATTGTTATTAGTCAGGCTTTGGCTCAACCGGTCTTTAATATCTGCGGTCCTGGCTGGATTTTTTCTAGGCCCGATCTTCCCTGTAACAATAATTAATGGAATTTTTTTAGAATTGTCAAATTAACGTTCTGAAACATCGGATGCAACGAGATTAGACATAGCACTCTAGGGTAAAACATGTTAAATATAGTCTTACGAGAATAAACAAATGATTACCAGGATGAATAAGCCAAAACAATGAATTACGACATGGTGCTTAGATGAAATAGAATAGAATGAAATAGAATAGAATTTTTTCCTCCCACATTCCAAAGACATGTATTTCAGGTGGATTGGTCGTTCCAAATTGTCCCTAGGTGTGAATGAGCGAGCGAGTTGTCTGTCCCTGTGTGCCCTGCGATTGGCTGGCAACCAGTTCAGGGTGTCCCCTGCCCACTTCCCGATGATTGCTGGGATGGGCTCCAGCACCCCCGCGACCCTACTGAGGGTAAGCGGTGCAGCTAATGAGATGAGATTGATACTGAATGAATATATAGATTTATATTATATATTTGTCGCCGATTTACAATTTCAACCTCAATAACACTAAATTTTGGGAACCCATGGATCTCTGTTGGGACCCATAGATTTTTGAGCATAGTTATATATACATGTGTATATATGTGTGTGTATATATGTATATGTGTGTATATACACACTCCTTGATCTGCTACCTTATCGTGGTGGAGAAGTTTGTGTGTCCCAATGATCCTAGGGGCTATGTTGTCGGGGGCTTTAAGCCCCTGGTAGGGTCACCCATGGCAAACAGGTCCTAGGTGAGTGGCCAGACAAAACGCAGATAAGAAGACCCCTTATGATGACACAAAACTTTGGTCCTCGATTTCCCTCACCCGGACGCGGGTTACCGGGGCCCCCTTTTGGAGCCAGGCCTGGAGGCGGGGTTCGCTGGCGAGCGCCTGGTGGCCGGACCCTAACCCACAGGGGCTGGCCGGGCACAGCCCGAAGGGACGACGTGGGACCCTCTTCCCATGGGCTCACCACCTGTAGGAGGGGCCAAAGGGGTCGGGTGCGCAAAGAGCTGGGTAGCGGCCAAGGGAGGGGTCCTTGGCGCGATGATCCCCGGCTACAGAGGGGCGGAGCTGTCAACTGATCACCACCTGGTGGTGAGTTGGCTTCGATGGTGGGGGAAGATGCCGGCCCGACCCGGCAGACCCAAAAGCGTGTTGTGAGGGTCTGGCAGAATCTCCCGTCAGAAGAAGTTTCAATTCACACCTCCGGCAGAACTCTGCCCATGTCCCGAGGGAGGCGGGGGACATTGAGTCCGAGTGGACCATGTTTCGCGCCTCCATTGTCGAAGCGGCTGATCGGAGCTGTGGCCGTAAGGTAGTTGGTGCCTGCCGCGGCGGCAACCCTCAGACCCGTTGGTGGTCACCGGCGGTGAGGGATGCCGTCAAGCTGAAGGAGTCTTATCGGGCCTTCCTGGCCTGTGGGACTCTGGAAGAGGCTGGCAGGTATCGGTTGGCCAAGCGGAATGCGGCTTCGGCGGTTGCCGAGGCAAAAACTCGGGCATGGGAGGAGTTTGGCGAGGCCATGGAAGCAGACTTCCGAACGTCTTCGAGGAAATTCTGGTCCACCATCCGGCGTCTTAGGGGGGGAGCGGTGTGCCATCGACACTGTGTATGGTGCCGATGGGGCGCTGCTGACCTCGACCCGGGACGTTGTGAATCGGTGGGAGGGAGTACTTCGAAGACCTCCTCAATCCCACCTGCACGTCTTCCTCTGGGGAAGCAGAGCCTGAGGACTCTGGGTTGGGCTCTCGTATCACTGGGGTTGAAGTCACCGAGGTGGTCAAAAAACTCCTCTGTGGCAGGGCCCCGGGGGTCGATGAGCTCCGCCCAGACTTCATTAACCATTTACCAGGGCGGCAGTAGCTCAGGAGGTAGAGCGATCGTTTTAGGATTAAGGGATCCCAGTTCGAATCCCGGCTTGTCCGTGTTACATGTCGAAGTGTCCTTGGGTAAGACACTGAACCCCCAATACCCCCAATAAGCAGGTTAGCAGCCTTACATGGCTGCACAGATCATGGCCGCTATTGGGAAATGTGAAGCACAATGTAAAGCGCTTTGGGAAGTCATTGACTTGAAAAGCGCTATATAAATGCAGATCATTTCATTAAGGCGCTGGATGTTGTGGGCGTGTCATGGTTGACGCGCCTCTGCAACATCGCGTGGACATCGGGGACAGTGCCTCTTGACTGGGGGACCGGAGAGTGTGTTCCAACTACAGGGGAATCGCACTTCTCAGCCTCCCTGGTAAGGTCTATTCAGGGGTACTGGAGAGGAGGATCCGCCAGGAAGTCGAATCTCGGATTCAGGAGGAACAGTGTGGTTTTCGTTCTGGCCGTGGAACACTGGACCAGCTCTATACACTCTGCAGGGTCTTTGAGGGTGCATGGGAGTTTGCCTGTCCGGTCTACATGTGTTTTGTGGACTTGGAGAAGGCATTCGATCGTGTTTCTCGGGAGGCCCTGTGGGGGGTGCTTCAGGAGTTTGGGGTACCGCACAGTCTTATCCGGGCTGTGCGGTCCCTGTATGCCCGGTGCCAGAGTCTGGTCCGCATTGCCGGCAGTAAGTCGGATTCGTTCCCGGTGAGGGTTGTGTTCCGCCAGGGTTGACCTTTGTCACCGATTCTGTTCATAACTTTTATGGACAGAATTTCCAGGCGCAGCCTTGGCGGGGATGGAGTCAGGTTTGGGGCCTCATCTTTGGGTCACTGCTTTTTGCAGATGACGTGGTGCTGTTGGCTTCCTCAGGCCGTGATCTTCAGCTCTCGCTGGAGCGATTCGCAGCCGAGTGTGAAGCGGCCGGGATGAGGATCAGCACCTCCAAGTCCGAGCCCATGGTTCTCAGTCTGAAAAGGGTGGTATGCTCCCTCCGGGTCGGGGAGGAGGTCTTGCCCCAAGTGGAGGAGTTCAAGTATCTTGGGGTCTTGTTACGAGTGAGGGTAGGATGGAACGGGAGATCAACAGACGGGTCGGTGCAGCGTCTGCCGTCATTCGGACCCTGTACCGGTCCGTCGTGGTGAAGAGGGAGCATAGCCGAAAGGCAAAGCTCTCCATCTACTGATCGATTTACGTTCCTACCCTCACCTATGGTCATGAACTTTGGGTCATGACTGAAAGAACTCGATCAAGTGGCCGAAATGAGTTTCCTCTGCAGGGTGGCTGGGTTCTCCCTTAGAGATAAGGTGAGAAGATAAGACGCTAACCTGCTTATTGGGGGTATTAGGGGTTCAGTGTCTTACCCAAGGACACTTCGACACGTAACACGGACGAGCCGGGATTTGAACTGGGATCCCTTGATCCCAAGACGAGCGCTCTACCTCCTGAGCTACTGCCGCCCCAATATATATATATGTATGTGTGGGTGTGGGTGCGTGGGAGTATATATGGATGGGTGGGTGTATATATGGATGGGTGGGTGAATGGATGTGTGTGTGTGTATATAAGGGTGGGGTGGATGTGTATGTGTGTGTATATATGGGTGGGTGGATGTGTGTGTGTGTGTGTATATATGGGTGGGTGGGTGTGTGTGTGTGTATATATATATATATATGGATGGGTGGGTGGATGTGTGTGTGTGTATATATAAGGGTGGGTGGGTGAATGTGTGTGTATATATGGGTGGGTGAATGTGTGTGTATATATGGGTGGGTGGCTTCGTGTGTATATATATATGTGTGTGTGTATATATGGGTGGGTGGATGTGTGTGTGTGTATATATGGGTGGGTGGATGTATGTGTGTGTGTGTGTGTATATATATGGGTGGGTGGGTGTATGTGTGTACAGGACTGTCTCAGAAAATTAGAATATTGTGATAAAGTTCTTTATTTTCTGTAATGCAATTAAAAAAACAAAAATGTCATACATTCTGGATTCATTACACATCAACTGAACTATTTCAAGCCTTTTATTATTTGAATATTGCTGATTTTGGCTTACAGCTGAAAAAAACTCAAAAATCCTATCTCAAAATATTAGAATACTTCCTCAGACCAAGTAAAAAAATAATTTTATAACAGCAAAACTAAATCAAACATTTGAAAATGTCCATTGATGCACTCAGTACTTGGTTGGGAATCCTTTTGCACGGATTACAGCATCAATCCGGCGTGGCATGGAGGCAATCAGCCTGTGTTATTGCTGAGGTGTTATTGATGCCCAGGATGCTTCGATAGCGGCCTTCAGCTCATTTGCATTTGTAGGTCTGGTGTCTTTCATCTTCTTCTTAACTATACCCCACAAATTCTCGATGGGGTTCAGGTCAGGGGAATTAGCAGGCCAATCAAGGACAGTGATGCCATGGTCAGTGCACCAGTTACTGGTGGTTTTGGCACTGTGGGCAGGTGCCAGATCATGCTGGAAAATGAAATCCTCATCTCCATAGAGCTTTTCAGCAGATGGAAGCATGTAGTGCTCTAAAATCTCGGTACACAGTTGCATTTACTCTGGACTTGATGAAACACCAGCAGCTGACATGGCTCCCCAAACCATTGCTGACTGTGGGAACTTCACACTGGATTTCAAGCAACTTGGATTTTGCTCCTCTCCAGCCTTTCTCCAGACTCTGGCGCCTTGACTTCCAAATGAAATGCAAAACTTGCTTTTGTCTGAAAAGAGGACTTTGGACCACTCTGCAACTGTCCAGTGCTTCTTCTCCATAGCCCAAGTCAGACGCTTCTTCCGTTGTCTTGAGTTCAGAAGTGGCTTGACCATGGGAATACGGCAATTGTAGCCCATTTCCCGGACACGTCTGTGAACTGTGGCTTTTGATACCTGGACTCCAGCTTCAGCCCACTGTCTTTGAAGCTCCCCCAAATTCTGGAAGCGGCTCTTCTTCACAATTTTGTTAAGGCTGCGGTCATCTCTCTTGGTTGTGCAGCGTTTCCGGCCACATTTTTCCCTTCCAACAGACTTTTTGTGGATATGCTTTGAAACTGCACTCTGTGAACAGCCTGCTCTTTGAGAAATTTCTTTTTGTGTCTTACCCTCCTGATGGGGGGTATCAATGATGGTCCTCTGGACAGCAGTCAGATCAGCAGTCTTCCCCATACTTGTGATTTAGTTTACTGAACCAAGCTGAGTGTTTTTAAGGCTCAGGAAACCCTCGCAAGGTGTTCCGAGTTAATTAGATGACTCGGGTGATTAGTTGAATAGCCTACTTGTATACTTTTTCATGATATTCTAATATTTTGAGATAGGATTTTTGAGTTTTCTTAAGCTGTAAGCCAAATTCAGCAATATTAAAATAATAAAAGGCTTGAAATAGTTCAGTTGATGTGTAATGAATCCAGAATGTATGACATTTTTGTTTTTTTAATTGCATTACAGAAAATAAAGAACTTTATCACAATATTCTAATTTTCTGAGACAGTCCTGTAGGTAAGATAATATGCTTTTCACAGTCTTGTGCGCTTGTTGGTGATGGCTCTGCCTAGGAAATAAATTGTCCCTAAGCCTTTTCATCTTTGTTTAGGGCAGGGGTCGGGAACCTTTTTGACTCAGAGAGCCATAAAAGCACAATTTTTGGAAATGTGTTTCAGTGAGAGCCATATAATATATTTTAAGACTGAATTCAATTAAATGTGAGCATAACAAGCGTCTTAATTTATTATTTTAAATAATGATGTTATAATACTCACCAATAATGCGTCTTCTGGTGCTGCATGGATTTGCTGATGGTTTTGTAGTCTGGTTGGTACTTGGTGAGTTAAAGCTTCATGCAGGCATTGAGGCCTTCATCCGTTAAATGTGATCGTAGGTTGGACTTGATGTTTTTGAGATGTGAAAATGACTGCTCACATGAATACGTCGATCCAAACATTGTCAATACACCAATACTCACACGCCTCAGTGTGTGGTATGTGACTGGAAGCGCGTTCCAAGCTTTGAGAATCAGCTCGTCTTTGGATTGAAGTTTGTCCAGTTCTGTCCTCATGTGCTTGCTCGCCAACTCCGCTTTCTGTCGTGCAATTCTTTCCAATTCTTCATTCAGTGATTTGAACTTGCTCATCCTCATCTCAGAGGCCTTCAGGTCAGCCACTTCTGCTTCAAAATCTACCAGGGAGACATCAGGAATGCAACTCAGGTCGGCTGTGTTCAGTGAACACTCGTTTGGATGGGTGGTGAACTTAATAAGACCACAGTGCTCACGAAATTCTCCTAAGTGCGCTTTGAACGACTGGAGGAGACCGGATGTGAAGCCAGCTAGCTGGTGGAGATGTTTTGAGCGGGCTCACTTGTTGTGTATGCCTCTGTAAACTCTGTTTTTCGAAATGTAGTAAGCGACCTGTTTCAAAATCCTTGAAGAGCTCCAGCTTGTTTTCAAAAGCAAACACAACGTGTTGAAGGAATAACACTGTATTTCCAACGCCTTGCACTTTAACGTTGAGCTGGTTTAGATGTTCGGTAATACCGACGAGATAATAAAACTTGAGGAGCCACTCAGTTTTCGCTATCTCAGGATGCTCGTTGCCTTTCGTTTCAAGAAAAATCCGTATTTCGTTGAGGCAAGCCGTAAAACGGCCGAGCACCTTTCCTCTTGACAACCAGCGCACATTGCTCTGCAAAAGCAGACCGTGCAAAGGGGGCATGGCGTGTGTCAAAGTGCCGCTTAACATTCGACTGTTTCATCTATGCAATTTTGTCATAGCAAATTAGGCATACCTCTTCACAAAGGCAAATTCTTCGGGCTGTTCGTCCTGAAATGTACGATATTCATCATCTTTTTTTCGTTTCGCCATCTTCTCCGTCGAAGAGTTAGCTTTGAGCTAATGACCAACGGCCAAGTGCCAATGGACGCAAAAGGGGGCGTGTACCTGTGCCCCCCAGTAACGGCCAACATCGGGTATTATCATCCAATTAAAATAGACAATCGCTCGTGCAACTGCAACTCTGCACAAGACATGATCAATAGAAAATCGATGGATGCATTTAAGCAAACGATAATTTTTTTAAACCCAAATCTGCGAGCCAGATTTGCGAGCCATATGTTATCATCAAAAGAGCCATATCTGGCTCGCGAGCCATAGGTTCCTGACCCCTGGTTTAGGGGATTGGATAAATGTTGTGTAAATGTTTTGTTCAGGAGCCCCATGGTGACGGGAACTTCAGTGCTGGCGGTTAAGTTCACGGGAGGCGTGGTGATGGCGGCCGACATGTTGGGCTCTTACGGCTCCCTGGCTCGATTCCGAAACATCTCCAGACTCATGAAGGTGAGCACTCTCCAGCATTTCAATCAACACAATCTACAAAGCAAAAAAAGGGGACAAATTCACATTAGTAGCTTTGGGAATTCAGCCTCTCTTGTAGAGAAGACTTGAATTATCTTTTATAAAAGATGTGTTTTCCTGCTATTCTTTTTTTCCCGTGTTTTTTTTTTTTAATTATTTCTAATATATATATATATATATATATATATATAATACATTTTATAAAGTTCCGTCCACTAACGCCACATGACTACATAAAGGGGCAATAAAAGCTTTTTTTTTCCCTCAGGTAAACGACAGCACCATCCTGGGCGCTTCAGGGGACTATGCTGACTACCAGTACCTCAAGCAAGTCATTGAGCAGATGGTGTAGGTGTCAAACTTGGGGCGTGGAGGTGCTAGCGGGCCCAAAATCTGACAATCGCTTCAACCCCCTTCCCCCCGAACACCCTGATTTAGCATCAATGAGGAGCTGTTGGGGGATGGGCACAGCTACAGCCCCAAGGCCGTCCACTCTTGGCTCACCCGAGTTATGTACAATCGCCGCACCAAAATAAATCCGCTGTGGAACAACGTCATCATCGCTGGATTCTACCATGGAGAAAGGTCTGCACCCTGTCTTAGAAAAAGTACAAAATTTACATCACTGATAATTTTTGAGTTTACTAAACACTCCGAATAAGGAGAGTCTGATTGTGAACTTGGAAGTAGAGCAGGAGAGGACTACAAAACTACTTAAGATTCAAAAAGTCAAACGTGTTCTAAATGTCTTCTCTTGAGTCTTTTCTTTTTAATAAATCGCCTAGGTAACAAAAGCCATATCTGCCCTAAGGGTGTGGAAATAAAAGAATAGCAACATTATTTGCCGTTGGTGACAATGATGTAAAAAAAATTGTAAGTAGAGGTACGACTGTATGATGACCATTTCAAAAGGTACTCAGCACAGAAACACCACTATCAGTCTGAAACAAGATAACCAAAAACTATAAAGCCGGACTAGCTTGTCCCTTGAGATGAATTTCATCATACAGTTCTCCACAAACATGGTCTTGTGCGTACTCAATTGGAGTCCAGTGAATCCAACTGTGTAAAATATTTGCTCCAAAACGCACAATAAAGCCCTAAACCATGTCTGGATTGTTGGACGTTCCTTGTTGCAGTCCATTAGTTTTGCCACGTAATTTCCAGACTGGTAAAATTATATACAATATACCCGTTGCCCTCTGACCTTTTAATTGACTCATGGCTCCCAGGCCAAATGTGGCTTGCCACATAATTTCATGCGGCCCCTGAGGGCTCAATATGACTGATGTTCGAAAAATAAATGGGTTATAAGAGTGCTTTGACCACATTTCCCACAATGCCTGCCGTCAATACCTGCAAAGTGCCTCTGTACGGCAGTAATGTTTGTTACTTCAATGGGTGATGATTTATTTTATATAAATTAGCTACATCCAGCCTTTTGATGACAGCCATTATGCTGATTTAGTCCTTGGTCCAAATTAGTTTGAAACCCCCAGTCTTTCGATATTTTTTATTTTGACTTTTGGTTTGTTTATTCACACGGATGTGGGCAGGTCAGAGTTTGATGTTAAATATAATGTGATGTGTGTTTGTTGCGGGTAGTTTCCTGGGTTATGTGGACAAACTGGGCGTAGCCTACGAAGCCCCTAGCATGGCCACCGGCTTCGGTGCCTACTTGGCTCAGGTGAGTTCTCCCCACCTATCAGAGGCGCGCCTCCATCTTACCTGTTGATGCCTGGCAGCCTCTGATGCGCGACTTCCTGGAGAAGAAGACCGAGGTAAGCAAAGAGGAAGCTCGCCAGCTGCTGGAGCGATGCCTCAAAGTTCTCTACTACAGGGATGCCCGATCATACAACAGGGTAAGTTGCGCAAAATTGCCTGCCAAGTGAATAGAAGTGGAATCTGAATTTGTTTTCGGTTTTAGTACGAGATCGCCACAGTAACCGAGGAGGGAGTGGAGATCGTGGGACCACTTTCGTCTGAGACCGACTGGAATATCGCTCACATGGTCAGGTAAAACAAATAATCCAGGGTCAGACCAAAAAAGTAGCTACAAGCTAGTGAAGACCCATTTTCAAAACGAATGCTTTTGCCTAATTTGTCAAGAGACTGTGGATGTTTTTAAAGAATATAATGTAAAGAGGCACTGCCAGACGAAACATACAGAATACCAAAAGGTAACCGCAAACGAATGCTGTGAAAAGGTGACGCAACTGAAAGCTGTTTGAACGACACTGCAGCGATTTTTCACGAGACCCTTGAGTAAAAAAAAATGCTACAAGGTTGTGACGCTGATAGCCAAGCACTGCAAACCTTTCACAGAGGGTGAAAATATTAAAGATTGTTGAAAGAATACCCGGGGGAATAGTCGGCCATCATAGTTTCAGTTTACCAAATTTGGTCCGCATTCTGAAAAGTTTGGACACCCCTGGAATAGACCATACACATGTTAAAGTTCACAGCTAACCACTAAAGCTAAATAGATCCTCACTACTTAAAATAAGACAGAATTATTTTTGTGGTGCATTCATTTTTAATTCATTTCTTAGTTTCATTTATCGAGAAGATAGATGCCAGAAGCTGCCTTATTGACGCTATCTTTTATTATTCAGGCACCATTAGAAGCAAAACATCTATTTTAGCAAAAAGGGGCTAAATTGGTGTCAAAGGGGGAAAAAGACTATTTTTCATCATTCACTTAACTGAAATATTTCTTAAAATAGAATTGCATTGAAATACAGTATAATAGAATGCAAAAATAAGTCATGTGCCATAAAAAAGACAACAGTTGTTGGTTTATGATACAATCATCTATCTACCCATGTCATATCTCTCGAGAGGGGTGACCAACAGTAAGACAAACACGTAGAAAAACAAATAAAATTTAAAAAAAGGTAAAAATTAGCAAAAAAAACACACACAAACATTTTTGACCATGGCCAACCCAAATGCCCAAACAAGTTAAGCACCTCAGCACCTAAGTTGGTCATGCTTTCGTCCCTTCAGATGAAACGGGACACAAGAAAGCGGCCATGCTCAGTTCCACTGCTACTCCAGTTCTGTCCCTCACAATTTCATTTCTCAATCTATCCAATCTTGTCACTCCTAACATACTCCTCAAACACTTCATCCCAAAAACATTTAATATCCTGCTCAAATCTGCGTTCAGGCTCCAAGTCTCTGCACCATACAACACAGTCGGCACAATCACACTCTCATAATAATAATAATAATAATTTCCTTGTATTGTCATTCTGTGTAACAATGTACACAGAACGAAATGTCGATTGCACCTGACCCGTTGTAGCGAGCCGATGCAGCCGCAGCCAACAGTCCCCTCTTAACATCCATACTCATACTCTTGTTGCTCATCACTCTCATCAGAGCACCCCAAACCTTGCTTTCTTGATTCACTCTGTGCAATACCTTGCACTCCATTTCACCAACTGCAGCCACATCACAACCCAAGTACAGTGGAACCTCAGTTCTCGACCATAATCCGTTCCAGAACCCTGTTCGAAAACCGATTTGGTCGATCACCGAAAATCGTTTTTGCCATTAAAATTAATGTAAAATAATTTTAATCCGTTCCAACACCCTGAACGCTTACCATGCACGTATTATGAACGTGTAAAACTAAAAAAAATCAGGTTGTTTACACGTCATTTAGCACTCGGGTCTCCACAAAAAGTGGTGAGCGGTTAAAGGATAAAGAAAAGAATTATGAATAGGATTTCTTACCTTTGTGGTCCTCAGCAGAAGCCATGATGTATGTATAGCAAGATCGGAAACTCGCACACCTTCTTCATATTTTGCTATTATTTCTTTCTTAAATGCAATAGTTGTACGCACAACCCTTCTTTTTTCACCTGTAGCAACTTTGCTGCTTGCCGACCTTCTTGGGAGGCATAATTAGGGGCTAAAACACTCTGTTCACCGATATCTAAAGCGAAAGCAAAAAGAAGTGCGCGCGTCATAACAGTTCTTCACGAGGGGTGGGGGCAATCTACACCCGTACGCCACTCAGCATCGCCCCTAGCGTACCGGCGTTCGAACTCGATTTTTTGAACGAAAAGCGAAGCAAGAATTTCTCAATTTTTAGTCGAGAACCGATTTGTTCGAACTGAGAGGCGTTCGAAAACCGAGGTTCCACTGTACCTCAAGATTTCAACTTCTTCCAGCACCTGTCCATGCAACCTTTTTTCTAACGCTATTCCCACTCCATCACGTGAAAACTTCATCACCTTACACTTCCCATTGAAGGATTTATGCTTCCCTTATAAATAAAAACATGCAGAAAGGATACAATCATGAATCAAGATATAAGCTCCGTAGAAAACCTTCTCGGGGCCACAACTGGTCCGCGCTGCTCAGTTTTGACATATTTGTTGGCTGAAAACAACAAACACTATTGCTGTTATATTTTTATTATAATCAGGTTTTATTTGAATTTTATTTAATATGACTTATTTTTATCCTACTTCACTTATTTTAAACTGTGGTATTTCATCATGTCAATCAATGGTCTTGCAGTGTCTTGGTGGCACTTGTTTCAAGGACAATCAGTTCTATACTATTGATTTGTTTTTCTCCTGTCTACAGTGGCTTTGAATGAACTCCATGAGGGAGACACTTAAATTCTCCGCACTCAAGTAATTTTTTTTTTCTTCTTCTCCCTTTTCTTTTGTTGAAATAAATGTGTTCAATCAACCCAAGTCTCGCTTAATTAGTGTCTTCATGTGAACAAGGCATCATTCTTTATCCTTTATTTAAGCCCTGGTGTGTAATATTTGACCAGTCGTTGGCACCGTTATGTAATGCAAACAAAACCCGTGCTACAGGAAGCAACACAGCAGACAAACATGGCGGCGACTTCGAGGAAAGGGTTCCACTATGAAAAAGAAATGCAAGTTTCTCGAACTTTCATTTGTTTAATAATAAAAATGAACATCGGAATGATTATGTATTTTTGACTCAAATCAATTTATAATTTATTTTTTTTACTGAAAGTGTTTTATTGTACCACTACAAGCCACTTATATTACACACTGTCTCCAAGATTATTTGGGTCAATTGACCACAAACATAATCATCTGTATTGTAACTGGGCAGACCAGACTGCGTCATCCAATCAAAATAATCCCCCTCAGAAAAATGTTTGGCCTCGGCGAATGCAGTGCGGTCATATTTGGGTATCTGTGCAGTTTTCAGTGCGTAGGCCAATGGCAATGGAAGTGCGCTTTGTAGTCAGGCAAACATAAGATAGTCCTCCAATCAAAATCATTTTCAGGTCTATTTTGACGGATTCTTCTTCAGGTACTTTCCTTTTCTCTTTTCAAGGTACAACAATGGCGTTGCTAGTGCCCGTTTCTAGACACGATTTTGTGCTTACGTTCGGGCAGGCCAATTCGGGTCAAGTCGACTCGAAAAGGGAGGGCTCGCTGTCGCCCAATAGCTAACGGGCTAACCGGTGCTAAGAAATAGCTAACCTAACCCGGGACGAACGCGGTTGTCGTCGCTGAGGAAGGTGGCAGCTAGCATGACACCTAGCCTCTTAATCTAAGGTGGCTAGCGACTGGCCGTCCTCAAACCGCCTCCTGCTTCCCGTAAGTCGAACCCCTTTTGCCCTGCATCCCGCAACGAACACCCAGCGAAATGGTCACATATTTACAAAACATCTTAACAAATACATTAAATTTTCTCTAGCGCACACTAGTCCCGTGACGCGTACCCTTGGCCTAGGTTCATCTTTGTATTTATGATTGGAGCCAAATGGTAAAGGCACGGCCAGATGACGCCGTTCAAATATTATTTCTCATTGAAATTCACAACTTTTCGGGATATCTTTTACAAATGGGTGATTTTTCTATATGATGTTGCAATTATTATGTAATCTATCACTGCTGAGCAGATACAGAATGAGTCTCGCAGTTATTTAGCCTCATGGAAGAGGGTAATAGTAAGAGCTAGGATGGTGATTTGGCACAAATGTTCTTTTGAGTGTTTTATTTGGTCTTTTAAAATGTGTTTTCTGTTTATGGGTCTTTTTTTGTTTTTAGTTGTTGGGGTTTCTTTAATCGTTTTGGGTCATATTCAATTGTTTTCAGTTTGTTTTTCTGTTGTTTGAGTAGATTGGGGGTAATTTTTTGGGATCATTTTTTATTTCACATTGTTTTCGGTCATTTATTGGTCATTTTTCAGAATTTTTTTTGTTCTTTGTATTGGGTCCATTTTCTGTTGTTTTGGTATGGTTTTGGGGTCTTATTGTTATCATAATTTGAGTGTTTTTAGTGTTTGGGTAATTTTATTTTATTTTTTGTCATTTTATCTGGTCAATTTTTAGTTTAGTTTTCTAGTAGCATCAAGTCAAGTCATTTTTATTTGTATAGCCCTTAATCACAATAAGTCTCTAAGGGCTTCACAGATTAGTACACTATGTTACACAGACTATTTTTCAGCCGACAAGAAGAGTAGGTTATTATTCATATGCAATGGAGTAGAAATGAGTTTTAAGTTTAGATTTAAACATTTCCACTGAGGTTGCAGATCGGATCTCAGGGGGAAGAGCATTCCACAGCACCGGTGCCCGGATGGAGAACGCTCTCGAACCAGCAGAACACTTCTTTGCTCTTGGGATCACCAGAAGACCGGCACTCTCAGATCGTAGGCTTCGGACCGGGACATAGGGGCAGATCAGATCTGAAAGATAAGAGGGAGCAAGTCCATGTATGATTTTGTACAATACTAAGAGAACCTTGAAGTCACATCTTTGGCTAACTGGGAGCCAGTGCAAGTTAGCCAAAATCGGTGTCATGTGATCGTACTTTTTTGTCCTAGTTAAAAGCCTCGCTGCGGCATTTTGTACTAGCTGAAGAGACTTGATTCTGGACTTCGGGAGACCGGAGAGTAGTGCATTACAGTAATCGAGACGGGAGGTAACAAATGCATGAATTATAGTTTCCGCATCAGACTGAGACAGTATTGAACGGATTTTGGCAATGTTACGAAGATGGAAGAAAGCGGTTCTAGTAATTTTCTTTACATGCATCTCAAAGGTTAGATCAGGGTCAAATATGACACCTAAATTTTTAACTGAGTCACTCTGTGTGATGTGACATTTGTCAATGTTCACAGCAGTTTTTGAGAATAAGTCACGGCATTTAGATGGACCAATGACTAACATTTCAGTGTTTTCAGAGTTAAGACGCAAGAAATTGAGTGCCATCCACTCTTTTATCTCGGTGAGGCAGGCCTCCAAATTTCCAGTTTAGTGTGGAAGATTCCTCCAACGGAAGATAGAGTTGAGTGTCGTCTGCGTAGCAGTGGAAGCTGATATTGTACTTGCGAATAATGTCACCTAATGGAAGCATGTAAATGTTGAAAAGAAGGGCTAACATTCTACGCCTCCTGTTTTCCGTTAGTTGACTCCCCTATCCCCGCTCAACAAAATTTTGGTTTGAACAATTTTTTGACACTATTAACAGCAAATAAACAATGTGAGGTTTGAACAACTTTTCTCAACAATTTTAACAGCAATTAAGCATATTCACAATTTCGTTGTATCTGACAATATGACGTTTTAACAATTAGTTCCGACATCTTTAACAGCAATTAAACACACAATTTCATTATATCATATCCCAACAATATGAGTTTTTATCGACACTTTTAACAGCAATTAAATACATTCACAATTTCATTATATTCTAACAATATGAGGTTTGGACAATTTTTATCGACACTTTTAACAGCAATTAACCAATGTGTAAAGAAAGGGCAATACTATTGTGCAAAAGGGCATAGCTCTGTCTTCTCAAGTGGGATTCCATCCCACCCTCCCAAGCAGCATCCTCCAGTCCTCTGCCCGGAATGCTCAGATGGGTAATCACCCTTCTTACTTCTACCTTCCACAACCACCCGAAAAACCAGGCCGTTGCTGCCGGGACCCCCGGTTCCCTCCTCCGGGTGGGTGCAGACGATTCTTCTCTATGGCTGCGTCCTAGGCTTGCCGCTCGAGAACCTCATGAGCCACCATCCATGACAGGTCCCGTGGTCTGTTTGGGAGGGCAGGATAATTCACGTTGCTCCAAACCGTTGTAGGCTCGCCAAACGCAAGCCCCGGCACAGGACTCTCTGTTTCTCGCTCCTGCACAATAGCAATAAGGGCCTTGTGGTTTTGTAAAGTGTGACATTCTTGTGTTTCTAAATCAAATTTCTTTAAGAAGTCCCGAATAAAGAGATGTGTTGGTGGCAAGTTAAAGGACACTGGTATCAAATGATTGTTTGCTACAAGCTTTAGCTTCCGCAAGTACGAGCCCATCCACAACTGGGTCATCGCTTGACTTTTCGGTATGTTGGGTGGGCCCATAGGGTTTTGGAAGTGGAGGGAGACATATTTGCTCCCCAGGAAGAGCTGGAGGTCAGGAACCCCTTTCCCCCATTTTTCTTTTTTATTGTGTCTCTTTTTATCCTTTCCCACTTTGAGCCCCAGATAAAGTGAAAGATGGCTCGGTCCAGTTGTAAAAGCACTTTCTTTTGGGCATAAAAACTAAACTGACTGATAAAAGCAGTGGGAGGATGATCGCTTTGATGATTACGACCTTCCCCTCTATTGTCAGTTTTCTTAGTGTCCAAAAACCAAGTCTTTGCTTAACTTTCCTTGTCACATCGTCCCAGCTGGTCTCGCCTCCTCCATTCGCATTGAATTTAATCCCTAGAATTTTCTGGTCTGTCTTTAGCACCGTCAGTGGGAGTCCTGCCTTTTTTGTCTCTGTCCACGGTCCATAAAACTTCGCTTGTGACTTTTCTCTATTGAGCCTTGACCCAGACGCCCTCCCAAACAGGTCAGTCAATTCAAGGGCTCTTCTAACGGATAAGAGGTCAGTACATAAAATATTAAAATCATCCATGTACAAAACACACTTAGTAATTTGTCCCCCACTTCCTGGGATATTGATCCCTTCGACAAATCTATCTTTTCTTAAAATTTGTGCAAAGAAAATGCAAAGAACACATAGAGAAGGGGAGATAAAGGGCAACCCTGACGTACACCGCAGTTGATCTCTACTGCTTCCGATAAATTCCCGTTAATCATGAATTTGCTGTAGATGTCTAAATATAGTGGTCCCACCCACTTGATGTATTTTTGGGGGAAACCACATTTTTGCAGTACCCTGAAGAGGTATTGGTGCGAGACTCGATCAAAGGCTTTCTCAAAGTCTAGGTTTAGGACCACTAGTCACATGTTTCTGTCTCTCGCATAACAGATGGTGTCACGGATCAGCATGAGACTGTCGCTGATCTTCCTTGCCACGATGGCACAGGTTTGGTCCGGATCAACCAAGTCTCCCAAGACTGCAGACATTCGTGTTGCTAAAAGCTTGCTGAAAATTTTACAGTCCACGTTTAAAAGCGTTATGGGTCGTCAGTTTTGTCTCCTTTTTTGTGCAATAGAGTAACTATCCCTATTCTGAAACTGTCTGGCATGTTGTCTCGACTGGAAAATTCGTTAAAAACAGTAATCAGATCTGGTGCTAGAATACCCCAAAAAGTCCGATAAAATTCGAGGCTGAGCCTGTCCTCCCCAGGTGATTTGCCTTTTTTAAAAGTCTTTATGCAATCATTCAGTTGGTCTTGGGTAAAGTCCGATGCTAAAAAGGGGTCTTGACGCACTGATCTCGAGATATGATCTAATACATGTCCCATTTCATTCTCATGTGTTTCTTTCCTTTCATATAATTTTTTGTAGTAGTCTTCGACTAATTTGGTTATTTCACTACTTTCCTTTGTTATCAGCCCGTGTTGTCGAAATGTTGGAGAAATTTGGAGGTTCGATAATCGAGAGAAAAGTCTTCTCATATGTGGATAAAGATGGGCAGGAGCCAGCCGCGTGGAGGGAGATACAACTTTATTGATTCGTCAATGAAGATCTCACAAAGCTAGGAACATGACAATGTATTTAAAGCTGGTAGTGACGATTAGGCTTCGATTGAGTACAACCCAAAAGGCGGTCCTGTATCACGTATTACTTAAAGGAATTTTGTTTTTCTCGTTCAAGCCATCTCCTTGTATCCTTATTAGGAGACAAGGAGATGGCTTCTCCAAACAGTCTGACGTCAGTGTATACAGAGATCTTCGTTCCTTGCCCAGTGTATACAGAGACCTTTCGTTCCTTGCCCAGTGTATACAGAGACTCAACTGTCTGCCAAGAACTTCCCGAACTGAGTTTTTTACTGACGTCAAATGCAAGTCTATTTACCACAATCTTTCTACATTTCTACATGTATGCAACTCTATTCTACAAGTGCAAGTCTGTTTGCCACAACACCCGTTTTCGTTATGGAGTTTAAAAAGCCCCTCACTTTTGCTCATAATTTTTTTAACAAAATAGCGCGTACATTTTTTTCCCCTTCTATTTCTCTTTCTTTGCTTCTTATTATGATGCCTTTACTCTTTATTTCCGCCAAAGCGTTTAGTTCTTGTTTGATCTCTCCGATTTCATCATTAAAGTCCATCCCCTTTTGTGTTAGGGTAAAATAGCGTTGGAGTCTTCTTTGTAGTCCCGACGTGCGTTTCATCTCTTTAAATTTCTTGTTTTTCCCTGCAATTATAAAAAAAATCTGCGTTCGTTTCTTTGTCTTCTCCCACCACTGTGCTCGTGAATCATACGAGTCTTGAAGGGTCTGCCAGTCCTTGTACCGCTCCCTGTATTGTGCGGCTAAGGCCTCATCCTCCAGCAGGGAGCAGTTCAACTTCCACAGACCCCTCCCAACAGTCATACCTGAAGGAAATGAGAGAGAGCAGGACAGTAGCAAGTGATCTGAAAAAAAGACAGGAATTAATCTGGCATCACTCCGTGTTAAGCCCCTTGTAAATATGTAGTCTATTCGAGAGGCTCTGGCATTGTCACTACTGAACCAGGTGAAGCCCTCCTCTCCTGGATGTATAGATTTGAAACAGTCTTCCAGTTTAAATGTCCGGCACATGTCCTGTAATAAAATTGATGTTTTATCTACTTTAAACTCCTCATCGGTCCCCTTTCTATCCTTTCTACTTAGGACGCAATTAAAATCTCCTCCCACGATTAGTGGTTGATGGCTTAGCATATGTGACTGGATGTCTTCTAAGAGTTCGTACCTGAGTTGTTTGTCAGGATGGCCGTATATGTTAATGAGGTTAAAATCCTTCCCTATATAGGAAAGTCTTGCTAAATTGCGTGTCCGTCTTTCATCACAGTACTCCCCTTTATGATGAGTTGAGGGTTGTTTATTTAAATGGCCACCCCATCGTACGGTTTTCATTTGAGCCACTCCATAATGAAGGATATGGCCAAATCTCTTCCCACAAATTTTTTAAAAAGGGCATGCAGCAGTCTTGTAGTAAAAACACATCTGATCTGATGGTTTTTAAAAACGATAAAACGCTGTGAGCTTTAACCTTTGATCTCACACTTTTCACATTGATAGTAGAGAAGGTAATGTTCATAAGTGTTGTTAAAGTGTACAAAGTACTTAGACCAGGGGTCTCAAACTCAATTGACCTAGCGGCCCGCTGGAGGCAGATCCTGGATGAGGCTGGGCCGCATCAGGATTTCCACAAGAAAAGCGCTGATAAAACATTCCACTGTTCTCAAATACCTATAGCTCATCTCATCTCATTAGCTGTACCGCTTATCCTTATTAGGGTCGCGGGGCGGCTGGAGCCCATCCCAGCCATCTACGGGCAGTGGGCAGGGGACACCCTGAACTGGTTGCCAGCCAATCGCAGGGCACACGGGGACAGACAACTCGCTCGCTCATTCACACCTAGGGACAATTTAGACCGGCCAATCCACCTGAAATGCATGTCTTTGGAATGTGGGAGGAAACTGGAGTGCCCGGAGGAAACTCACGCAAGCACGGGGAGAACATACAAACTCTCCACAGTAAGGCCGGTAGCTGGATTTGAACCCACACAGGAGGTCCCCACGACCTCAGAACTGTGCTGCACACGCGCTAACCACTGCGCCGCCGTGCTGCCCCAAATACCTTTATTTTTAACACAATTTTGATATTTTGGACAAACTTTGCGCATGCGCCTCAGCAAAATGTGGCGACTTTCTGTATTGGTCCGGAGCTGTGACAGCATGAGCTGTCATGCTCATGTTCAAACACAGATAACAAGACATGAAAGCCCGCTCCGTTTATTATTAACCACGCATTTTCTGAGCGATTCACTCGCACAGTGTGAGCTATAATAATTAATAATAATTTCCTTTGTATTGTCATTCTTTGTAACAATGTACACAGAACGAAATGTCGATACACCTGACCCGTTGTAGCGAGTCGATGCAGCCGCAGCCAACAGAGGGCGCCGCCATTATACCAATTAGGTATGACTCGGCCGAGGCGCGAACCAGCGACCTCCCAGTCTCAAAGCGGGCACACTACCATCTAGGCTACTGAGCTGTAGCTTTTGCCGCGACTGAAAAAAATCGCACAGTGTATACCCGGGTTTACTGTTAAATTTCAGTTTGACCGGGACAGTCCAGCCGATGTCCCGCCCACCAGACCCATATACTTAACCGTGATTGGTTCATTCAGCTCCCGCCCACCAGACCCATATACCTAACCGTGATTGGTTCATTCAGCTCCGCACACAACAAGTGTCATTCATGTCACTTTTGCGAGCCGCACTAACATTAATAACTTTCATATTAAGACGGGCCGCAAATTATCGTCCTGGGGGCCGCAGTTGGCCCGGGGGCCGCGAGTCTGAGACCCCTGACTTAGACTAAACCGGGGGATCCGAGTCCATTCTCTGGTGGTCATTGAGAGTGTCGCCTGTGTCGGATTCCTGATTGGGGCACAAAGCACCACTTAAAAACATTACCTCATTTGGAGATCCACCGGGGAAAAGTCTGGAATCCTCTGACTCTCTGTCTGTGATTCCAGATCTTCCCCTTTTTTCTGGGTTAGGGGGTGGGCCAGAGGACCCATCTCGGGGGGTCTCCTACTTCCCTGCCCACAAGGGATCAGGTTTTTTTCTTCCCCGACTTCCTCCGGCTCAACTTCATACAGTTCCCTTGTGGGCGTTTTTATCGGCAATCGGCTTTCCTCTATCTTTGTTTCCGGTGTTTTCACCACTCCCAATTTTTCTTTGTTACATTTATTCATTTCATTGTCTATGTTGTCTGTAATCATTTCATTGTCTTTATTGTCTTTGTTAACTGCCTTCCTAGATTTCAACTTGTTAGCAAACGATTTCGGGCAGTTCCTATAGAGGTGGTTCATTTCTCCACAGAGGTTGCATTTTCTGCTATTGGTACACTCCTCAAAAGAATGTAATTGTCCTGCACTTTCCACAAATAATTCGATCACATACCTCAGCCAGATGCCCATGCTCACCACATTTCCGGCAGAGTTTTGGTTGTCCTTGGTAGTGGATAAAGCCACGGTTTTCCCCCAGGACTATCATCGACGGGAGGTGTTTCAGTCCCTGAAAGCCCTGAGGGTCTTGCCCATGTTGGATGGGTATCCTCCAGGCACAATTCCAAATGCCATTCTCATCCTTCACCTTCATAGCCTGGCCTTTTATCGAGCAGTATCTGCTCAACCAATAACAGATGTCATATGCATTCACCACTTCATTAAACATTCTGACAATGACTATCTTGCTAGCATTATCAGTCAGCTTCTCCACTATAAATCCAGAAAACTGGGGCCTCACCCCCTCAAAGCGATTCCAAAACTCTTGCAAAAGAGCCGCCGTTACAAAACTTACATCAAAGCCCTTGCCAAAAGGCAAGGTTATGATGCAATTTATCTCCTCCGGTTTAAACTTCAGACAATTTCGAACAAACCTGTTCCAAAAATCCAGCCTTGACATTCTTTCCGAATCAGCTTCCACATCTTTGAACAGGAATCGCACGCAGTTATGTCTCCGCCCACCGGCATAATGCAGGGCTCGGCTGCTTTACTTTGCAAATAGGAACGCAATATATCGCAGACCGAAAGAATGCAATATCAAAGTACACAGTCGAAAAATCACAGCCAATCCTTCATTAAAGTACACAGTCAAATACAACTTAATCAGGCCATGCTAAATGTGTTGGGTGCCAAATAATCTAATGATCTGTCTGCCTGAAGTGAATACTTGGTGAAATATTCACAAATATTTATAAAACAGCTTGAAATTGCTCAACAAATACATAAAATTATCTGTGGGGCCCCCAATCATGGTGACGGCGACATTGATTAAATTGAACCAATTAGGAAAAGCAGTCAGGTTTTTCATTTAACTTCACAATTTGGGGAATTTTCTTTCATAAAATGATGGAATTTTCATATTATAATTTGAACACAGTGAGTATGCACTGTATTACTGTGCTGAGCATATGCGGAGTGAGGCACGAAATTCTGTTGCCTGTTGGAAGAGGGCCATCGAGAGAGCTAGGATGACGATTTGGCACAAATAGCCCTTTTTTGGTCATTTTTTTCTTAATGTTATGGAGTCGTTTTCTGTTTGGTTAGGTTTTTTTGGGTCGTTTTATGGTCATTTATATCATGTTTTTTGTATTTGAGTCGTTTTGCTGTCCTACTTGGGTAATTTTTTTGTGTTTTGGTAGTTGTTTTTTGAGCGATATCCAATTGTTTTTCAGTCGTTTTACGGTTGCTTTTGGATCATTTGCTTTTTAGTTGGTCTTAACTATTGTTTTTGGATCCTTTTTCAGTCTTTGTTAGTAAATCAGTCATTTTTCATGCGTTTTCTGTAACTTCAGTTGCTTTGGGGTAGTTTTCTGTTGTGTGTGTTGGTTTATGGGTCTTTTTTGTGGTCATTTTCGCAAGTCTTTAGTATCTGGGTCATTTTTCGGTTGTATTTCGATCATTTTATGTATTTTAGCCGTTTTTAAGGCTTTTTTTCTGGTCTTTAGCCGGTCATTTGTGGTTGTTGAGTCATCTTTGTGTTTTTTTTTGGGTTGCTTTATGATTGCTCTTGGGTCTTATGTTGTTTTTTTAGTTGTTCTTTTATGTCGGTTTTCAGTCTTTGGTCATTAACAAGTATTTTTCAAGTGTTTTTTAAAATCATTTTTCACGTGTTTTCTGTTGTTTTTCAGTTGTTTTTGGGGTTGTTTTCTGTTGTTTGTGTATGTTTTTGGGGCGTGTTTTGGCATATTTTGTGTGTTTTCAGTGTTTGAATCATTTGTCTCTGTGATATATTGAGATTGTTTTTTCTGTCGTGTTTTGGTAGTTTTATGTTTTTCTTTTTTGGTCATCATGCGGGCATTTCTGGTTGTTGCATTTGCTTTTTGGTCTTATTGTTTTTCAGTGCTTGTAATTTTATTTTTTTTGTCGTTCTTCTGTGTTTTGGTCGTCAATCTGTAATTTTTTGTTATTTTTCACGTGTCTCGGCCTGCTCTGGTTTCTGGCCACATAATGTCTCGGCCTTCTCTGGTCCTTCGTTGTGCAAAGAAGACTATGATAAGCCTGTGCGCAGATCCAGAGTGAGGCACACAGTTTTCTTGCTTCAAGGCAGAGGGTGGGTGATAGTGAGAGCTGGGATTGCGATTTGGAACGTCAATTGTGTTATTCAGATTGGTAGCCTACTTCACGTTGTCAAACTCATTAAATTTGGGTTATTTCCTGATTCTAATGGCAATCAATTTCAGAAGTAGCGTATGGAATTGAACTCATCTTTCCCAAAACTGTGGTTAGACGAAGTTACTCTGTCATTTAATGGGGGGCAATTACTTTTTCACGTAGGTCCAGATAGGCCTAGATTTTTTGTGCCTTGCCTTAATAAATGGAATGAATATTTCAAAACTGTATTTTGTATTTTCTTGGGTTGTCTCTGTGATATATTGAGTTTTGTTTGATCTGAAAACTTAGTGAGTGATAATTGTGCAAAAAACACAAAATTCTGAAAGGGGGCAAATACTTTTTCACTGCACTATATTCTACTGTTTATATGTTGCTTTCTTGCTCTAACAATCAAATGTTAATAGGTTGTTTCATTTATTTGCTATGTGACTGTGCCTCACCAGACTCAACCTAAGTGGACGTGACAGGTAAAGCACCATCTGAATGCCCGTGGCGCCATTTTGAGGGCAGCCCCACCCGAGTCCAAATGGTGGCGTATTAGTTGACGTGGGCGGCCATGATGGAGGAGCAGCAACGGCGCCTAGGTGGCGACAGCCAGGAGGGTGACTCCCACTCGCCCGATGGCTACACCGAACCCAGCATGCTCCTGCACAGGCTTAAGACCAACATCTCGTATGTACCATGGCTGCCACGAAGTGGCGCAACATCCTGACCTCACTTTCTGTTCGTGTTTTCCGACAGAAAGAGCGTGCAGAGCAAAGTTGACCAGATCCTGGTGAGAACTGATGTCATATTTGTGGTTATGCTGTTAATGTGTACCCCTGCGTCAATGTGGTTGCTACCAAGATAAAAATGAGCTCTACTCAAACTGACCAGTTGATGCAGATTTGTACCTCCTTTGAAGCCATTTCCTAACTGCATGACACTATACAAATTGGGCAGACAAAATTCAGTCAACAGGTTTGCTCAGAAAACAAAGTTAGTCAAAAATGATTTGCATGTTGATCATTTTACAGTAGACCCTCCAATAAGGAGAAAATACATTAATTAATTTTGAGCTTGCAAGGAGAAAGACGCTGTGGACAATCCTCATGATGCAGAAATTCCAACCTCTTTTATAGGTCCTTTGCAATAGCTTTATTTTTTTAAGCAGAATTACTAGAAAGAACTCATAAAGAAGAATTGGTTACTCATTCTTGTAGGGATTTTTTTTATTTTAACTGCAATCAGTAAACGAATTTGACTCTAGATGTTGCTTGGGCTTCACCATAAATTGTTTTTTCGCTGAAGGATGCTAGAATTTCCTACACTGATAAAAAAAAAAAAATTACATTATTTCTTTGAGTTCTGATATACATTACTAATCCCAAGAAAATGGTTTCATGAACAAGGCAGATTAAAATAGCACACATAATTTATTCACACAGAGAAGTGATAATCGGGGAAATAAGGGGTAGGCGATGGCACCGGAGATTATGGGAGTTTTCGACCGCTGAAAGTTGAAGTTACGAGCATAAAAAGAAAAAGTGCTATAATGCTATTCGATTTGGGGAGATTCCCTTGTACAGAAAAAAATGCTCATTCCCGAGAACCAGCAAACATGCTGTTAAATCTGAAACCGAACTCTTACTTTTTGTTGCGGAGAGATTTGGTCTTGTGCTCTGGATGGTCACAATGTATGGCCCACGTGTTGAACTCAAGGCCGCAGTGCAGGCCTGCATGACTGCTTGGCGCGGCTGCCGTGCGAGACTAGCCAGCCAGGCAGAAGAAAAGAGGATGAGCTATAGATCAGCTCCTCTTTTTATATGGACCAGGGACGCTTGACCATATCATGCCTCTGGGCATGGTCTCAGATATCTGAGACCACCAAGATTGGCTGACGGTGTTTGAAGTTGCTAAACTTCTTAGAAAGCCAAAGAAGTGAGAAATTTGCGTAATGTTCTGTACTGGAGAATGCCCCTCTAATTGACATAATTGCGTATGGTTAGAACATTATTTTATCAATGCATTGCCTTGGATTTTTTATTTACACTCAAAACTTCATGTTATCAGATTTCATTATGGTACATGGTGAATTGGTACATCCGGGAACTATCTAAAAGGGGGCGCCGTCATTCCATCCATTCCAAAGTGAGTTATTTGAAACAAAGCAGGTGGAAGTCATTTTTGTGCTGGGCTTATTTGTTTTGCATTTTTCATTGTGAGCTCAAGTACAAGCAAGAACTAAATAAGTAGGATAATAAAGCATTCTTCATTTAAAGAATAAGCACTAAAAAGAACAAAAACATTTTAACAAGTGGACTGGGACGTCCATGTGCACAATTACGATGGATGATGTCATAGTGTGATGTCACATGAGGAGGGAAGATGTCGTTGTGGAAAATTGTATTGTTTGATTCATGTATGAAATTGTATTTGTTTGTTCTGAACTGCATCTCATGCTATAGAGTTGAGAAACATCTGGTTTTAGTGAAGGGAAGGTCAGTTTAGCTGCTCAAGTGCATGGCATACAGCTCAGAGAATCTTGGCCCACCAGAATTTTTGAACAGGCAGTCTGGGTCAGATTATTGTATTGTGTAGTGATGGAGAAACCGAAGCTTTCTGAATTAGTGAATTAATATGAAGCAATGTGTGAAAATGTTTCAATGTCGTGAAGCATTTGCCACAAATCAGTATGGTGACTAGCTTCTCTTCACCACCTTACCAATGCTTTATGTATCATTGAAGCAAATGAGTTGACATGGTTCAGTGCTTCAGGACATTTGAAACAATTCAGTGTCATGAATTCTGCTGGACTAAAACATTTTTAATGTCACCTAACAACAATGCATTTAAACCGCCTCTGGGTGTCAAAGTGGTTACCTAAGTTGCAGGCAGTATCAGGTTTGACTACAGGCCTGGCATGGATTAATCCTCTCTCCCATGTGCCTTAAAAAGATGCTTTGTTACATTTAAATGAAAAACTGAAATGATTATGTGCAATGCAATCTCATTGTGGTTGATTAATGCTAGTGACACTAGGATGGAGGATTTTGGTGTTTATTCAAAAACAAAGTAATCTCAGCAGCATTTGGTTTTATTTGTTTTTTTTCTATTGCTAATGACCCCTCCAGTTTTGAAAATACTCTTTGACATAGAACAGATTACCTAGGGAGCTGACATATTTGTTGGGAATCTTCCTGATACGGTACCCCAAAAACATAAACCTGTCTTTTTTTTCCCCGTTTCCTTTTTTTAACCAAGCTTTCTTGTCTTTCTTTCTGTCTTATGTCATTTTTTTCTTCGATTTTTTTTTTTTTTTACTTTCCTTTTTTCTTCTTTTCGAGAGGTACACATAATGGATAAATTCTTTCCTTTTTTCTATTTTCTTTGTTCCTTTTTTTTTTTTTTTTCGTTCTGTTTTCTTGTTTTATTTCTTTTTTCTCTCATTTCAAAATATTGGGCAAAAATACTGCAGTTTGATCTCTTTGAGTCTCTAATCTTACTCATTTTTGCTTGCACGACTACTGTGACGAGTGGTCAAATATTCAGCACAGTCTGTTTAAACTGGTAAACAGATAAACAAATACAAAAACTCAAAAACTGACAGACACCAAAACTAACTTGTATTAGTCGTAAATAAATGAATGTGTGTTCCTAATATGTAAATTAGTGTATAGTTTGGCAAAGAATGCCTATTTTTTGTGCAATTGCAAATTACGCTAATGTGATCTAACTTCACCTCACTCTCCATCGCTCTTAATATGACGTAATGTGCGCAAAAGCCAGACAATTTTGAGGAATGTTTCTCCTTTTTAAAGCAGTTTGACAGAAGTAAATTGACTTACTCGATCCCTCTTTATCTAAGTGACATGTCAACAGTCACCTGTTGACACGTGCGTGACTCCCCCACGCTTTGCTTCTGCGGTCGCGTGATTTTTCCACCCAATGTGGCATGGGTCGGAACAACGTATTGAGACATTTGTTGAGCAACCGCGCTACCCCTGCCGAGCCTCTGCTTCGAGCGTGACATCTTTAGATGTGTCACTGGATCCAGCAAGACATTAGCACCACTGATTGTGATACTTCTAGCGCGAGCGCTCAATCCGTGTCTCGAGTGTCTGCTTCAAGCGTAACATCACTAGTGTCAGGTATTGCTTAAATATGGTCTACCAATTCAGAGTCTACGATCACCAAGTTTTTACTAAAGAAGCAATAAACCCGAGCTGTCCTGGCCTATAAAAGTGTGAAATTTTCATTGTTAGAGGACGTTTGCTTGTAATGTTGGCCACCAACTATGTTGTGCCTTTAAGTTAAAGACAACACCGAGGGGGTCAGGAGAAGAACTTTGAGAAGAATGCAGAATTGATGGGACGTTTTGATACTCGCACAGAGACATGACTTAGAGTAATCAAATAAATACAATGTCATACATGAATCAACCATCCATCCATTCATGATCTGCACCGCTTATCCTCAATAGGGTCGCGGGGTGCTGGAGCCCATCCCAGCTATCTTCGGGCAGTGGGCAGGGGACACCCTGAACTGGTTGCCAGCCAGTCGCAGGGCTCACTGGGACAGACAATTTGCCCGCTCATTCACACCTAGGGACAATTTGGACCAGCCAATTAACCTAACATGTGAGGAAACCAGAGTGCCCGGAGGAAACCCACGTAAGCACGGGGAAAACATGCAAACTCCACACAGGAGGTTCGATCTTATGACCTCAGAACTGTGCTGCACACGCGCTAACCACTGCTTCGCCGTGCTGCCCATACATGGATCAACTCAATACAATTTTTCACAACAATGTTATTGTGTAATGTCACAGTACTCCGGATGATGTCATCGACTTTGTGTCTTGTGGTTCCACAGCAAGATGTTCAATGCTTCTCTGACAATGACAAGCTGTACCTGTACCTCCAGCTGCCGTCCGGCCTTGGCGCTGGCGACAAGAGGTTTGCCACCGTGCCCCGCCTCAGTACCCTAACCCCTTGTCACACAATTTCTCAACTTTTGTGCTCGTTTTCAGCGGCAGCGGTGGGGACGGTGTGTTTAATACGTCGGAACAAGTCCACACCTGCAATTGGATCCGAGGCCACTTGGAGGAGCACTCCGACACTTGCCTACCCAAGCAGGACGTCTATGAAACGTACAAGTGAGCACTCGTACCCCTTCCATACTGCACTGCCTTCTTCGGTTAGGCTCCGCCCACTCTTCCTGTCCATTCCGCCCTCTTTCCAGGCGCCACTGCGACAATGTGCAACATCGCCCACTGAGCGTTGCCAACTTTGGCAAAATCATCCGAGACATCTTCCCCAACATCAAAGCCAGACGCTTGGGAGGACGAGGACAGTCCAAATATCGTTATTTAGCACCTTCTAGAGGGAAAAAGAACTATTGGTTTTAATAATAGGAAAAAATACACTAAATTTCATATAAACCTGAGTTTATTAAAAAAATCAAAGTTGGGTAGGACATTTAGTGGTTAAATAATACATACTGTTCCTTAACTGCTGAGCTGGCACATATTGCTACAGTGGGATTCGGAGGAAGACTGTCCTCAACATGCCGCTGCTGCCGAACTTGGACATCAAGAGCGACCCGGTACACGGGCACTTACGGTGAAACACCGACCCCAACCCACCTGACTGTCTTTTCTGCTGCCTCTTAGGCTGAGTTGACGGAGCTGGTGCAGACGTACAAGCAGGAAGTGACGGAGGCGGCGTGCGAACTGATCTGCGATTGGGCGCAAAAGATTCTCAAACGTTCTTTTGATACGGTGGTGGAGATTGCTCGCCACCTCGTCCAGGAACACATCGTCAACCCAAGATGCAGCCGGGCACAGCTGGTCGCAGCCGCCGCCCTGGCGGGTACGCCACATTTAGAACACTAATCTATATACAAGTCTAACACTAATCTAGTAATAATATCAACATTACACTGACATGTAATCTGGCTGGAAGGACCAAATGCTAGTTTTGTGTGTCGCTTGGCTCGCTGTGTGCCTTACAGGAGGTCCTAGCAAGCCTCACAAGGTGATCACCAAAACCCCCTTGATGGGCAAATGCGAGGGCTACGCCCCCTCGGAGCTGATAGTAGGCCACGCCCACTTCTTCCGTTTTCCTTTGCCCCGCCTCTCAGCGCTTCCTCTCTTCTCAGATGGAGGGTGGCAACGCGGGGTCCAGGCCGCCATGTGTTGACAAGACTCCGCCTTTGGCTAAAGCGACGGACGCACTGCCCCCTGCTGTCGCCCAAGGCTCCTCTCTGCGCCCCGCGGTAGGTCCACTCACACCAAGGTTTGTACAGGTGCTTGCAATCTTTGAAAATGCTTGAATCTTAAGGCGGTGTTTTCAAGGATTGAGAGGTGCTTGAATTTTGGGTGAAGTTCTTGTAAATGCTTACATTTGTTGCCATATGTTTTAAGTTAGGCGTTGACCTAGGGTTTTGGCCTAAAAACGTGTTTTAAATGTAATTTCCATAATGGGATTAGAGCTAGGGTTAGAAAACTAAGGTTTAGGCTCCTTATTCGGGTATTAAACTGAATTTATGGTTCTGAAATAGGGTTTGAGCTTGGGTTTCAGCTAGAGTTAGGTGTAACTTTAGCGTTCGGAACTAGGTTTGAGTTCCATGTTAGGGTTGTAATATGAATGTAGGGTTTCAGAATAGGATTAGAGCTAGTGTTACAGTATAAAACAGGGTTAGGGCTAGGAACTAAATTTGAGACCTATGTTACGGGACTAAACTGAATGTAGGGTTCCAGAATAGGTTTAAAACTAGGGTTATTGATTAAAACAGGGTTAGGGCTAGGAACTATGGTTTAAACTCCATGTTGGGTTTCTAAACTGAATGTCTGGATCCAGAATAGGTTTAGAGCTAGTGTTACGGTATAAAACGGGGTTAGGGCTTGGAACTAAGGGTTGAGCCTCATGTTAGGGTACTAAACTGAATGTAGGGTTCCAGAATATGTTTAGAGCTAGGATTACGGTTTGAAACAGTGTTAGGGCTAGAAACTAGGGTTTGAGCTCATTGTTAGGGTTCTAAACTGAAAGTTGGGTTCCAAAATAGGTATTGTGCAAGGGTTATGATTTGACCCAGGGTTAGTGCTAGGGATAGATGTAGAGTTAAGGTTTGGCCTGCAAGTTTTCAACTGATTTTAGGGTTCCAAAATAAGGTTGGGGCTAGAGTTTGGGGTCTTGAACTTAGGTTTGGGCTCTCGTTTTTTTGATCGGCGCTGGATTTCTTCTTTTAATGGTACTGAAAAAAATGGGAAATTGGCTTTGAAAGTTCTCAAAAAGTGCTTGAATTTGGCCATGAAAAAGCTGCATGAACCCTGTCACACCATCCGTCCAACTTTTGTCTTTGCTATAATCTATTTTCTCCTTGGGATAGCCCGGCACCTAGAAAACATACCCGTATGTCTTTCTGCCTGTGTTTGTGTGTGTGACAGGTGGAGGCCTACATGAAACAGCTTCCCCGAATCCTCCCCCGCAGCTCCTTTCCAGAAAAAACTGCCATGCCACTGCACTCTTCGCCACCCACCCTGGCCCCCAAAGACGCTTCTAGTGCCCCGAGCACAGTTATCGCTATGGCTTCGCCCCTGGTCATCGTCCCCCAGGGCTGTTTGAAGCCGTCCGGGCCCCCCAAGGGCCAAGAGGCCGCCGCCAAGCGCCCTCCGGAGGCGGTGGCAGCTTTGGCGGCCCCTCCCTTCAAACGTAAACGGGGAAGACCAAGGAAAGCCCGGCCGGAGGATGCCTTGCTCCCTCCCCTGCCGCCTCCCCCAGTAACGCCCCCCCGCCCAGTCATCACTTCTGTGACGGGGGGTGTCATCCAGAAGGCAGCGCCCTCTGTCACATCCTCCTCTGTGCTAGAGCTTGTTATCCAGGAACCACCGGGTCTTCTCCTTGGCACGCTGCCGGCCCAATCTGAGCACCGCGCCCCCCGCCCACTGCTTCTCCTCCAGAACGCCAGCAGCACCAACTGGGAACTGGCACCCCCTGCCCGCCCGCCCATGGTGGAGGTCATCCAGAAGGCGCCCAGACCCAACAACACCAACAGGAGCCCATCAGACGGTGACCCGGGGCCCGCCCACAGCCCCTAGATCAGGCATGTCAAACATAGGGCTAACAGGCCGGACCTGGCCCATACATCTCTAAGTATATCAAAAAAAGAAGCAAGGCTATAAATCATTTTTACCAAAAGTTATGATATTTCAAATTAATGCAAACCGAATGCTCCCTCTGGCCACTCAAGGGAAGTAAAAGATATACTCTCAGCTTTAGCAGACCTAGCCTAGTAAAGTGGTACGTCTACTTCTGAATTTAATTCATTCTGGGAGTAGCTTCGTAACCGGATAACTTTGTAAGTAGGGAGACATTTTCAATGTAAATGAGACATTCGTAAGTAGAGGTACCCCTGTAGTTTGAACTAATGTTGTCAAATCTTATTCTGACTTACTCTGCGAAACCCTTTTTTTTTAAATTTCAAAATAAATAAGGCAAAAAATGTTTGTTTTTTTCATAACTTCTATTTGACTTTGGATAGTGTGATGAGTTGGTTCACTTGTAAAACTGCTTCAACTTTTCCCATTGTTTGCGAATAAATGTGTTATGCTCAGAAAAGATCCCTTGTCATCCATGATTAAAATCTATAGAGTAGGCTACTGCAGTAGGCAGAATGATAAAGCATAACACTGAAAAATTTGGAACTGACATTCTTTTACTGACCTGGCAGAAAGTCAGGATCTGGCCTTAGAGCCTAACTCAGTTTGACATTCCTGTTCTAGAGGTTGCCTTCCCTTTGAATTTGAACCCCCTCAATGCATCCCACCTACCGAAGTCCCGCCTCAATTGCCCTTATGAATGAAGCCCCTGAGGTTTCTTGCCCCCAGGCAACCCCCCCCGAACGGGAAGTAGGATTTTTTTACGGGTCAGAACCTATCCCGAGTTCTTTTGCTAACCTACGCACTTTAGTGCGCTCGTGACTTTGTTTGTAATTGTTGTCGTGTGTGTGTGTGCGTGCGTGCGTGCGTGCGCGCGCGCGCTGCACAATATGAGGAAAGGAATTTTGATATTGACCCATCAGAAAAGTTAAATGCAATTGAACCCAAATATGTCAAGACAATTAATTAACTAAGCTTCTCTAAAGAACAAATGTCATACTTTAATGCTATACACGTTTAACCAGGGCTCTCCAAAATAGTGCCCGTGGGCACCTGAGTGCGACATGTCGACTGAGTCAAATTAATCCTACTTATCTCTCCTTTTTATTACTTTGTCTTCATTTTTTATTGTATTTCTCTTTTTCTTTCTCCCTTTACCTTTGTTTCTCTCTTTTTATTTTGTTTTGCTCTTGTTGCTCATCCTGGAAGGGGGATTACCTAATGTCCTTCTCAAGGTTTCTTGATTTTCCTCATGTTGAGGTTTTTGAGTTTTTCCTTTGCCCTCATATAGGTTTTAGATCAGGGGATGGTGTAATAATAGTCTGTGGCTTGCAATAATCTGTGCTCTGTGTAGCCCTTTGAGACTCTTTGTGATTAAGGGCTATACAAATAGACTTGACTTGTCATGTTCTCTTTCCCTCTTCATCTTTCTTTCTCTTTTCTTTTCAACTTCCTCTTTCACTTTCTCTCTTTCTCTATTTCTTCCCTTTTTTCTCATTTCTTAGTTTTTTATTTATTTTTATCTTAATCTCTTTCCCTCACTCTTACTATCTAACTCTTCCTTTTTCTTTCTCCCCATATTTTCTGTTTCTCCATTACTTTCTCCCTTTCCCTCACTCTGACTTTTTCTTGTTCTCTGTCATTCTCACTTTCTTGTTCTCTGTCTTTTTCTTTCTCCTTCTTTCTACTTCAAATAATTAACCTGGTAATAACATAGTAAGTAGTATAAGATAAGTTATTATTTTAGAAATGTATGTCAGACTGGGTGGCGGTGTGTGGTTGGCGCAAAGCCTCGTGGTACAAAGGTTCAGAGTTCAAGTCCAGCTACCGCCACCTGCGTTTGTGTGTTCTCCCAGTGCCTGTGTGAGTTTCCTCTGGGCTCTCTGGTTTCTGCCCACATTCCAAAAACATGCATGACAGGTTAATTGGCCGGTCCAAATTGTCCCTAGGAGTAATTGAGCAAGTGAATTGTCTGTCCCTGCGATTGGCTGGCAACCAGTCCAAAGTTCTCTGCCCACTGCCCGAAAATAGCTGGGATGGGCTCCAGCATCCCCGCAACCCTAGTAAGGAGAAGAAAATGGATGGATGGATATCAAACTGGGTGCTTTTTGCTCTAATAAGTTAGCTCGACGCTTGAGAAAAGTTGGAGACCCCTGCGTTAAACTGCCGCTTTTCGACCCTTAAAAACACCTACTGATTTTTCAAATGAATTTACCTTTTTTTTTAATTTAAAGGATAGGTGTGATGTTTGAGGTGTCCTTAAAGCAGTGCTTATCTATTGTTATCTGGCATGAGCCCTGCCCCCTCACCGCTGGGTTAATATGTCAAAAAACACATAAGGGGTTAGATTGTTGTAAAACCCACTTCAGAGGTTGGTATGTCAGAAAAGCATGTAAGGGGTATGTCAACAAAACATGTAAGTTTTTAGTATGTCAAAAACTCGTAAGGGGTTAGTGAGTAAAAAACACAAAGTTAAAATAAGTCGGGAGAAAATATACAAAAGGGGTAAGTATGTTGAAATAAGACACAAAAGGGGTTAGTACAGTGCTTTTTTTCTCATGTCCCCCCTCGGGAAAAGAAAACCTCCAAGTGAGAGTGCCACTTTCGCCAACCATCGTGCAGGTGCAATTGCACATTATTATAGGACAGTTAAAAAATAAAAATACTTCAGGTCAAATGTGCCCCCCTTGACAGAGCCGTGCAACCCTGCTCTGTTGTTTAAGAACCGTGAGGGTAGTATGTCAAAAAAAAAAAATGAAAGGGGTTAGCATGTTGTAAAAAAAAGGAACGGAACGGTTAAGTATGTCAAAAAAACACTTAAGGGATTATTAATTAAAAAAAAACAAGTATGGGGGTTGATAAGTCGAAAAAACACACGAAAGAGGTCATTATGTTGAAAACAGTACAATGCTTCTTTTATTTTGTCATGCCCCCTCGAGAAAAAGAAAATCTCTCATTCAGTAAAGAAAGACAGTATTCAAATAAATGAACTATTATACCAATGGTTATTTTTACTAAAACGAATCGTCGGTGGAGAAACCTTTTTTTTTTTACATAGTGGAATCCATACCTAGTAGTCGCTGCCATGTTTGTCTGGCATCTTGCTGCTCTGCTGTGATCATTTGGCACTGTTTTTTTCTTTGCATTCCCTTTAGTGGTCACATATTACACACTGGGGCTTTAAAATTACAGTAAGATGTTTTATTTCAAATATTCTGGAGAAATAGAGTGCACAATAAAGTTTACTGCTTTCTAATGTGAAAAGGTTGACTTGTGTGGAAAAATAGTGAAAATGATGTTAAAAGTAGTGAAAATAGTATTGGAAAGAGTTCTACTGAGAATGAAAAAACTGAAAAATATCTAAAACTACTGAAAAATTACAGAGTGAATTGTGAAATAATCCTAAAAATATTACAATGAGGAAAATTATGTTAAACTTTCACATTACATTTCCATTTGGATAAAAGTTTGCCACTTCTGATTTTAAAGCCACAGTGTGTAACATTTGACCACTAGATTGCACTGTGTTTTCTGGTCTGAGCGAGGGCTTGTGCCACTGAGTGGCTGCAAGATGCTGAAAAAACATGGCAGCTACAAGTGTGGATTTCACTATAAAAGAATTACAAATTTCTTGACTTATATATATATATATATATATATATATATATATATATATATATATATATATATATATAACATTTATATGATATTTCATGTATTTTTGCCTAGTTTTCGAAACAATGATTTTTTTCCAATGATTGAAATTTTTTTGTACCACTAGGCGGCACTAAATATTACACACTGTCCCTTTAGGTTGAAAATACGACTACGTGTACAGAAACACTACATTAATACCACAAAATAACTATCACAATACTAGAAGATTACTACAGCAATAATACTATAATACAAATAATATTTTAGAAGTACTTCAAAAATGCAACTACAATAATTCTACAGAAAAACTACACAAAAACAACCAACCAGAACTACAAAAATGCTACAAAAATACTATAGTAATACTATACAAATATTATTGTAATACTCAAAAGGTACATTGTGTCGTTGTTGACCAACAAAAACCAGTGCCAAATGAGCACAGTGTAGCAGCAAGATACCAGACAAACATGGGGCCTCTGGTGGGGATTCTTTTATGTAAAGAAATACAAATTTATCAACCTATGATTATTTTAGATACTGTATGTAACCAATAACATTGGGATGATGCTTCATGAATTTATGGCGAGTATTCAAATCAATGTTTGTTTTATATCGAATCAAGTTTTTTGGGGACCAGTAGAAGGCACTAAATATTACACACTCCCTTTAAACAAGTAGGGTTGTTTTTTTCACAGTATTGCGTTTGACGTGCAATAATCCAATATGCGATAACATCTACCGCTTTTTAATGTCAAATTTTGGCAAATAATATCACTTTATTTTTTGTGGACAATATTCAAGGCTTGTTTTTCTATTTTTCAATATTGTGCAGCACTAGGCGCATGCGCGGTGTTCGACGCTTCACCCATGTCATGAGTGGGCGTGTCCTCAGCCCAAAAGGACTTATGTTGTTATGCAGTAAATATTGTTGCTTACACGCTTGTTTGCCCTTAAGTGTGAGGATGTCGTCACAGATAGTTTAGGATCGAACTGGGGAGTTAATTTTGCCATCTTGCACTTGAAAAGGAAGAAGAGGAGGCCGGAAAGGACGTCACGTTCAAGGATCGTAAGCGGTTTGTTTGTCAGTTGCTATGGCAACGTGTCCTGAATCGTCTAATGCTATACTTTTTTTTCTTGATGTGTGTTATTACTCATTGCACTTTATACTTGTTCTTTATTCTTGTGTGTTCTATAACGTTTAGTTGACAGTGTTAAAAGTTTCAAGCTGTCGAAAAAGTGAATATGCCACAAATAGAGTGGGCAATTCGCGTTTGTATGCCAATGGAAGTCTTGTACTGCATAATAACTGCCAATCAGAAGCCGGCTCCCTCTCAAGCTTAGTGATGTGTCGCAAACGTGACGGCTCTATGAGGCGATTCCCGGCTAATCAGGAGCTGGCTCCCATCGGGACACTTTTTTTCTATCTCTAAGGCAGACGTGATTGGTCGAATTAATTGTTCCATCTATCCATCCATTATCTTCCACTTATCCGACGTCGGGTCGAGGGGGCAGCAGCCTTAAAAGGGAAGCCCAGATGTCCCTATCCCCAGCCACCTCCTCCAGCTCATCCGACGGGATCCCGAGGCGTTCCCAAGCCAGCCGAGAGACATAGTCTCTCCGGCGTGTCCTGGGTCACCCTCTGCCGGTGGGACATGCCCGGAACACCTCCAGGAGGCATCCTTATCGGACACCCGAGCCACATCAACTGGCTCCTCTCAATGCGGAGGAGCAGTGGCTCTACACAGAGTCCCTCCCAAATGACTGAGCTTCTCACCTTATCTCTAAGGGAAAAAACAGACACCCTGCGGAGGAAACTCATTTCGGCCACTTGTATCCGGGATCATGTTCTTTCGGTCATAACCCAAAGTTCATGACAATAGGTAAGGGCAGGAACATAGATCGAGAGCTTTGCCTTTCGGCTCAGGTCCCTCTTCACCACGACGGACCGGTACAGGGTCCGAATGACGGCAGACGCTGCACCGACCCGTCTGTCAATCTCCCGTTCTATCCTACCCTCACTAGTGAACAAGACCCCAAGATACTTGAACTCCTCCACTTGGGGCAAGATCTCATCCCCAACCCGGAGGGAGCATGCCACCCTTTTCCGACTGAGTACCATGGTCTCGGACTTAGAGGTGCTTATCCTCATCCCGGCCTCTTCACACTCTGCTGCGAATTGCTCCAGCAAGAGCTGAAGATCACGGCCTGAGTAAGCCAACAGCACCATGTAATCTGCAAAAAGCAGTGACGCAATGCTGAGGCCCCCAAACTGGACTCCATCCCGACAAAGGCTGCGCCTAGAAATTCTGTCCATAGAAGTTATGAACAGAATCGGTGACAAAGGGCAGCCCTGGCGGAGTCCATCCCTCACCGGGGACGAATCCGGCAATCCGGACCAGACTCTGGCACCGAGCATACAGGGACCGCACAGCCCGGATAAGACTGTGCGGTACCCCATACTCGTGAAGCACCCCCCACAGGGCCTCACGAAGGAACACGGTCGAATGCCTTCTAAGTCCACAAAACACATGTAGACCGGACAGGCAAACTCCCATGCACCCTCAAGGACCCTGCAGAGTGTGTAGAGCTGGTCCAGTGTTCCACGGCCAGGGCGAAAACCACACTGTTCCTCCTGAATCCGAGATTCGACCTCCTGGCGGACCCTCCTCTCCAGTACCCCTGAATAGACCTTACCAGGGAGACTGAGAAGTGTGATTCCCCTGTAGTTGGAACACACTTTCCGGTCCTCCTTAAAGAGGGGAACCACCACCCCAGTCTGCCAGTCCAGTGGCACTGTCCCCGATGTCCACGCGATGTTGCAGAGGCGTGCCAACCATGACACGCCCACAACATCCAGAGCTTTAATGAACTCCGGGCGAATCTCATCGACCTACAAATAAACCCTGCCACCGAGGAGCTTTTTGACCACCTCGGTGACTTCAACCCCAGAAATGCGAGAGTCCAACTCAAAGTCCTCCGACTCTGCTTCCCCAGAGGTAGACGTGTCGGTGGGATTGAGGAGGTCTTCGAAGTATTCCGCCCACCAAATGAATTGTTAATTGTTTCTATTATTCTACTTCTATTATCTTTAAAAACACTTTTTTTCTTCTTTTTTTCCCCTAGCTCTTTTTCTTCAATTTCTCCTTTTCCCCATCATCATTCTTTTTTTCCGTTTTATTTCTTTTGCTCAGCTTTTCCTCTTGTGTTTCTCGTTCATTTTTTATTTATTTTTATTTTGTATTTACTTTTTCTTTCTATGTGTCCGTTAAATTTCTTTTGCATTTTTAATTTTATTTTTTTCATTTGTTTGAACGGAAATCGATTTAAAAATGGAATGTAATCATCCCTAAAAAAGAACCTTTGCAATTGATATCTTTGTATTGAGCTTTGCTACAAACATTTAAACAACAGACCAAAAGTTCAAAAAGAAAAAAGTGGGTGGGCTGTCGACTTATGACGAACATCCTTTCTGTGACGCATTTTGTAATTTGCGCCAGCCAGCGTGCCGATTTAATAGCATGCGGATGCTAACACTTTTCCTTCCAGCCGACTTCGTTGAGTAAACAACAATTCTCAAGTCTACGTTTTCGGCCACACAATGAGTACATTATGGATGGGAAACGTGAGCTTTTTTCTTTGTTTTCTTGGGGCAAATGCGTGCTTAGCATGTTGGCTAAGTTGCTTGTTAGCTACCTAGCCTGTTAGCCCTTAAGCTTGTTAGCTGCTTCGATAGCTAGCTAGGTCATATTATTTTCGAATTTGTCCTTAATCGCGATCTCAAAAGGCTATAGACAGGGCACCTTTACAACACGTCTGTTGGTTAGCTTGTTAGCTACCTGGCCTGATGGTTACCTAGCCTCTGCGCTGCCTGTTAGCTGCTTTGCGTGTTAGCTAAGTCATATTTATTTGAATTTTTCCTTAATCACAGAAGATTTGAAAGTGCTGCATTGCCTGCCATTTTCTTCTATAAGTACCCAAAAATGCTACCTCGCAAATCATGGTATCCGTAGTTAATAATTTTCCTTGTGCTTTTTAGCACTTTTTCCGTTGCACGACACAACACTGTTAAATGTAGTGGCTTGAATGCGATTTGTGTGGGGCCCCGCAGCTGGATGCCTACATGGACGAGAAGTTTATCACCAAAGCCTTTTCCACCATGGGTGAGCAAGTGGTCAGCGTTCGGATCATTCGCAGCAAGCTTCCAGGGTGAGCCTAGCTTGGATCGGCATCCGTTACCCTTTGCGTCTCACTCTACCGCCACTTTTGACAGCGTGCCGGCGTCCAGCAGCGCATTGGGTTACTGTTTTGTGGAAATGGCCGATGAGGCCACGGCCGAGAGGTGTCTTCGTAAAATCAACGGCAAATCCCTTCCAGGGGCCAGCCCGGTAGGAAGAACTCACCACGCCAGTGCCCGCCAACCGGCCTGGGTACAAGCTCGGGATCCAGTTGACATGTTGCCGTTTTGTTCCGACAGCCCACAAGATTTAAGCTGAACCGGGCAACCTTCGGCAAACAAGAAAGCGGGTGAGCGTGGTGCACGAGCGCCAAAACGATCGCCACTCAGTCCTAAAGTGTAATCTTGTGCAGCCAGATGTACTCGCTGTTTGTGGGCGACTTGACGCCTGAGGTGGACGACGGTATGCTTTACGAGTTCTTCTACAATCGCTTCCCTTCTTGCCGCGGAGGAAAAGTCGTACTGGACAGCTTGGGAAACTCCAAGTAGGTTTTGTGGGATCTCTGTTCCCACTGTGCAATTAATGGGTCATTTTTGGTCATGGCATTGATTCTAGCCTTATATCTGGTGCCGGTGATCTGCCTGTGTACTTTTATAGCTAAGGCATATCTCAAGCAGGGCCAAATTGGTGCCATAAAGCAGTGTTTTTCAACCTTTTTGAGCCCAGGCACAGTCCTTTCATTGAAAAATATCCACCGGAGCCTTCTGAAAATATGAAAAAAAAAAAGCTTATATTAACAGCATAAGTGTTTTTTAACATTGAAAAGTGCCATTTTATAATAACGTCTTGATTTGGGATTCAAATAAACACAAAGAATCGAGTGTTTTTTAAATCTCTCATACTAATGTACCACTGCAAAAACTCACAATTTCTTAGTTTTATATAAGTAAAGAAAATGTTGTCCAAGCAAAAAGTGAGGGCAATTAATTTTTCTGTGCAGCCTGGTACCAATCCTCGGCCCAGTGCTTGCTGACAACTGATCCATGTCCCTAGTGATTACACATTTGGTTTTGTTAATATTATTACTATTGTTAGGTGCCACTCGCTAAGGGGGTAGAGCGATTGTCTTGGGACCAAAAGGTCGCAGGTTCCATTCCAATTCCTGGCTCCTCCAAGTGAATTGTTAATGAGTTGGTGAGGAATACATTGTAAAGCGCTTTGGGAGGTGTTCACTGACCTGAGAAGTGCTTTATAAAAAGCATTACATTTTACCAATGTGAAACTCTATTTTTTATTTCAAAAGTAAAGTGTATTTTCCGTACTAGTTTTGTTTTTTGGAAGAACCTAAACTTAGTGAGGTTAAAACTTCTCGAGATGATATTACAGACTGAGCGTATATGACTGAAACAAAATAACTAACATAGATCTACAAACAAAAACAGAATTACAGGTGAATAAATGGTCTTCATTGTCAATATTTAAAAGTACAACGAAAGTGGAGGGATTCTCCTTTATGAATTCAAATATTTTTATTGATTTTAAAGATTATTCAAAACTAACACAAGTGTGCAATGGCACATTACAAACATTCATAGTAGCGCTGTTCCAAAACCAATACCTGCATCGGTACATCTTATGAAATCTCATTACTATTTTTCTTTTTACTTAATTTATTTTATACTTATTTTATTACTGATTGTTTTTCTCTATATTTCTGTCTGTTACCTTGAAAAGTGTTAACTTTGTTTCATGATGAAACAGTCACACAACAAAGTTAAAACTTTCGTGTCAATTTTGTCTGTAAATGATACAATATTCAAAATGTAGTACTGTATATAAAAACATTCGCATAGCTTTTTTTTTTTTTTAATTAAAACTTTCTTTGCGTACTCTGCCGGAACAAAGCGGTACTACAATTCCTCGCCTCACGCCAAAATGGTGTGATCTCTAATTTGCATTGATTTAACGTTCTTGCTTGCTCAAATCACGTGATGGAACGAATCAATTATCTGATTAGTTGCCAATGCTTTTAATCATGGATTTTAATCTATTTCGTGTTGTGGCACTAGTTGCCAAATGTTTTTATATGTTTGGAGGAGGGCATTTACAGTGTATTGTAAATGTTCTAATTTCAAGTTCGACATTATTTCTTCGATTAAGCGCTAAAACGATGTTGGGGCAGTTTTTTCCAATTAACTAGAATTGTCCGTCTTGCAAGAAGTGTAATGAAAGCTATTACATTGGCTCGATATACAGGGATCAGAATTTTCCGCGGATCCGCAGATTTCCGCTGTTTTCGAACCCCAAAGGTCATTCCCGTAAATCGTCTATATTCGATGAGAAAATATTTTGGGGGGGTGAGGTATGATACGTGACTGTTTCATCACCCCGAGATAGCGAGAAAAATTGACTCCTACCATTGGTCGATAGGTTCGCTGATAACCAATCAGCGGAGCTTTTGTTCAGAGCATTGGCTTTCTCAAACATGGCGCTCCTTCCGGTCTTTTCAAACGATGAAATGGGTGTTTGAAAAAGTAAATATGAAAATACTAAGAAAAGAAGACGAGGCCTTTGTCTCCGAGATTGATAAAGGAATCAAGAATAAATTTAAGTGGTCATGGCTGGAGAAGACTGTCACAGTAAACGTTAAAATCGGCGCAAAGATCGAGGAAGTTACAGAAACTTTGAGCCAGTTCATCGCAAAGTGTGATGTTCCAGGGAAAGCAAAGTGTCTATACTGTGTCGATCTGATCAATTATGTTACGCGAGGTTGTGTGGCACTGATCGATCATGCTAAAATGAACAAGCACAAAGCAAAAATAGCTTGCCGGCGATCAAATTATGCACTTGGATCCGCATTTAAAAATCGGCAGTGAAACTAACAGTAACACCACCGGTTCAACATTATTGGCCGTTCCAAATCCTTCCACTTCAAATACTAGCAGCAGTCAACCACTGGTTCCCCTGTGTGACAGAAAATCCCAATCTGAGGTATTTATAAATCTATTTATTTATGAAATGATTTTATCTTTTGTGTTTATACAATATTTAGAACAGGATAAACAAAATTTATGACATGTATTTTCTTTAAGCATGTTCAGTTTGTGCATTCTATTTTCAAATTAATGATGAATGGTTATTAATGTATATATTTTCATATATATTGTTGATTAGTAGCTAAATACAAGGTCCATCTTCATCATCAAAACACAACAACAATGGTGATGGTTGTAACATTGTAATCCCCCAATTGTTTTAAACATCTTAAAACTGAAAAAAATACATGGTTTCTGTTTTGTTGGATTTAATTCATTCTAGTGCAATTTTCACATAGCAAATAAGATAAATGCTGTTGGCTTCAGGGGGTCTTCGCCCCACTGAGCCCCCCACCGGGCACCGCCCTGGACCTGGCCGGGGCCTGCGGCCCCTGGACCCTGGCTATTTCAGCTGAAAATGAAAATCTCCATTCTGATCCCTGGATATAGTGTTACCAAAATTTTTGGCGGGGCTATCCCAAACATGATGACTGCTGAATCGGGGCTTATCCGGGAGCTGCAGAGGGATGACAAAATGTCAAATACAGTGGCTTGTGAAACTATTTGGCCCCCTTGAACTTTGTTACCTTTAGCCACATTTCAGATATAAAACTGTTATTTCTTGTGAAGAATCAACAATAAGTGGGAGGCAATCATTAAGTGGAACACACTTTATTGGATATTTTAAACTTTTTTTAACAAATAAAAAACGTAAAAGTGGGTGTGCAAAATTATTCAACCCCATTGAGTTAATACTTTGTAGCGCCACCTTTTGCTGCGATTACAGCTGCAAGTCGCTTGGGGTACGTCTCAGTTTTGCACATCGAGAAACTGTTTTTTGCCCGTTCCTCCTTGCACAACAGCTCGAGCTGGATGGAGAGCGTTTGTGAAGAGCAGTTTTCAGTTCTTTCCACAGATTCTCAATTGGATTGAGGTCTGGACTTTGACTTGGCCATTCTAACACCTTGATATGTTTTCTGGTGTACCATTCAATTGTAGCTTTTGCTTGATGTTTTGGATCATTGTCTGTTGGAAGACAAATCTCCTTCCCATTCTCGGGTCTTTTGGGGAATCCATCAGGTTTTCTTCCAGAATGGTCCTGTATTTGTCTCCATCCATCTTCCCATCAATTTTAACCATCTTCCCTGTCTCTGCTGAAGGAAAGTAGGCCCAAAGCATGATGCTGCCACCACCATGTTTGAATGTGGGGATGGTGTGTTGAGGGTGATGAGCTGTGCTGCTTTTACGCCAAACATAACTTCTTGGCAAAACGTTGGCAAAAAGTTCGATTTTGGTCTCATCTGACCAGAGCACCTTCTTCCACATGTTTGGTGTGTTTCCCAGGTGGCTTGTGGCAAACTTTAAACGGCACTTTTTATGGATATCTTTAAGTAATGGCTTCCTTCTTGCCACTCTTCCATAAAGCCCAGATTTGTGCAGTATACAACTGATTGTTGTCCTATGGACAGATTCTCACACCTCAGCTTAGACCAGTTCATCCAGAGTGATCATGGGCCTCTTGGCTGCATCTCTGATCAGTTTTCTCCTTGTATGAGCTGAAAGTTTAGGGGGATGGCCCTATCTTGGTAAATTTGCAGTGGTCTGATACTCCTTCCATTTCAAAATTATAGCTTGTACAGTGCTGCTTGGGATGTTTAAAGCTTGGACAATCTTTTGTATCCAAATCCAGCTTTAAACTTCTCCACCACAGTATTTCAGACCTGCCTGATGGGTTCCTCGTTCTTCATGATGCTCTCTACGCTTTACACAGACCTCTGAGACTATCACAGTGCGGGTGCATTTATAAAGAGACTTGATTACACACAGGTGGATTCCATTTATCATTGTTAGTCATTTAGATCAACATCGAACTTCTGTACAGAGTTTGCTGCACTGAAAGTAAAGGGGCTGAATAATTTTGCACACCCACGTTTTCGTTTATTTGTTAAAAAAGTTTAAAATATCCAATAAAGTGTTTTCCACTTCATGATTGTGTCCCATTTATTGTTGATTCTTCACATTACATTAGTTTTATATCTTGATGTTTGAAGCCACTGTATTCTTCGCCAAAAAATACAAAGACTGGGGCAGGCCCAAAACATATGACTCAGATTGGTCCGCACTATAGGTCGCCCCGGGTTATAGGGCGCACCCCCAAAAAATAGTTTTTGGTCCTACATCTTCCATAGATAAGGCGCACCGGATTATAAGGCGCTACAATGGGAACGTCGACAAAACAGTCAGATGATTCAGTCAAACTGATTACCCCCTTAACATTCCCAAAGCTTGCAAAGAAGCAAATACGTGTCGTAGACACGTGCGGATGCGGTGTCCGTACGATGTCACTCAAATGCATCATTTCAAATATCAAGTCTTGGGATTCAAGAAATGCCAACCACTCCTTAGTTTCTATTTTCTTTTTCGCTTGCAACTTTACTGTGCATATGACAATAAACACTTGGAATTGAGTTTAATTCACTCAACTCATCACAGCAACATCAAGATCGTTCTAAAACAAGATACCGGGAAAATATAAAGCCGCATAGCTCACCTAAGTTCTCACGTTCAATAATGATACACAATCACGGTCTTCTTACAACCGTGAGTGTAGTAAATCCAGGAGAGTAAAATATTTACAAATACAGACTAATGAAACATGTTTCTTTATGGCGTAGTTTAGCAAGCTTGCTATTCAGTCATCTTTTTTGGCCAATTTCAGGGTTTGTTTTGGCCCTCTAGCCAATCCGAGGCTCCGAATAACTTAAACCAATAGTGATCGATTTAACAGATGATTGACACATCTTCTTCGGCCAATTGCAGGGTTTGTTTTGGCCCTCTAGCCAATCCGAGGCTCCGAAAAACTTCAGCCAATAGCGATCGATTTAACGGATGATTGACCATCTTTTTCGGCCAATTGCAGGGTTTGTTTCGGCCCTCTAGCCAATCCGAGGCTCCGAATAACTTTAGCCAATAGCGATCGATTCAAATGATGATTGACACATTGGTTAGCCAATGAAACGCCAGTATATAAATCCCAGCATACACCGCGGACTACTCCACGTTCGGGGGGAAATCGAGTCGGCGGCTGTTGCGTAAGTTGCGAGACCTTGCAATTTAATATTGAGCCATATATAAGGCGCACTGTATTATAAGGCGCATGGTCAGCTTTTGAAAAAAATTAAGACTTTTAAGTGCGCCTTATAGTGCAGAAAATACGGTAATTCCTTAAAGTAAGTTTCAGGAATAAAAACTGGTATGGTTTGAAATGAATAAAGAAACCTGGAAAAAATACTCATTTTGATTAAATTAATTCTTCCTACGAGAGATAATGAGTCTTGGCCATCTGTCTATATCTTGTTTAGCCTTATCGAGGGCACTTTAAAAAACAATTCTCAAACAGATTTTGTAATTGCTAGTGACACACCCACCCAAATAGTTCAAGTGATCTTTAGTAACCATACATGGAAAGCCTCGGTAAATTAACAGCCGAGCTTTTTTGTCAATTGGAAAAAGAACACTTTTTGACAGATTTAGCTTATAACCAGATACTGGGCCAAATTTGTTAACGGAAGATAAAGCAATGGGGATTGTATTAAGTAGATTAGAAAGAAGAGGTCATCGGCGTAAAGAGATAATTTGTGAGTTTGTCCCCCCCTTCGAATTCTGGTCAGCTGAACACTCTCCCTCAGCATAATTGCCAATGGCTCTATAGTGATATTGAATAGCAAGGCGCCCAGGGGACAGCCCTGTCTTGCCCCACGAGAGACGGGGAAGAAACTTGATTAAAACCTAATTTGCCAGTATTGATGCTTGTGGCATAGCGTATAAGATGCCAATCCAGGAGCCGAATTTAGGGCCAGTTCTGAATTTTTGAAGCGTGGAGAATAAAAAAATCTCATTTCAACTCTATCAAACACTTTTTGCGCATCAAGAGAGATCACTGCTTCTGGTGTGAGGTCGTTGCTCTGATATATGACATTGATATTTGCCTGTCTGTGACAAACCCCGTTTGGTCTGGGTGTATCAGTTTTAAGAGCACAAAGTCTGTCTGCTAACACCTTTGCTATTATTTTATAGTTGCAATTTAAGAGACAGACAGGAACGACGATAATATTCGCAAAGCAAGGGATCTTTGTCTTTGTGAAATTGAAATTGTTGCTTGAGTCATTGTTGCGGGTAATTTTCTTTTGTGAAAAACTTCCTTATAAACCTTTAGATAATAATCAGACAAGTTTAGAACTGAATGTTTTGAAAAAATATCGGGAACCCATCTGGGCCAGGTGCTTTACCCGATTTCGTTTTTTTAATATCTCTGATTATTTCAAGTTGTGTGATATCAGATTCTTGTATACTTTTATCCAGATCATCTTAAGTTGATTGATAGATAGATACTTTATTCATCCCCGTAGGGAAATTCACACTTCCAGCAGTCTCCCTTGTTGTTTATTAACAGATTAACATGATGCCCTCGGGGTGCTTGTAGATAGATAGATGATGTCACACGCTAGTCCAAAAGTTCGACGTCTCTGCGGCAGGTGGAAATCTTTGTGCCCAGGGATACCACCTCGTGTTAGCGAGTCCACCTCTCCGTTTCCCGCAGGCTTTCGTGTCTCTAACAGCGCTGAAGCCTATTACTCCGGGTAGCCCCGGTCCGGGTGGCTCCACGTTAGTGTCCGGGATGCTAGATGTGAGCCACGTTTCCGTAAAACACAGCAACTGCACTTCCTGTGCGCTTTGATTTTTTTCACCAGCACAGCCAGTTTGTCGGTCTTATTTGGTAGAGAACTTCAGATTTACCATGATTATGGATGGTACCGAAGACTTATAACCCTGCTAGCCGCTTAGCTAGCTCCGGCTCTCCATCCACGATAGGCCCCCCTCATCACGCCGGCACGAGAATTCTTCAGGGCAAGGAGTTGAATCCTCGAATAAACTCATTTTTGTGCGTTAAAACCCATGTCCATAGGATAGAATGTAATCCAAAGTGTAGTTGTCAAACGGGACGAAAAACACCGAAGATAGTAGCAGACAATAAAACAATAAATCACAAAAAGGGAGAGATAACAGGGGAGCTGCTGAAGAGGCTGCTGGGGAGGCTGCCGCTCGGCGGCGGCGCCGCTTTGATCTAGAGGCAACTTGTGAAAAAATGATATATCTGGGCTTGATCAAAAGCTGAGGAAGAATAAAGCTTTTTATAAAACGATTTGAATTCTTTGTGTCAGTTTGATCAGTTAATACTTTCCCTAGTTAATTTTTAATTGCGCCTATAAAACATGCAGTGGATGTGTGTTTCAGCTGGTGTGATAATAATTTGCCTGCCTGGTCGCTGTGCTCAAATTCCGTAACACGGGGCCGGAGATGTGAGCCAATGGCTTCATTGTTGGTGATTGTATTAAATTCAATTTGCAGAAGGAGTCTTTCCTCTTGGAGGTCGACATACAGTGCATCCGGAAAGTATTCACAGCGCTTCACTTTTTCCACATTTTGTTGTGTTACAGCCTCATTCCAAATTGTATTAATTTAATCTCTTATCTCAAACTTCTACACAAAATACTCCATTATGACAATGTCAAAAAGGTTTTTTTTTTAATTTTTTTGAATTTATTAAAAATAGAATACTAAGAAATCATATTTACATAAGTATTCACAGCCTTTGCCATGAAGCTCAAAATTGAGCTCAGGTGCATCTTTTTTCCACTGATCATCCTTGAGATCTTTCTACAGCTTAATTGGAGTCCACCTGCAGTAAATTCAGTTGATTGGACATGATTTGGAAAGGCACACACCTGTCTATATAAGGTCCCACAGTTGAGTGTGCATGTCAGAGCACAAACACCAAGCATAAAGTCAAAAGAACTGTCTGTAGACCTGCGAGACAGGATTGTCTTGAGGCACAAATCTGGGGAAGGATACAGAAAAATTTCTGCTGCTTTGAAGGTCCCAATGAGCACAGTGGCCTCCATTATTCGTAAATGAAAGACATTTGGAACCACCAGGACTCTTCCTAGAGCCTGCCGGCCTTCTAAACTGAGCGATCGGGGAAGAAGGGCCTTAGTCGGGGAGGTGACCAAGAACCCGATGGTCACTCTGTCAGAGCTCCAGCGTTCCTCTGTGGAGAGAGGAGAGCCTTCCAGAAGGACAACCATCTCTGCAGCAATCCACCACTCAGGTCTGTATGGTAGAGTGGCCAGACGAAAGCCACTCCTTAGTAAAAGGAACATGGAAGCCCATCTGGAATTTGCCAAAAAGCACCTGAATGACTCTCAGACCATGAGAAACAAAATTCTCTGGTCTGATGAGACAAAGATTGAACTCTTTGGTGTGAATGCCAGGCGCCATGTTCGGAGGAAACCAGGCACCGCTCATCACCAGGCCAATACCATCCCTACAGTGAAGCATGGTGGTGGCAGCATCATGCTGTGGGGATTTTTTTCAGCAGCAGGAACTGGCAGACTAGTCAGGATAGAAGGAAAAATGAATGCAGCAATATATAGAGATATCCTGGATGAAAACCTGCTCCAGAGCGCTCTTGACCTCAGGCTGGGGCGAAGGTTCATTTTTCAGCAGGACAACGACCCAAAGCATACAGCCAAGATCTCAAAAGATTAGCTTCATAACCACTCCGCGAATGTCCTGGAGTGGTCCAGCCAGAGTCCAGACTTGAATCCGATCGAACATCTCTGGAGAGATCTGAAAATGGCTGTGCACAAACGTCTCTCATCCAACCTGAGCTTGAGACTTATTGCAAAGAAGAATGGGCAAAACTGCCTAAAGATAGGTGTGCTAAACTTGTGGGATCATATTCAAAAAGACTTGAGGCTGTATTTGCTGCCAAAGGTGGATCAACAAAGTATTAAGCAGAGGCTGTGAATACTTATGTAAATGTGATTTCTTAGTTTTCTATTTTTAATAAATTCAAAAAAAGTTAAAAAAAAAAAACGTTTTCACATTGTCATAATGGAGTATTTTGCGTAGAATTTTGAGATAAGAGATTAAATTAATACAATTTGGAATGAGGCTGTAACATAACAAAATGTGGAAAAAGTGAAGCGCTGTGAATGCTTTCTGGATGCACTGTAGAGGGTTGTTGAATGCTGCTGGTCATCTTCCTTAATGTGGTCAATTAGCTAGGACGCTCTCTTCATCCAATTTTTTCTTTAAAGAAATTACTTGTCCTCTTAAATAAGCTTTTAGGGTTCCCCAAATCAAGGAATAGCTTATCCCAAATGTTTCATTTACTTCCGTTAAAATATAAATTTGTGCATTGATAAACTCAAACTTCTCATCAGAAAGATATTGGGAGTTTAAGCGCCACAGAGAAGTATTTTATGGAATATTCGGTTGCAATATCATTGGGGCGTGATCTGACATTTCAATGCTGCTATATTTTAGTCACCATATCTAACAATTTCTGGTCAATTAAGAATTGATCGATTCGAGAGTAACTTTGATGTGCTGGGGAGAAGAGAATTATTTTGCTGCGAGATACCTGAATCTCCAGTGGTCTACCACGCCATACAACTTAAGGTAGTCATTAATACAGAGAGCTGTCTTGCTTGGCATAGCAGGTTTAGAGCTTGATTAGTCAAGGACTGGATCCAAGGTGCAATTCAGATCCCCGGCCAATATTAAGTCATGGGAATCAAGATCTGCCAGCATAGAAAAGAGAGCAGTGAAAAAATTGACATTGTCCCAGTTAGGTTCATAAACATTTGCTAACACCACCGGCTTGTAAAATACTTTGCCCTGAGTGATGACAAAGCGCTCATTTTGGTCTGTAATTGCTTTCTCTTGTGCATACAGCATGTCTCTATGAATAAGTATAGCCCCTCCTCTACTCTTGCTACTAAAATCTGAGTGGTAATATTGTGTGAAGCCACCCCTAAATAGACGTGTGTGTGTGTGTGGTATTTATTCAGTCATTTTGTTAATTGTAGGAAGACTATTGAACTGTGCAACTTATTCAAGTGAGATTTTATGTTGTTACACCCAATAGGATTGTTTGGTCCACAGACATTTCAGCTCACCAGTGTGGTCGGATTAAAAGTCTAATTTGTAGACAACACATTAAAATAATAATAATGTGTGTATTGAAAGGGAAATAAACCATTTCAGTGGATACCTTGCACCCGAAACACCAAAAAACTAACATAACGTGTAATAAAACATTGGTTTTCATTTTTCTGCTTTTTACCCATCAAATCAGTTCTCAAAAAGAGACAAAATTACTTCCTGGTATTACCATGCAGGCTCCCACCCAAACCTATGAACTTCAGATACATTGTCAAAGTACCCCTGCGCCACCCTAAGCATTACAATCACTCCACACACAACGAAGAGAGTTTGTGAAAAAAATAAACGGCTGATATTCATTATAAAAACATTTTTTTGCCATTATCAATGCTTCACTTCATACATTTAAGCGTCTTTTAATATGTGAAGGACAGCCACCCTCAACTTGGCAGCCATTTATTCAGTAATTCTTTCACGACAAGATCCTTGGCAGATTTGGCATCTTTAAAGGTGTTTTCTATTCCAGACGTAGTGGAAATTCTCAGTGTTGCGGGTAGCTCAGTCCATACCAGACCCCTCACCTCCAAGAATGCAGCGCATTGTTAACTCACTGCCTGAGTATGGTCGTGTAAGATACGGATGCTGTCACCGTTGTTAGTTGTCATCACCCCAATTTCAGCCCCCTCTTCTTCAAAAGTAGCTCCTTCTTGTTAAATTAGTGGCACTGGACGAAGAACGCTCTACACGGTGGCTTCTCCAGGGTTAGGGTGTCCATGCTAGGCCACCTGAGCTAGCATTAGCCTCAGCTCTCGATTCTTGTTCTTCAGGTCAGCGTGTCTTTTAGCATATCCGCCACATACCTGGATGTCATGTTCTGTTTTCTCTGCCCTCTTTTATTCCGGTTATTCTGACCTTATAGCGCCACAAGCGTCCCTCCAAGTCCATATTTAGACTTCAGGAAGACCAATTCTTTCTGAAGGAGACTAATTTCGGACTCCAGTGTGGCTATCGCGTCTAAGTGTTTATTAACGCCAGATTCCAGCGGTGCGGCTTTCGGACTTGTCTAGCTCTAGACTTATGCTTGAGTTTCAGCAGGTTTCTCCTTTTTTTTTGTCCAACAGCTCCCATTTCAGAACTAGTATTGCCTCCAAAACTTTTTGGTCCCCCGTTGTGTTTTGCTTAGCTGTAGCCGCCTTACATGCTAGGCCACCTGAGCTAGCTTTAGCCTCAGCTCTCGAGTTGTGTTCATTCCTGCTGAAAGGCTGCTTTTTTAGGTGGCGTTTTCCCGTAGTCCAGCAAGTGCAATTGCGAAAGGTGAAGCCCAAGTTTTGTATTTTAGAGCGCAGTAGTTGAAAGTGGAGGGTTCACGTGGGAGTTTGACAAAACACGTCTTCACATGACGCTGCCACAACCAGAAGTCAGGATTCTACTTTATGTGAAAGAGAGCGCTTTAGAGCGGCTGGCTAGCTGCATGCTAGCATGGGGTAACTGAGACTTCAGCATTGTCTCTGGCGCTCTCCATGATTATTAAAATACAAGAGTCATGAATGTAGCCATTTCCTACGAATTGCAGCTCTAGGTCATTATTTCATGGGTAATGGATCTAGCATTGGTGACTAGCCACATCCGCCAGTGGTGGCTTAAGAGTGGTTAGCCTAGCTGTTAGCTTTCCCTTTTGACACCCCAGTTAATCCCGAATGCGATAACAATCCAAGGAGCACCTGCTGATAATCACATTTCTTTGCGCTCTTGACTTTCCTCGGAGCAATTTAAATGCTGAATTTCTTTTCAATGTAACGAACTGCTAAAGCTACAAGCTGTTGCGTTTGTTTTGGTGTCCAGTTGTGGAAAGGCTGTTGACTGACAGCTGATACCAGCCTATCACAGTCGCGCGCACACTGCATTCAAACTTTGGCTATCCTTTATTGCAGACCTGGGCACTCCAGTCCTGGAGGGCCGCATGTTCTGCATGATTTTTGAGGTTTCTCTGATCCAATACAGGTGATTCCAATCACCAGTATCGTTAACGAGCACTTGCTAGCTTGCTAACGAGGTTATAATTTGTATCACCTGAGTTAAAGAAGAGCAAACTTCAAAATCTGGCAGGACGTGCGGCCCTCCAGGACCGGAGTGCCCAGGTCTGCTTTATTGGCTAGTGCCATCAAAACATGCCTCTGTTTGGCGCTGTTAATATCCAAACTGTGACCATACTTGTTGGCCAAACACTTAAACACTCAAATAACAAACTGGACTTACAAATCTTTGGGGATGGGGGTGTGTGTTTGGGTCAGACGCAGTGTCCTGTGATGATATAATCGAACTACGTCACATCGCAATATCGATTAGATTCCGTGCAGCTCTATCACACAGGCACACAATTTGGATAATTTCTTATGACACACCAGTGTGTCTCTGCAAACCACATGGGAAGACACTTTCGATGGCCATTTTGCTTTTGGTGCCAGGTGTGCAAGGGCACTTGTTGGAGGAAAATGGCGCCAATTGTCATTTTGTTCACAGGAAATCAGTGAGCTGTCATTTTTGTGCTCTAAGTAAGAAACACTGCTATGATGTCTGAACACAATTATGACGTCTTTCTCAAAGAGAGATGAGTTGCCAACATTATTCAAAATGTAATTATTTTAATAGTTCAATATTTACTCAGTGTGTAAAATTTATTACCCATATATAAAGCAGTGTCCTTAATGTCAAGGTTAAAACTTGAGATTGTAGTAGAAAGAAGAAAAGAACACACTCTGAGTCAGAAACGTTTTTGATAGCCCCTTCCATCAGAGGTACGTGCTTCCAGAATCAGCTCAGAGAAGAACAACTCCCTCCTTTGGCAGAAGGCTCATTTATTGTCAAACACCAGAAGGAAACTAGTCAAGTCATGTTTATTTGTATAGCCCTTAATCTGCACAGGTTATTGCAAACCGCAGAATATTATTACACCATCCCCTGATCTAAAACCTACATGAGGGCAAGGAAAAACTCAAAAACCTCAACATGAGGAAAATGAAGAAACCTTGAGAAGGGACTGCACATGTGGTAATCCCCCTTCCAGGATGACCAGGCTGCAATGGATGTTGCAATAACAAATAATACACAGATATTGTCAACATAAAATATAGGTTATTCATATGCTATAGAGTAGAAATGTGTTTTAAGCTTAGATTTAAACATTTCCACTGAGGTTCCAGATCGGATCTCGGAAGAGCATTCCACAGCACCGTTGCCCGGATAGGAAACGCTCTCGAACCTGCGGAACTCTTCTTGGCTCTTGGGATCACTAGTAGACCAGCAGCTTTCAGAATGAAGGCTGCGGACCGGAACATAGGGGGAAATTAAATCCGAAAGAGTTGAGGGATCAAGTCCATGCATGATTTTGTATAATACCAAGAGAACCTTAAAATCTTAAGCTAACAGGGAGCCAATGCAGGTTTGCTAAAATCGGGTTAATGTGATCAAACTTTCTTGTCTTAGTTAAAAGCCTCGCTGTAGCATTTTGTACTAGCTGAAGGCTCTTGATGTTGGACTTTGGGAGACCGGAGAGTAGTGCATTACAGTAATCGAGACGGGAAGTAACAAATGCATAAATTATAATCTCGCTCTCGCTCTCAATATATATACAGTAAGACCTCGGTTAAACCACTCACAATAAGTGAAAATCTGTGAAGAAACGACGCCCCTTCAAAAAAAAAAATCTCATCTCATTATCTGCACCGCTTATCCTTATTAGGGTCGCGGGGGATCTGGAGCCCATCCCAGCCATCTCCGGGCAGGGGACACCCTTAACTGGTTGCCAGCCAATCGCAACTGCAAATCACATTAGTTCTCGCAGCTTGCTGCGTTCTTCATCGACGCACGAGCCGAGTGATCCACCGCTAAGAGTCGTACAGCTGGGCGATTTTACGTCCGCCCGGGACGATCAGAGACAAATTCACGACAGGGTTTTTACTTAACGAGCGAGCCCCTAACCCGCGGCGCGGGCACTTTCGGGTGCGATACGCACGACACCGACACAGTTACGGGGGTCCTGCGCACGTCCGCCGCCTTTCGCGCACGGATGGCCGCCTGTCTCGTGCCGTGCTACTGGGGTCGTCAGCCGAGGGGGCTCCCCCCCAGTTACGGGGGGTAGCCCGATCGCGCCCGCCGCCTTTTCTCACGTTGCGCCGTGTGACGCCGCGTCCGCCGAACTCGCTCCGTTGCGCGGCGCGGGAGTGACCTCCGCAAAATGACAACTTCTCATGTGTGTGTTGCAATCTATACTCCACAGTATGGTTGCCCTGGTGTAGTCTAGAAATATAGGGCTTACATTTAATGCCATGCAGCGCTCATTCGCTTTTGGCAATGTCGTAAATATGTACTAGTTTCTTTCTGATTCTGTGGTAGGTGGCATTTTGAATGGTCACCCGATCCGAATACACGCGACGTAAACAAGTTTGAGTGTAGCGAAAACCTGCTTCATGTGTTTAGAGGCACGACACCTGTGTTCTGTAGCCAAAAGTGTCGATGCCAAATTCCCCAGGCTAATGGCGTCAAGTGTGGGTTGGGCTTAAGCCAAAGTGTGACGCCAATGCTTTTTTTTTTTTTTTTTCAAATAATGAATATTTATTTGATATCGTCTTTTAGAGATAAGCCTTTCAGTTTGTTGGGACAGCTTCACGAATTCAGCCCATAGTTTGTTTGAAAATGAATTAGTGTCATCAATGTGACACTGAGTGAAAGCAACAAAGGACTGGTAACCACAGGCGAAGTGTTATTTAAGCTTTGATTACCTTCTCTGGATGAAAACTGCAACAATACAAGACAGTACATTGGGACCGTGTGCCAAAAGGTTTGCAAAAATAAAGTGCAAAATCTTAACATCTCTATTCTAATAGGTAACCTAAACATTATAAAAATGAAAAAATAACTACTTGCGTTATTGCCTTGTTTATCCTGGGGATGGAAACTAATTGTACATGCCACCATCAAGTCAGTTATAACATGAGTTCTTTTTTTACTGTGAGCAATTCGGATGTAGTATTTTGCTATGCTTTTAAACTAAAAGCTCAAACGCAAAATATGTAAAGCACTTCTTAATTAAGTTACAACAATTCTTAGTCTTGTACTACATTTTAAATGCATTTAATCATTTACATGGTTCGTACTGGTGCTTGAAATCCTTGAAAATGCTCAATTTACTGTGTTGTCAAGGTTTGAAAAATGCTTGAATTTCAGGTGTAGTGCTTTAAATACTTGAAATTCTTGCCATGTTTTTTAGGTTTGGTGTTGGCTCCTAACCTAGCTTCTTAGCCTAGCCTAAGGTTTGGCTGTAGATTTTTTCTTTAAGTGATACTGGAGAAATGAAAAATTGGCTTTGAAAGTCCTTAAAAAGTGCTTAAATTTGGCCATTAAAACGGTGTATAAACTCTGTTTTCATAAAAGAAAAACAATTGTCTTATGGGCAACAAATAAATGTTTGGATAATTATAATATTACTAATTTCTGTCTTTCAGGGGTTGCGGCTTCGTTCAGTTTCCGGACGAACGTCTTCAGAAGAGGGCCTTGGACGAGTGCCAGGGTGCGGTTGGCTTGGGGGGTAAGCCCCTGCGACTCAGCTTGGCAGCTAGCAAGTATGTATCTGTCAGGGCCAATGTTTCCTGTCAGCTTCCACGGGTTTGAGCGTCCACACATCCTTTGAACATCACTTGAAACAACGGTGAGCAACTTCAATCCCAAGTGTGGCAACCAAATCCATGGCAAACATCTCCAAAATCTGAATCAAGTTGCACTTTGCTGAGTCTCTGGCATTGCAAAAAAAAAAAATCACATTTTGATGACCTGACTAATGTAATATTGGAAAGATTGTGCAGCCCACAAATGTCAGTAGTTTTTACAAAGTCCTTTACATTATTCCATTATCTTCCGCTTATCTGGGGTCGGGACGCGGGGGGCAGCAGCCTCAACAGGGAAGCCCAGACCTCCCTATCCCCAGCCACTTCTCCCAGCTCATCCAACGGGATCCCGAAGTGTTTCCAGGCCAGCCTAGAGACATAGTCTCTCCAGCGTGTCCTTGGTCGTCCCCATTTCCTTCTGTCGGTGGGACATGCTCGGAATATTTCCCCAAGGAGGCATCCAGAAGGCATCCTTATCAGATGCCCGAGCCACCTCAACTGGTTCCTCTCATTGCAGAGGAGCAGTGGCTCTACACAGAGTCCCTGCTGGCAGACTGAGATCCTCGCCTCATCTCTAGCCGTTTGCGTCTGAATCACGGCCAGAAATTTCTGCCTGTGAAGCAGACGCTGTTGGACGCTTTGAGATCGCCATACAGACGAGATACAGCAGTGCTTTACACGCGGTCGGAAATTCACACGCGGTTGGCAGCGCGAAAAAGTATTGCGCTGCTCAAAACTTTAGGGCCCGGTCACCAAGCCTTTCACGGGCGTATTGAGGCTGAATCACGGCCAGAAATTTCTGCCCGTGAAGCAGACGATGTTGGACGCTTTGAGATCGCCATATAGACGAGATACAGCAGTGCTCTTCACGCGGTCGAAAATTCACACGCGGATGGCCGCGCGAAAAAGTTTTGCGCTGCTCGAAACTTTAGACTACGTGTTAACCGCGGGCGGCACACGAGGTAATGACGCGGAAATTACGCGGAACGACGTGCTCTGGCCGCGGCCAGGGCGTGGTTACACATGGGTAGGGCGCGAAATTTCAGCGGGTAATCGTGGGTGTTCTGCGCCTGTATCGCGGTGTTATTACTTGAAATTAGCGTGTTACGCGTGTGACGGTCAAACGCCTTTCTCCGCGTATATACAGCGCGATTTGCCGAGCACACGTCAGTTGTGCTCGAGACGTCAAGGGGTGGACATGGATCCCCGTCACCGTAGTGACCTCGTCTTAATCCATTTTTATTTCTTGACATTTCTTTTCATTTCATAACAAGATAATAAAATAAAAATTAAAAACTATTACAATAATAACATATTGGCTTCTTCGGGTGCCATAGCTTGAAATCTTGATCTTCACGGGACTGTGTCTTGAGCGGTTATGATTTCTACAGCCCGGTGTTATGCCGAGAAATGCATCCCTGCCAAGATTTGCATCCCCTCGCTACTACAACCACTTTTACCTCGTTTTATCTCACTTTTAGGGAATGTAATGGCGAACATATAACCAAAACCACTTCGTCTTGCATTTTTTGGGAATGTAATACAACATAAACCATTCCGTCTTTGTTTTTGTTGTGAACGTAATCGAACGGTAATGCACACCGTATATAAATCACTTTTGAGAACTGTTATGCACTCTACTGTAAAGCTTATTATGCGGAAATAAGCTTTACGGTAGAGTGCATAAGTTTCAATACGAGCGATTTGAATAGAAAAAGGCAAAATAAACATGTTACCTGCTCAAAAGTGATTTGTATACGGCGTGCATTACCGTTCGATTACATTCACAACAAATACAAAGAGCTCAACCAACCTGCAGGGCACAGGGCATACAGGGGACCGCACAGCCCAGATAAGACTGTGCGGTACCCCACACTATATTTGGAAATTATTTGAATGTGACACAAGACCGACCAAAGAGAGAGACTTTTCCCCTGCTTTTTTGTACTTTTAACTCCCTATCTTTTTACTTTTATTTCTTGCTTGTTTTCTTTTCTCTATCTTCTTTTTTCTTTTATAATTTTCTTGCTTTTTTTCCTTTTTCTGAGGTTTTTATTTTTCTTGCTTTTTTATATTCCCTTTTCTGTTTTTTCTTTTGTTTCTTTTTTCTTTTCCTTCATCTGGGATTTCTTTTCTATTTTGCTTTATTCCCCCGTTTTAAGTCATTTTTTCTTTAATGTTTCATAATAATTGTTAATATATGGATTAAAGCATGAAAAGCAAGCTGAAGAGCTGTTTGGGCACTAAAAGAGACGTATTTTTCTTTTTTTAGTGAGCCAAGCGGTTCTTGACATACTTAACCCAACTTTGTGCAACTTCTAAATTGACTTCAAAATACCGCATTCAAAACACACTGACTAGGGAACCCGTGTTGGTTCTACCTTTTTTTACCTAGATTTCATGCCCTTTTTATGCGCAGGATAGGTTTTCTTGTGCACACACGGAGTTTAGAGGGAACATTGGTCAGGGCTCTTGTTTTTCTTTAAAAGCACTAACAGCTACCGTTGCAGTTTAAGGAACCGTCCGATGCAGCCCGAGAGCAAAACCTGGCCTGCCGGAACATCCTATGCAGCTACTTACGAGCAGTACAGCCAATACCAGACACAGCAGCAGCAAGCCTACCCCAACTACTACTCTGCGTGGAGCTACGACCAGACGGCCGCCACGTACGGATACACGTACTCGCAGTATGACTACTCGCAGTACGCACAGGCTCAGGAAGCCGAAGTTCAGGATGACGGACTGGAAGGTTTGTATGCTTCAGATACCGTGGATCAGGGGTCTTTAACTCTGTTGACATTCGGCCAAATTAATTTTTCGATAAAAACAGTTCTGTTAAAAATGTTCTGCTGTTCTTAATTGTTTATTATTTGTCCACCAGATGTCACTGTAATGTATATTGAAACCAAAAATATGTCAGAGGAAGACTACCACGTAGTGTGAAAGTGTACAAGAACCAGCCTTTTTCTTCAGTTTCACTTTTCTCACTTTCTCAAAAAAAACAAAGAGAAAATGATTTTTTTTAAAGGAATAGAAAATAAGGAAGAAATAAGAGAAAAAGGCAAAAAAAAAAGGACATCGATAATAAAAAGGAAAGTTTGGGAAAGAAAGCAAAAGAGGAAAATGGAAAAAATTAAAGAGAAAAACAAAAAAAAATGCTATTTATCGTTTTTTTACGTCTCTTACACATTTTTATTTTATTTTTTGAGTTGTACTTTGTCTTATTTCTTCATTTTTTTTTTCTTTTTTTTTCTTGTCCATTTTTATTTTTTTCTCATTTCTTTTTTTGTCTTCTTCTTTTAAAAGGTAATAAGGTAAATTTTGGTCATTTTGAGAACTTCATACGTTGTCTTCTTCCGTTGTGCATTTAGCACTTGTTTTGGTGGCACAACATAATACAGTGACATCTGGTGGGAAAATAATACAACTGTCCCTTTTAACTTTGAAATTAAGGTGAGGGCCTCAAACTATTATCCTGGGGGCTGCAATTGGCCCCCAGGCTGCGAGTTTGAGACCCCTGTTGCAGATGATACTCTAGTAAAGCTGCAACTAGTTACAGCTACTAGTTACTTCACTTAAAAAGAAATCCCATTACCTGTACATTACTCTGAAAGTAGCTGTCTAGTTACAAATTACAGACGCTCCCCTACTTACAAACATTCGACTTATGATAAATGATAGATACAAACAATTTTTTGGGGAGGTCAAAAAATATCCGGGCATTGCTGTAAATTAGATTTTGTATTGTGTGCGCCTTTTTCAGAGTACAGGACATTACTGTAGTGCTTCTTTCTGCTGCTACTGGCGTGTGGCGCTGTTACAGTTCACCCGGAAGAAGAAAAATCCGCTTTCTCCTCCTAGTTCGTGTGTAAACATTCTATACTGTATATACTATGTCTATACTATCTCAGGCGTGCTAAGAACTTTGACATTTTTATTGTTTAATATGTCGTGCATCTATTCAATACGGTTAGTGTAAAGAAGAGGCGAGCCGTTTCTTTTGAAACAAAAGTGGAATAAGAAAGCTTGATGCGGTTGAGAAAATGGTTGGCTCGCTTTTTTGGGGATGCTCTCTTACACTGAGGAGGGCCTATTGAAGCTTATCTTCCAAAAATCTTTATAGAGCATAATATTTTATGAAATGTTTATTTTTTAGTACAAAACAATACAGGTTACTTATACAAGCCTTAAACATACAAAATATAGCACTCAAGCAACTTACAAATTCAACTTACGAACAACCGTCCGGAACCTATCTCGTTCGTAAGTAGGGCAGCGTCTGTACCCTATACCATTGGCGATACCATAGGATCACGCCCGCCCGCCAAGGGTTTTAATCCGGCCCATGACAATACGCTGAGAGAAGCACATGGGAAAAATGACTTGAATTTTGAAATATACACATTGAATGCCACTACTCAATAGCGACTGGAGCTGTATTTATTTTGTTTCTTTCATTGTCTTTCTCTTTTTCACTCCTTTTCTTTCATTTTCACTCTTTTCCCTTTCCCCCTATTTCTCATTCTCTCCTTCCCTTTCTCCTTTTTTTCTTTCTCTTTCACCCACTCTATTTCTTCTCTTTTCCTCTCATCCACTGTCTTCTTTCTCTTTTTTCCATTTCTTGATCTTTTTCAATACTTTTTCACTTTTTGTCACTGTCTTTCTCCTCTTTCTCTCTCGCCTCCTCTCTGTCCTTCTATAGCAGGGGTCGGGAACCTATGGCTCGCGAGCCATATATGGCTCTTTCTATGAGTATCTCTGGCTCAGAGACCAATTTGATTGCATGCAAAATTTCTCTATCTTGTTCAAAACCGGGAATGTCTATGCTATTCAGGTACACGTAAAGCCAAACCAAAGCTAAATGGAAGGAAACACTTCGCAGTATATATAGGGCACGTTTTTCACTACAATTTACAGTCAAGGTGTCACACAAAAAAAGGGGAAAAAAAACTTGTTTTGGCTGTACAACGCTAAAGAATCCTTTATTTAAAAGTTCACTATATAATCTGTGTTCAGTGTTCAGATACTTTATGATGAATCCACAGAACTGTAAATACGCCAAAACACCGGAAGAGAACTTAGTCATTTGATTGGGTGAGTGGGAGGGATGGGTGGAGCTATGCAAAAAGTACAAGCATTCCCTCCCATCTCTCGCCAAAGGTAAGCAGATAAGGCTCCCTATTCTCAGAATGTTGTGACGTTTTTACAAAATAAATGCTTGCATCTGGTTTTGAAACCAATATGTATGAAAAAAGGGTCAAAAGGAGTTTAACCGATCTTGAGTAATTGCAAGAAAGAGACAAGTTTAAAGTGGTCTGTTTGTTGAATTTGGGACAGGGGCTCTGGCATTATTCTCTTTTCATAATTTTTATCAAATCATCAAAAATAAATGTGCTGAAGACTAAGCTTTTGTCTGGGGCGCCGGTTTAGCAATTTAGTAAATTTGTCTCATAATATATGGTGTGGCTCTTTCCCAAAATAAAGTTAATATTTTTTGCTTTTATGGCTCTTTGAGTCAAAAAGGTTCCCGACCCCTGTTCTATAGCTTCTCTGTTTCTCCTTTCTATTTCTTCTCTTTATTTCTCTCCTTTTTTGTCTCTTCCCTCCATTAGTTGTATTTCTCTATTTTTTTCTTTCTCTCCTTCTCAGCCTCTATTTCTTGTCTCATTGTCTTCTGTTTTTATTTCATCTTTCTCTCACTCAGTCTTTTATTTCTCTATGTTTCTCTCTCTGTCTCGCTCCCTCTTTCTGTCTTTCTCTATCTTTCTTTTGTTATCTCCATCTGCTAGCTGTTGTTTGTCTTCCCTGATATGAAATGTGCGCTACAAACCTCGAAATTGTTTTAGGATTGCCTCAGTCCAATTTGTCTGCTTTAATGCATCCACAGGTCGCTTCTTTTTCTTTGATCAGGAGTGTCCACTGGGATCTTGTCAATCTTCAATTAACAACGACTAACTGTTTTTTTTCTCCAATTTTGGCACACAATCACACATGACGACAACTAGATAGATAGATAAATACTTTATTCATCCCCGCAGGGTAAACAATGGCTAGCAACTAGGACAGCGTTCTTTTCCACTGTCTTCTAACCAGCGCAAGTACTAATTTTGCCTCCGTGCTAAACACCACCCACCGCATACGTCACAATGTTTACAAATAAATGAAAGAGTATATTCATTATCCGCATTAAATGAGAAACGCATTAACACTCCATGAAGTGATGAGTTTAGTTACTAAAAAATTTTACCGTATTTTCCTGACCATAGGGCGCACTGTTTTAAAAGGCGCAGTCTTGGTAGCTGGTTCTATTTCTGTATTTAAGACATAAACAGGGCGCACCGCACGATAGGGAGCGGTTGCCCTCTGCTGCGGCCGCCTTAGATCAACAGAAAAGCATACAAGAGCGTTTTCTAAAAAATTAGCTGGACCAAAACTATCTTACAAACCATTGATTCATTAATATTCAATTGTCTCGTGGCCTCTCAGTTTTCATGTTCTTTTGCGTAGCATAGAAATCAACACACTATGACGGACAAAAACACGGAAAGCATACTTTACCATTTATCAGCCACATGGTGTCCTCAGCTACATCCGCCGCTTTACATAACACAGGGTGCACCGAACGACTTAAGTGAAATCTGAGACTCATTTGCGCTTTATGGTCGGGGAAAATACAGTAATGTGTTACAGTTTTACCAATAAAATTGTATTTAAAATTGAATTTGCGGTCCTTGGTCCTGACCTTTGTCAACAATGGAATCCCTTGTTGACGATTTCTATTATGGATATTTGACAACGTTGCTTAATGGTTAGAGTAGGCCCGCTAGCTCAACAATGTCTGTTTCAGATCCGTCAGCGGAGCTGGATGTGGCCGAGACCAACAAGTGCTTCATCGAGAACAGCGAAGAACTGTACGACGCTCTCATCCACTGCCCATGGAAGTCTGAGGAATTCTCTTTGGAGCAGGACCAGATCACCCATTCCATTCCAGATCCCGTTTGCTACTGAAGCTGTCGGTATTCTGCAAATGCTTCGGACTGCCGTCTTTGACAATTTTTTTGACCCAGTCCATGCTCGTTTTTCGAATTGTTGTCCAAATGCCACGTTTGGAGGAAAAGCGGCTTTTGTTTTTAAGAACTCCTTACTTTTTGCTAGCCAGTCTTCACTTGAAATATAAAGTGGGTAAAACACATGTGTTATGTTTTGTTGAGTGCTGGGAGATATGGCAAATGGTGTTTGAGGCCTCATTTTGGTGCCAACCAGCTTTCAGCATCTTTTATAAAATCCTACTTTAGTTGTCAGGGGGAAGATTTCATTCAAATTGAAATTGGGAGTTAATTTTTCGTAACAATGTAGAGAATATTATTCATTAAATGAGATATATACATCTAAAGACTTAGAAGAGGAACATGAGATTTAAAAAAAAAAAAAATGTCAGGATAAATAAGCAAATATTTCCAAGGCAGTTTTGCTCTACTTGTCTGTGTGCTTCACAATTTTTAAAGCAGTATAACTCCTCTCAGAATAAAGGTTAGTGTCAAGATTAGCATCCTAACTCCTCTGTATTCTAAAATAGCGTCAGTTTGAAACATACAAAATACAGTGAGTGACACCACCATTTCGGTGAAATGCAGCAATCCCTCGGCTATCGCCATAAACGGGGACCAGAACTCTCTAAAAGTGAAAATCCGTGAAGAAGCGTCACACCTTCAAGCCTCCAACGGTCAAACTTCCCTTGAGATGACGTTATAGCGTATACAACTGTAACAAAATAAATTGATCTAAAAACAAAAACACAGAATTGCAGTCGAATGGTCTTTGTCACTATAAAAAAAGTACAACAAAATTATAGGGCTTCTCCTTTCAGTGCAAGAAAGCAATTTTAGAGAGCAGCTGGCTAGCTACACCCTAGCATCAGGTAACCTCAGATTCAGCCATATCTCCTCGAGGATTAAAATAGAACTGTCCTTAATGTAATAATTATAATCATTTTGCTTCAAAGCGCCTTTCAGGACACCCAAAGGTCACTATACACAGAGCAATCAACAATGAAGCAGTTTCCCAAGAGTGGTGAGATACAGGGGTGGCTTGACAGGCTGTTATCTTGTATATTACTCAATTGCCTGACAATATTTGCTCCTTTTGTATATGTATATGTTACAAATAAGAGGCTTTGAATATGTGTTTATATTTTTTCTTATTTTCATTTTTATAGCACTAACTGGGAGCCTTCCGGGGTACAAGCTATAAGAAGATGTATTACTACTTTTTAGAAATAACCTTTAGTCTGCAGCAATCTTCAGGGGGATGTCAAGTATTGGCTTAATTTTTACTTCTGTTTTTGTTCATATTTTTGGGCTGGGATAGGGACACCACCATACTTTTGCAACACACATTCTCCTCTCTTCACACAAGAGCAAAATGACCCAAACTGTGCACCTTAACATGTTGTTTTACTTTTTTTGTTATTTGCATTCTCTTCCTGTTCTTATTTTTTTGGTTAAACATTGTTAACAATATTGATGCAAGAATGCCTGCGGTACGATTTATTAGTTGCAATGTAAGGGTTTAAATGGGCCTGTTAAAAGCCAGGTTATTCAATTATTTCATATATTTGAAATGTGTTAATGCATTCCTCCAGGAAACTCACCTGTTGGTGAAGGATCATATCAGATTTAAAAGAGGGTGGGTGGGGAATATAATCCACTCTTGTCTTAATTCTAAAACCTGTGGAACGGCCATGCTAATACACAAAAGAATACAATTGGATGCAACTGCTGTTACCTCAGACCTGCATGTTTTTTTTTTGCTGGTTTTAGGGCTTCTCCATCTTAAGCCTGTGGTTTTGGTCAATAATTACGTCCCAAATTGGGATGATAAATTTATTGGTAAAGTTTTGTCATTAAAATCCCAGATCTGAATTAACAACTGATCTTTAGTGGGGACTTAAATTGCGTGATGAATCCGATACTTAATCAGTCAATACTAAATCCATAAATCTTTCAAAAAAAGTCAAGCTACTATTGGTTTTTTTATGGATCAGTAGGAAGTGTTGACCCCTGGCGGTTTTTGTCCCCGCAGAGCAAGTCCTTTTCCTTTTTTTTTTTATTGTACATCACTCATATAGCAGAAGATACTATTCTTTATGGACCAAACCCTTTCCTTTGTCAAAAAAGTTGAATACTCTGCAATTACAGAGTCAGATCATGCTCTGTTACTTCTGGACCTTGTGTTTCCTATTTGCCAATTAGGCCCCCAGAATTGACTACTGATATTTCTGATATGGAACACTTTTTTGATAATCTCCAAGCTTCCTCCGTTACAACGGCGCACAGGACCAAGATTGAACTTCCACTCCGTCAGTTGTAACTCGCTGTGATAAAGGCGATGTAGAATGGTAAGACGCTGGGCCCCGATAGATACCACATTGAATTTTATGAAAATATCTCTGGCAATCTCACGCCAATTCTACTCTCTATGTTTAATAATTCCCTGTCTCGTGGACTACTCAAACAGACGTTTACTGAGGCATTGATCTCCCTTCTGCTGAAACCAGATAAAGACAGTACAGAATGTAGCTCATATTGCCCCATCTCCCTTCTGAACTGTGACGTGAAGATCCTGGCCAAAGTCCTCACCCTGCGCCTATAAACCATGATGCTGGTTGCAATTTCCACTAACCAAATAGTTTTTTATTTTAGGTCGACACTCATTTATGAATATTTGTAGACTTCCAAATGTTATCCATTCTGTGTCTGGCGTGACACCCGAGGTAGTTGTTGCGCTGGACGCAGAGAACGCATTTGATAATATAGAATGGAGGCTTCTATTAGCTCGCTTAAAGAAATTTGAATATTGCCCTAACTTCATTGCATGGATCAGATTGCTGTAGACCTCACCCAAACCCTTTGCAATTACAAACGGCAGACGCTCACCATTTCCACCTGTCGAGGGGCACCCGTCAGAGCCGCCCTATTAGCCCTTTGCTATTTGCCTTAGCCATAGAGCTCTTGTATCTGTCAAGGCTTCGTCATCAATTGCTGGTACTCGTAGGGCAGGGGGGAAGAAAGAGTATCTCTATGTGGAAGATTTATTATTGTACTTATTCGACCCTGTTTCGTGCTCTCACCATATTATCCACGCCCTAAGAAGCTTGGTGCCATCTCTGGGTACAAAGTAAACAAAACAAAAAAAGTGAATGTTACCTCGTCAACAGCATAGTTCTCCAAATACGAGATGACTGTCTCCCCTTCAAAATCTCGAAAAATGGCTTTAAACATTTTCAGCATAAACATTACAAGGGATATGCAAATATTTACCAAGATAACCTCTATCCATTATTTGAGAAAGTAAAATCGGACCTAAAGAAGTGGAGAAGGCTCCATCGATCCTTAGCAGGGAAAATAAATTGTATAAAAATGAATGTGCTTCCAAAGTTTCTTAACCTGTTTCAGTGTATCCAGCTCTATCTCCCCAAATCTTTTTTCAAATCTATTGACAAGGCTCTAACTGCTTTTCTATAGGACGGGGAAAAGTCTAGAATAAGGTCAGAGCTGTTAGAAGCCTAAAATTCAGGGTGGCTTGGCTCTCCCAAACTTTTGCCACTATTGGGCCTCAAATACTCCAAAATGTATGTATTGCCTCCATTACCCTGACGCAGACTTGTGCCGCATTGAAGCTGCATCTTGCCTCTCCGCTATTTTGAGAACCATGGTCTCCTCCAGCCTGCCCTTCTCTGTCTCACAACGCACTAATAACCCTGTTGTCCGAAATACTCTTAAAATATGGGCACAACTCACAGACCTTTGGGTTTACAAACCTTGTAAGTCCCATACAAAAAAAAACGCTTCCCTACCGCAAGGCTGCATTTGGGATTTAATCTGTGGCAGAAACTAGGCACTCATTATTTCAAGGATGTGTTCATAGTCTACTTCTGCAAGCTTCAACAACTTCCCGCAGAAATTCGGGCTCCCTCGGTCGAGCCCATTTAGTTATTTTCAACTCTGCCACTTCCATCAGCTTCATAATCCTAACTTTTCATACATAGAGCATCGCCATCTGGGTTAGATAATTTATTAAAATCTACATTTAAGGCTAAAGGACTAATCTCCAGAATTAGTGATAGTATTACCTTTCAAAAATACAACCGTGACAAAGATTCAAGCGGATTGGGCGGATGAGTTGGGGGAGGATATAGATGAGACTTGGGAGAATGCTCTCTTTAGAGTAAATGATAGCACCTCCCGTGCAAAGTTAACTATAATAGAATTTAGGATCTTACATCGCATTCACTACTGTAAGGCTATGATAGGTGTGGAAACACTCCTGCCAATCTAACCCATATGTTTTGGTTATGTCCAGCCCTTATGGCCTACTGGTCTACTATCTTTAAAACATGACCAAAAGCACGGATTATCGATCTTCAACCCAATCCGGCTATAGCTATTTTTGGCACCTCGGATAGACACACAACATTGAGGAGAAGGGATAGGAACATTGTGGTTTTTACCACCCTGCTTGCACAAAGGACAATACTACTGCAGTGGAAATGTAAACACTATGGTGACCATAGTACAATTTATACAGTTGAGGAAAACAAAATGTACTTTCAGGGGCTCTCAAACAAATTTATCTCCGTTTGGGGTCCGATTTGAAGGTATATTGGTGAACTTAAGGTAATACCTACTTAACATCAATGTTACAGCTGTTGTGTATGTAGTAGGGTTGTAGTAGGATTCAGAGACAGGCACGGACGGTACATTTATAGAGTGTTTAATCAACTTCTTCCTCGGTAGTTCACAAATACAAGGCTGCACATTAGTATACAGCGACACCGCAGGAAGGGGAGTGTATTACACGACACCACATAGTAAGTATGAGCTTATAGAAAACATACATTTCAATATTCATTACAAGATTAGAGGTAAATATTTATCAAAGGTAAGCAATATTGTAAGGGACTATGCTGTCAATATCGTTAAGCAAAAGTGTGTAAACCTTGTAAACGTAAGCAGACTGTTTGAAGAACACATTATAAACAAACATGAGAATTTTTTAAACAATGAACATTCATCATGTCTTTTTTTTTTTTTTTTTTAACATCACATCTTTTCTGCATCTTTTTTTTAAGTCACGTAATCTTGAAGCCATGCAGGAGCATGTCGTATTCTCGGTGCATTCGGAGAGGGATGTGGTGAGGGCACAGTTTCAGGTTCAGGTGGCTCAGCACCTTGGTTGCTTGGCAGGAGGCAAGCATCAGCATCAGTAGGCTGTGGCGCTGAAGCAGCAGCACAGGTGGAAGAATGGGCAAGGTGGAAAGCATTCCACACCTTTCCATCAGACAGCAGATAAGTGGCTGGACCCTTTTGGGCTACCACTGTCAGTGGCTTGGTGAACTTTGAGTGTCCTTTGGCAATGATTTCAGGTTTGCGGATGCGAACCGCAGAGCCAATCTGGAAGCTGGGTGATTTTGCACCGTGATGTTTGTCGGTGTATTGTTTTGACTTCCGTTGTTTGTTTTGTATGTTTTGTAGCATGTTGCCTTTGTCAGCAGACCTGTGATGTGAAGCTTTGTATTCAGTGGTCTACCATGCAACAGTTCAGCGGGGGACACTGAAGTTACAGCATGTGGTGTGGCTCTGTAAGCGTGTAAAAACTCAGTGAAGAAGGCTTTCAGTGGTTTACCTTCGATGTTGGCTGTTTGTAGACAGTCCTTGAAGACTCTGTTGAAACGCTCAATTTCACCGTTGGCCTGTGGGTAGTACACAGAGCTGCGACGGTGTGTGATGTTCAGCTCCTCCGACACCTTGTCACGCTCGGCATATGGGAGTCTGTGTAGCTTTTGCTGGACTGGAGGGACGTCTGCACGCACTTTAACTTTGTGTATAAAGCCTGTAGCAACGCCTAAAACATTTGTAGTGTTGACAGTGTGACTCATCTCCGATGCGGCAGGTGTTGCAATCTGCCCATCTTGTATGTGAAGGCGAAGTGCAGTGAACAGGTCCATTCCCAGTAGTGGAGTACCGCCAGGAACTATGTAGAAATCAGTATGTGCACTCTGGTTGCAGTATGTAGCAGTAAGTTGAAGACAGCCCAACGCTGGAATTGGCTTCTTCATGTAGGTCACCAGACGTACAGTAGGCTTTGAGAGAGGCACGTGCATGAATGAATGTCTGTAAATTCTCTCTGGCAGAATTGAGACTGCTGGACCAGTGTCCACAAGCAGGTCAGTAGTAATTGACTGTTCATCATTCGCATGGAGAGCAACTGTACATGTAAGGCGTTTTGGGACTGCAGCTGTAGGGGCTACATGACACACAGTAAGGTCTGGGACAGTAACTTCTCTTATTGATCGAGTAGGAATTACGCTGCGGCACACTTTACTAAAATGTCCAATTTTTTCACATTGGTTGCATTTTGCATTTTTAGCAGGGCATTTGGGGTCATTTGCTAGATGAGAGTTGGAGCCACAACGGTAGCAGGTTTTGTGTTGATTCCTTTTATCTCTCGAGCGCTGTGTATGCATGCTGCTCCGATTCCTTTTATGTCTTTGTTGCAAGAGCTTCACAGGGACGTCGGGCACGTGCACAGGAGCAATATTCTTAGCTTCTGTCATAGCGGATTCGATTTGTGTAGCAATAGTGATCGCTTTGTCAAGTTTTAAGTCCGTTTCCAACAGCAAGCGTTCTCTGATCCTCGAAGAGGACATCTTCTCAATGAATCCCTAATCATATCATCAGCAAACGTGCCAAAGTCTCAGTTAGTAATTAATTCCCTCAATGCGGCAATGAACTGAGCAGTGGTCTCGCCCGGTCTCTGAGCACGTTGACGGAACTTGCTACGCTCAGCCACGACATTCATCTTCGGTACAAAGAAAGTTTTTAGCGCATCACAGGCGGATTTGTAAGAAGTGCCAGTGTCGGGAGGGGAAAGAAAAATTCTCTGCCCTTCTGTGCCCAAACAGTGCAGCAGTAGTGCACGTTTTCGTTTGTCCGGTATGTCGTTAGCAGTCAATGCTAGCAGGTAATTTTCGAACATCTGAATCCACGTGGTGTACAACATCGTAAGCTCACCCGGGGTTTCAAGCAAAGCAGGGGATTGTGAGATTACGATCCATCCCATCCTCGTCGCCAATATGTTGTGTATGTAGTAGGGTTGTAGTAGGATTCAGAGACAGGCACGGACGGTACATTCATAGAGTGTTTACTCAACTTCTTCCTCTGTAGTTCTCAAGCACAAGTGCAAGGCTGCACATTAGTATACAGCGACACCGCAGGAGGGGGAGTGTATTACACGACACCACAACAGCTACTTGGCATTTGTAGTCATATTAGAAATTGTGACTTGGCCCATGCTGATTTCATCTTTCTCGATGCATTTTCAATACTGACTAGGTTGTATGTGTACAGTATTCCTTTTTAGATTTATCTTTCTGTGTACACCTATATAAAAAATCTTTATTTTATTTTCCTCTTTATTTAGTTATTCTGTTTTTGTATACATGTATACATAAATATGCATTGTCCCTCTCACTTTTATTTTCCATTGTTTGATTGCAACTGTAAGCTTTTGGTCTGGTACCCCGCATGTTTTGGGGTAGCATTAAGCATTAAGGGGGGAGGGGGGAGAAAAACGGTCCTTGTTGTATGTTTGTGCATCACATTGTAATTGCCCCCCAAAAAAATATATATACATAATATATATATCTAGGGTAGTACAACTCCTAGCAAAAAGTATAGAATCACCAAACTTGGGCAAGCCCTCACTCAGGCATTTTATTCTGCAGAAAAAACTCACACCACCAACATGGAACAATCTTATGGTCATTCCAAAGTGCAAAATATTGGCATTGAGAAACACAAAAAAGAAATTAAGAAAAAACATTGCAATAGTCAGGAAATGTTACTTTTATAGAGCAAGTGCAGGAAAATAAACATGAAATCACTCAATTCTGAGTGAAAAATATGGAATCATGAGAAACACAAAGAAATAATCGAAACGTCACAAGCATTTAGTTGCACCAACCTTGGCTTTTATGACAACTTGCAGTCTCTGAGGCATGGACTTTATGAGTGACAGATAGTATTCTTCATCAATCTGGTGCCAACTCCCTTTGATTGCAGTTGCCAGATCTTCTTTGCAAGTCAGAGCCTTGCTGTGGACATTTTTTTTTAATTTCCACCAAAGGTTGGGTTGAGATCTGGGCTATTTGCCGGCGATCCCATTGACTGAATGCATCTTTCTCCAAGGAATGCTTTCATAGTTTTTGCTCTGTGGCATGATGCATTGTCATCTAGGATAATGAGTTCACCATACCCAAACTTTTTTAACTAAAGGAATAAGAAAGCTGTCCAAAATGTCAATGGAAAGTTGTGCATTTAGTGCAGACTTGTCCACAGCCATCTCCCTGACATAAAGCGCCATATCCTTGAGGAATGTGGGAATTTGGATGTTTTCTTTAGGCAGTCCTTTTTGTAAATCTCATCGGAATGGCACCAAACAAGCGTTCCAGCATCATCACCTTGTCCAATGCAGATTTGTGACTCATCACTGTGTTTAAGCGTTATCAGTGATTTCCTTTTAGCTTTCCGATTAGAAAATCCCATTTCCTCTAGGCGATTTTGCCCAGCTTTGTTACATACATTGACTTCAAACTTCGTACCATTTCCTCTTTATTTGTCTTGTCGCGCATTTTCGGTTTTCAACACATACGGCCTTTTATTGTTTGTCTTGACGTATACATGTCTTCCTTGGCCTACCAGTTGGCTTGACTTTACCAACCTTCCCATGCTGTTTGTACTTGGTCCAAATCTTCGATACAGCTGACTGTGAACAGCCCACAATTTTGGCAACCATACGGATAGAGTTACCTTCTTCAAGAGGTTTGAAAATCCTGTCTGTGGTCTCAAGAGACATCTATCTTGTTGGAGCCATGATTCTTGCCAATCAACTTAGTCCAGAGCCCTCCAAAGTGTGATAAATGCACTGTTTTTAACTGTTGACTAACAAGCACACTTAATCTAAGCCAGGAGCCCAATTCGGGAAAGGAAATTGACTGGTTGTGTCCTTATCTCCTACTGAAAATACACTGATTCCATATTTTTTTCCTCAGAATTGAGTGATTCCATATTTACTTCTCTTCAATTGCTCTATAAAAGTAACATTTCCTGACCATTGCTATGTTTTTTAAAATTCCTTTTAGTGTTTCTGAATGCCAATATGTTGCATTTTGAAATGACCTTATGATTGTTTCATGATTGTGATTTGAGTTTTTTCTACAGAATAAATTGTCTGAGTGAGGGCTTGCCCTAGACTGGTGATTCCATACTTTTTGCTATTGGTTGTTCTTACTTTCTCTTATTTTTCTTTCTTGCTTGCTCTCTTCTCTCCCTCTCTCTGTTTCTCTATTTCTCTCCCTCCCCCTCTTTATCTGTTTCTATTTCTTTTCATCTCTCTCTATCTCATAAATCTTTTTCTTTCACTCTTTATCCCTCTCTCTCCTCGCTTTTTCTCTTTCTCCTTTATCTATCCCTCCTCTATCACTATCCTTCTCGAATTGTTTCTCTTTTCTGTATCTCTGTCTTTTCCTTTTTTTAGGGCATTCCTCAACACATTCCATCACTTTCTCTCTCTCCTCACTTTCTTTCTCTATTCTTTTCTATCAATCCCTTCTGTGTCTTTCATTCTCTCTATTCTTTTATCGCTATCTTTTTCTGTCGTTTTCATTCTTTTTTTTTTTCTCCATCTTGTTTTTCTCATGCTCCCTCTTTTTATATTTCTCTTTCCTCATTCTCCTTTTGTCTTTCTTTTTCCCAATTATCTTTGTCTCTCTCTCTCTCCCTCTCCTGAAGGAACTTGTGACGGGTTAATAAGATTGTTGTCATCTCTGTGTTGTCTGCTTAGTATATACAATTTAAAAGTTAAAATGAGTTCACGGTATATTGAGAAAATGAAGGCTTTTCTAATATTATCACGGACCAGAAACAAAGACAGGACCCAGTAGCGTTCGTTTACTCAGTTTTATTGATAACGAGGGAGAGCAGGGCTTGCTTCCACGATCCGATGATTGACGGACATGGGTCGCAGGTGGCTGGAACGCGGAAGTGGCATTTCTGTGTCGAGCGAGGATAATCGTAGACTGCAGCGATACTGGTCATTAGCCGGGACGGGAGAGCAAGGGCGGTATCGAGTTCACAAACAAGGTCGGCAACAGGTATCAGGCAGGAGGCGAGGCAAAACAGGTCGGATGTCGGGATGGCAGAACAGGGCAGAAACAGGTTGGCAACGGGTATCAGGTAGGAGAAAACAGGGCAGGAAAAATGTCTGAAGGTATGAGCTTGCCTAGCTGGGAGCATCGGTTCGCAACAATCTGACGGCTTCCTCTTAAAAGCCGGGGGTTTAAAAGGAGTCTCTGAACCAATCAGCTCGCAGGGCTGTTGGCGCCAATTGGGCAGTCACAGGTGCCCTGAATCAGCAATCATGACAAATATGATATATAGGTGCATTATGTTTCATTATTTTTGGAATGAATTGAGGAAAAAAACAGCAGAGACTATGCAGATTGGCCTCCAATACAGTAGTATCATGTGTACCATTATCTCATATTGGCCAGAAGTTTTTACACATGTGAGCAGTTTCAAGCCTGGAAATCGCTAGAAACATACAATCAGTTTGCCGAGGGCTGGGTTGGTGACGTTTGTTCAACTCCAATAAATGGAAAAGTAGTCATCACTGCAAAGGTAAGTAGCATACCGTTTCGTGTTAGCTACATGGTTGAAGTATGTAGCACAGCGCTTTGTGCTAACTGGTTAATCGAAAGGTATGTGGTATACAGTGGTATTAAGCTACTAGTAATTACACCTGATGCAGGGGCTATTTGTGTTATGCGCTGTTGCGCACTAGAGCCAACAGAAGCAGAGCTGTGCTCCCTTAACAGCGCTTGTTGCCCAAGACATCTTTGACTTTCATTTGTTATTTTACTGTCAATCGACTTAACTATGTTACTAGACTTCTTGATACTACCTCTGAGCAGGTGAGGCATAAACAGTTAGCGTATTTGCTTTTTTGTTACAATGCTACGCGTTTGAATCAAAAATAAGATACTAGAAATGTTAATTCAAATCGAAAACTGCAAAGTCTGATGTCAGAAGCTGCACAAAGTAACACTAAACATATTGCTTGGGGTTGTCCATCGATTCGATGATGACCATCTTCTTTTAATTGTGAGTCTGCTGATGCTTGAAGAGTCCGATCCTGGATCCACAGATGCGGTTACAGACAGAGCATGTGAAGGGGGTGATGGGGGGAGCAGGGGTGGCCTGGCAAGCATGTCTCTTTGCACGCTTTGCTGCACGGTGTTGCATGCGCTGTTCCTCCATGTAATCCATTCCCTGTGAGCAGTGGGAGCGCCAGAGGTCTCGGCAGGAAGCAAGTTCCTCCAGTGAGGAGGGGTTTATCCGACATCTCTTCAGGATGTTCTTCATTTGGTCTTTGAACCGCTTCTTCTGCCCACCAGCACTGCGTTGGCCTAGATGTAACTGACCATAGAGGATACGGCGTGGCAGTCTGTGGCTGGGCATTCGAACAACATGCCCCAGCCACCTAAGTTGGCGTTGGGCCATAATGGATTCCATGCTGCAGCTGCCTGCCCTCTCCAACACCTCTGTGTGCGGCACTCTATCCCTCCATGTGATGCCAAGTATCTTCTGAAGACATCTTACATGGAAGGTCTCGAGGCTCTTCAGATGGCGGCTGTAGATAGTCCATGCCTCACATCCATACAGTAATGTAGTGATGCATACAGCTCTGTAGACCAGCATTTTGGTGTGGAGTCTAAGGTTGTTGTTTTGAAAGACCCTTCTCCTTAGTCGACCGAAAGATGCTGATGCTTGCTTGAGACGGCTCTGGATCTCATCATCCAATGAGCAGGTGTCAGACACTATGCTCCCCAGATATTTGAAGGTGGGCACCATGAGCAGGTGTTGCCCTGCTGCAGTGAGGATTATTGGATTTGGTAAGAGGTCAGCACTGGACTGACAGAGTACCTTTGTCTTCTGGGTGTTGATCGTCAGTCCCATTCTGGTGTATGCAGTTACAGCTGCCGAGAGAATGTTTTGCAGAGCCTCCGGTGTATGGGCAACTAGGGCACAGTCATCAGCATACTGTAGCTCAATGATGGTCTCTGAAGTCAGTTTGGTAGTTGCCTGTAGCCTCCTAATGTTAAACAGGTTACCATCAACCCTGAAGTTGATGGTAACTCCAGCCTGCTTCTCCATCCTTCTACGTAGCAGTGTTGTAACACAGACGAGGAAGATGTTGAAGAGAACTGGAGCCAGCACACAGCCTTGCCTCACTCCAGTTTCGACGCCAAAGGGCTCTGAGCTGTGTCTTCCAACTACCACTCTGGCTGTCGTCCCTGAATGGAACTGTGCAAGAATGGTGAGAAACTTGGGTGGACACCCAAATCTCTTCAGGACTTGCCACAGTAGGTCCCTGTTCACTGTGTCAAATGCCTTTGAGAGATCGACAAAGGCGATGAACAAGTCCTTGTGCTGCTCCCGGCATTTCTCTTGGAGCTGACGTGTCACAAAGATCATGTCGACTGTTCCCCTGTCCTTTCGAAAACCACACTGTGACTCTGGGATGACGCGTTCCGATATTTTGGAGATGAGTCTGCGGAGCATGACCTTGGAAAGGACCTTTCCAGCAGTGGCCAACAAAGAGATACCCCTACTGTTGGAGCAGATGGATTTATCTCCTTTATTCTTGAAGATGTTCACAATGTTCGCATCTTTCCACAGTTGCGGGACACACTCTCGTCTCCACACCTCTGAAATGTATTGAAACAGTGTCCGTGTACAGAGGTAGCCTCCTACCTTGAGAAGTTCAGCTGGGATGTTGTCAGGTCCAGGGGATTTATTGTTTTTCAGGGTTTTGACTGCATGCAGGATTTCATTGAAAGTTGGCGGGAGGTCGAGGTCTGGCAATGTAGGATGTTCAGGGAGCTCTGAAAGGACAGTTGGGTCCACTGGGGTGGGCTGGTTGAGCAGGGTGTTGAAATGCTCAGCCCACCGCTCCACTATCATAGCCTGATCCTTGATTAGAGATGTTCCATCAGCAGATCTAACATGCCAGGGAGCAGTTTCTGGGGCCATAGATGGTTTTTACTGCATCATAGAAACTGTGCATATCGCTTCTATCAGCGTGAGACTGGATTTCATTGGCTTTTGAGATCCCCCACTCATCTTGCAGTTTTCTGAGAGTTCTCTGGGCCTCGGAACGAAGGGCTTGCCATAGCTTTTTATGGAATTGAGATTGTGGGTTGTTCAGGGTGGCTCTGTGCGCCTTGTGCATTCTGTCCAGGAGGGTTGAGATCTCTCCGGCATTCTGGTCAAACCAGTCCTGGTGTTTTTTAGTTTTAAAACCAACGGTTTGGGCTGCAGTGTCAAAGAGGGTGGTAGATAAATAGGTCCACTTCTCATCCATCCCAGCCTCTGACATGACCAGCTGCTCAATGTTTGCCAGCCTCTCAGCTAGAGAGCAACGGAAGTTGTCAAGGGTGTCGCTACTGGAGAGTTTGGCACAGTTGAGTGTCTTCCTCTTTGAACCACCCTGACGTGCCAGGGGCCGGACATGCATTCTGACCTTTGTCAGAATCATGCGGTGGTCGGTCCAACAGTCTGCCCCACGCATAGCTCTTGTAATGAGCACGTCCTTCAGGTCAGCCCTCCTCACGATCGCGTAGTCGATCAGGTGCCAGTGTTTGGACCTGGGATGCATCCAGGATGCCTTATATTTATTCTTTTGTTGGAAGATGGTGTTTGTGATGGTAAGGTTATGTTCCGCGCACAGACTAAGAAGTCTCATGCCATTGGAATTAACTTTTCCAATGCCATGGGCACCAATCACACCATTCCAGTTTTGCAAGTTCTTTCCGACTCTTGCATTGAAATCACCAAGCAGCATGATTTTGTCATTCCTCGGGATGTGACTGAGGATGTCATCGAGTGCCAGGTAGAAGCGATCCTTCTCTTCATCATTCGATGGCAGTGTTGGTGCATAGGCACTAACTAATGTAACATGTCTACATTTTGCAAGTGGGATGCGAAGAGTCATTAGTCTTTCACTGACACCCACTGGTGACTCGGTGAGCTTCAGCAGTAGGGTGTTCTTAATTGCAAAACCAACTCCGTGAAGATGGTGTCCGCCCATGGGGTATCCCTTCCAAAAGAATGTATAACCTTCCCCCTCTTCATTGAGTGAGCCTTCCTCAAGGAGTCTGGTCTCGCTGAGCGCTGCCACATCCACATTATATCGCTTCAGCTCATTGGCAATGAGTGCTGTTCTGCGCTGTGGTCTGTCCAAACTGGTGTCCAGGAGTGTCCTTATGTTCCATGCTGCAATTCTAAATGCTATTGTTTTTCGACCGCATAGTGGAATGTCCCGACAGGCGCGGTTTCCTGTCCGGGTACTGTGCTGAGTGGGCAATCTTTAGGCCACCTTTTCTAGGCCTTTCCCCAATTGGGGTGAGCAGTGCGGCCACTAAATAGTGCTGCTCAGACGCACAGGGGTCTGCCGGAAACAGCTGCCACTCAATCCCAGCTGCTAACGACCCTTGCCCTGTGCCGCTGACGTGCAGAGTTCCAGCTAAGAGCTTCCAGCTCATTCAAACCTGCTCTCGTCACTGGATACTCCATCGCCGCCAGACTTTTGTGGTCGGAGACTCAGGTAAAAGAGGATACCTGCGCAATGATGGTTTTTAAAGTGGCGTAAGGGGTGCGCTTTCCCCAACGCCACTATCTTGATTGTAAAGAAGATGGTTCCAGTGGCAAGGGAGACCCTAGACAACCGGCATCTTCCTACAACTGCAGGAGGCTGCCGGAATCCAGGTCTGTGGGAAACCGCCTCAAAGCGTGCCGCCACCAGCTTTTGGGATCACTCTTAGTCTGGACTCTACCCTTCGACCTGTTCGGCTTGGGTAACCCTGCCAGGAGTACGAGACTCCCGCCGACATAGCTCTAGGGGTCATGGAGACGCACAAAGTGCCCCACCACGATAAGGTGGTGATCCGTCGGGACACACTAAACATATACATCCCTGAACAAGCCCTATTATTCAAACGTGGAGTAGTTGGTTTTAAGCATTGTTGGCTTTAGGTTTTCTGCCCTGGAGTCCTGGACCAATACAAAGTGGAGATTATTAGAATTTTTTTGGTTTGAACAATTTTATTGACACTATTAACAGCAAATAAACAATGTGAGGTTTGAACAATTTTTCTCGACAATTTTAACAGCACTTAAGCATATTCACAATTTCGTTATATCTGACAATATGACGTTTTAACAATTTTTTCCGACATATTTAACACAATTTCATTATATCATATCCCAACAATATGAGTTTTTATCGACACTTTTGTATATCCATAATGTCACAATGAGAAACATACACTGTAAACGACATATATAATTAGACTGTATTGACTTAATTGCTCTAATGGTTGAGAAATACAGTGTAGAATTTACAGTATGAATATAACATTATTAATTGAAATTTAAAAAAAAAATGTTCTTTGTATTGGTAAAAAATTCACTTCTGGTTCACTACTGTTCTACTGTAAGGCTGCTGCTCGACTGACTGCATCAACAACTTGCACTCCACAAAAGGCAAAATGGGTGCTACCAACCATCAGTAAGGTGGTCTATGCTAAAATAAAAGAAAGATTTTTAAACACCAACTGCTAAAAATAAATTAACATATAGTGCCTTTGCTGGAAAAAATGTGAAGGCTGGATTTTTTGAACAGGTTTGTTCGAAAGTGTCTGAAGTTTAAACCGGAGAAGATATATTGTATTATAAACTTGCTTTTTGGCAAGGGCTTTGATAGTTTTGTAACAGCGGCTCTTTTGCAAGAGGTTTGGGATTGCTTTGAGGGGGTGATGCCCCAGTTTTCTGGATTTATGGTGGAGAAGCTGATTGATAATGCTAATCCGTGACACCATCTGTTATGTGAGAGACAGAAACATGCGATTAGTGGTCCTAAACCTAGACTTCGAGAAAGCCTTTGATCGAGTCTCGCACCAATACCTCTTCAGGGTACTGCAAAAATGTGTTTTTCCCCAAAAATACATCAAGTGGGTGGGACTGCTATATCGAGACTACAGCAAATTCATGATTAACGGGAATTTATCGGAAGCAGTAGAGATCATCTGCGGTGTACGTGGAGAAGCTGACTGATAATGCTAGCAAGATAGTCATTGTCAGAAGGTTTAACGAAGTGGTGAATGCAGATGACATCTGTTTTTGGTTGAGCAGATACTGCTCGATAAAAGGCCAGGCTATGAAGGTGAAGGATGAGAACGGCATTTGGAATTGTACCTGGAGGCAAGACCCTCAGGGCTTTCAGGGACTGAAACACCTCCCGTCGATGATAGTCCTGGGGGAAAACCGTGGCTTTATCCACTATCAAGGACAACCAAAAATCTGCCTCAAATGTGGTGAGCATGGGCATCTGGCTGAGGTATGTGATCGACTTGGGGGTGGTGAAAACACCGGTAACAAAGATAAGAGATTTAGAAGAAAGCCGATTGCCGATAAAAACGCCCACAAGGGAACTGTATGAAGTTGAGCCGGAGGAAGTCGGGGAAGACAAAAATCTGATCCCTTGTGGGCAGGGAAGTAAGAGACCCTCCGATAGGTCCTCTGGCCCACCCCCTAACCCAGAAGAAAGGGGAAGACCTGGAACCACAGACAGAGAGTCAGAGGATTCCAGAATTTTCCCCGGTGGGTCTCCAAATGAGGTACCATTCTTAAGTGGTGCTTTGTGTCCCAATCAGGAATCCGACACAGGTGACACTCTCAATGACCACCAGAGAATGGACTCGGATCCCCCGGTTTCGTCTAAGTAGTTTGTATACTTTAACAACACTTATGAACATTACTTTCTCTACTATCAATGTGAGAAGCGTGAGATCAAAGGTTAAAGCTCACAGCGTTTTATCGTTTTTAAAAACTATCAGAACGGATGTGTTTTTACTACAAGAATGCTGCATCCCCTTTTTAAAGAGATATAAACAGTGGAAAGAGATTTGGCCATATCCTTCATTATGGAGTGGCTCAAATGAAAACCGTCACGATGGGGTGGCCATTTTAAGTCAAGTCAAGTCAAGTCAAATTTATTTATATAGCCCTTAATCACAAAAATGTCTCAAAGGACTGCACAGGATTACAGTTACAAAATTACACAATTACCTGATCTTAAACCAGCATGCGGGCAAGGAAAAACTCAAAAACCTCAGTGTGAGGAGAAAAGAGAAACCTTGAGAAAGGACCTCACATGTGGTAATCCCCCTTCCAGGATTGACCAGGGTGAATTACAATTAGCATTACTGTACACATAATAGTAAACATTAGGTAAGATGTTGAAAATGTCCGGAAAGTGCATGACATCAACGACGCCCCCAGCCTGCAAACCAGTCCAGAAAGTCTATGACGGCCATGACGCTGCCTCCCGTCTCTGCCAGCTGGTAAATGCAGGGGTTGACATGCTGCAGGTCAGACACCGGTCCGCTGACCCATCCCAAATCATCCTTCTCCTTCGTATCAGCCAGGCAGGCGTCGGAAAAAGACAGGACAAAACAGAATATGAGGTGGGCATCAATCATATGCTTTGGAATAGAAGTGTGTCTTAAGCCTCGATTTAAAAACTTCCGTTGAGGTTGCAGATCTTATCTCCAGAGGCAGGGCGTTCCATAACACCGGGGCCCGGATGGAGAACGCTCTCGAGCCCGCAGACTTCTTGGCTCTCGGAGTCACAAGTAGACCGGCATTTTCCGAGCGCAGACTCCGTGCAGGAACATAGGGGGAAATCAAATCGGAGAGATAAGAGGGTGCAAGCCCATGCAAACATTTATATGTTAATAAGAGAACCTTAAAGTCACATCTTAAGTGGACTGGGAGCCAGTGCAAGTTGGCCAATACAGGAGTAATATGCTCAAACTTTTTGGTCTTAGTCAAAAGTCTAGCTGCCGCAATCTGAACCAGCTGCAAACTTTTAATGCTAGACATCGGGAGACCAGAAAGCAATACATTACAGTAATCAAGCCGAGAAGTAATAAACGCATGAATTAAAATCTCTGCATCTGATTGGGACAGCATCGAACGAATCTTCGCAATATTACGGAGGTGGTAGAAAGCTATTCTAGTAATATTTTTCACGTGTAACTGAAACGACAGATTAGGATCAAATATAACACCTAGATTTTTGACCGAGTCACTATGGGTGATATTACATTTGTCTAGGTTCAGGGTAGTGTTTGAAAACAACTGACGACAGTGAGCTGGACCAATAATCAACATTTCAGTTTTTTCTGGGTTAAGGCGTAAAAAATTATTTGACATCCATCTTTGAATCTCAGTAAGGCAAGCCTCCAGATTTCTAAAACTTAAATGTCCAGTTTTTTCCAGTGGCACATACAGTTGAGTGTCATCTGCATAGCAATGGAAACTAATATTATACTTGCGTATAATGTCACCAAGCGGGATCATATAAATACTTAAAAGAAGGGGGCCAAGTACAGAGCCTTGAGGAACACCACAAGGGACATTAGATTGTTTAGAGGTCAGATTGCCATAGTTAACACATTGCATCCTGTCTGACAGGTAGGACCTAAACCACGAGAGTACAGTTCCTGAGATACCAATGCGTTCTAGACGAACCAATAATATGTTGTGGTCGACCGTATCAAAAGCAGCGCTGAGATCCATCAGCAGTAACATTGATGAGGCACCAGAATCTATTGTTAAAAGGAGATCATTGGTTACTTTAGCCAGGGCTGTCTCAGTAGAGTGATTTACCCTAAATGCTGACTGGACAGTTTCAAAAAGGTTATTTTCTGACATGAAGTCATTTAGCTGCTGTGCAACGACCTTTTCAAGTAATTTCGCAAAAAATGGCAGATTTGACACTGGCCTAAAATTACCTAGGCTTTCTGGGTCAAGGTTAGGTCGCTTAAGCGTGGGTTTAATGACGGCAGACTTGAAGGCTACAGGAACAATACCCGAGGATAGCGATATATTAATAATATTTTAAACTGATGGTCCTAAGATCCCAAACAGACCCTTCACCAGTGAAGCTGGAAACGGATCAAGCAGGCGTAGTTTGTTTGGCCCTACTGACCATCTGTGTTAGATTATCAAGGGACAAATCATTGAAACTGGAGAATGTTTCTGAACAACCGCCGACACAGTCCATACCTAACACCTCCACATCTTTGATATAGGAGGAGGAAACAGAGCGTTCTTTTAAAATTTCATTCCTGATTAGTTGAATCTTTTTATTAAAAAATTCCATAATGTCATTAGCAGAATAAGTGCAACCATTTGGGTTAAGTTGTTGTCTGGTAAGTTTCGCCACTGTGTCAAACAAAAATTTCGGATTATTCTTATGTTCAACAATAATCTTAGAGAAATACGAAGCTTTAGCTGAGGCAAGAGCTACTTTATATTTCAGCAAACTGTCACACCAGGCCAGTCGAAAAACCTCCAGCTTAGTAGTGCGCCATTTTCGTTCAATTTTTCTGCAACTTTGTTTGAGTAACCTAGTTTCTTCAGTAAACCAAGGTGTATTCTTCTTGGGTCGGAATTTATACTTTAGGGGCGCCACAGAATCAAGAACATTAACCAAAGCAGTATTGAAGTTGTTTGTAAGTGAGTCAACAGACCCAGTGTACGAAGGGAAGGCTGCAGTTACCGTAGGTAATAATTCTTTTAAGGCTAACATCGTTTTAGGGCGGATATTGCGACTGCTAAAGCCTAAATTTTCCTTATCACAGTAAACATTAAACAGCACCTCACATTTAACAAAATAGTGATCAGAGATGGCATTAGGATACGGTAACACTGTAACATTTGAGGCTACTACGCCACGGGTCAGGACGAGATCTAGAGTGTTCCCATCTTTATGAGTGGGCACATCAACTATTTGATTGAAACCAAATGTATCAATCAGTGACTTAAATGCAATTGCAAGTGAATTTGATGGGGAGTTTATGTGAACATTAAAATCACCAATAATTACAACATTGTCCGCATAAGTTACTAAGTCTGTTAACAGTTCCGAAAATTCTTACAAAAAAATATGAGTATGGTCCAGGTGGGCGATACACAACAACTAAATAAATTGGTGTTGACATTAAGGACCTCATAACAAGTGCTTCAAACGTTTTAAAACTAGTAGGGGTATTAGAAGTAAATTTCAACCTATCTTCCGATATAAGAGCAACACCTCCACCTTTTTTGCATGGTCGTGCCAAGTGCGAACTCACAAAGTTAGGGGGAGAAGCCTCATTTAACACTACAAACTCATTTGGTTTTAACCAGGTCTCACAAAGGCCAATAAGGTTAAGATTGTGTTCATTAATAAGGTCATTGACAAGTAAAGCTTTGGAGGCTAGTGATCTAATATTAAGAAGGCCAAGCTTCAGCACTGTGGACTGAGCTGAAACCTTTCGCGAGTTTTGAACCTTAATGGCAACCTTAGTGGTAACCACCACAGGATTAGACTGCCGGTCCCGGGTCTTGTGCATTGCATGACGGCAGATGCGGCCCGAATTCCATACCACAGGTATATTGTTGACAGGTGGAGTAGCAGGATGACTATTGGTAGAAAATAATGTTATTTCCTAAACAACCCTCAACTCATCATAAATGGGAGTACTTACAACTCAGGTAGGAACTCTTAGAAGGCATCCAGTCACATATGCTAGGCCATCAACCACTAATCGTGGGAGGAGATTTTAATTGCAGTTCTGAACTTGTGTACTATGTTTGAAGTGCAGTACCTCCGGGAATGGTGCATTCGCACTGATCGCTGCCCGGCCCTGAGGCTAGGACCTTGACCCAGCCTTTTGGCTGGGAGCAAGTGTCTCGTCCTCTTGGCTTTGTAGTGTATTATGACTTGACCGATAACGGATAATGGATAATTGATAAAGAATATAGAACAGGGGTCGGGAACCTATGGCTCGCGAGCCAGATGTGGCTGTTTTGATGATAACATCTGGCTCGCAAATCTGGCTCGCAGATTTGGGTTTAAAAAAATTATCGTTTGTTTAAATGCATCCATCGATTTTCTATTGATCATGTCTTGTGCAGAGTTGCAGTTGCACGAGCGGTTGTCTATTTTAATTGGATGATAATACCCTATGTTGGCCGTTACTGGGGGCACAGGTACACGCCCCCTTTTGCGTTCATTGGCACTTGGCCGTTGGTCATTAGCTCAGAGCTAACTCTTCGACGGAGAAGATGGCGAAACGAAAAAAAGATGATGAATATCGTACATTTCAGGACGAATAGACCGAAGAATTTGCCTTTGTGATGAGGTATGCCTAATTTGCAATGACAAAATTGCATCGATGAAACAGTCGAATGTTAAGCGGCACTTCGACACACGCCATGCCTCCTTTGCACGGTCTGCTTTTGCACAGCAATGTGCGCTGGTTGTCAAGAGGAAAGGTGCTCAGCCGTTTCACGGCTTGCCTCAACGAAATACGGATTTTTCTTGAAATGAAAGGCAACGAGCATCCTGAGGTAGCGAAAACTGAGTGGCTCCTCAAGTTTTATTATCTCGTGGATATTACCGAACATCTAAACCAGCTCAATGTTAAAGTGCAAGGCGTTGGAAATAAAGTGTTATTCCTTCAACACGCTGTGTTTGCTTTTGAAAACAAGCTGGAGCTCTTCATCAAGGATTTTGAAACAGGTCCTTACTACATTTCGAAAAACAGAGTTTACAGAGGCATACACAACAAGTGAGGCCACTCAAAACATCTCCACCAGCTAGCTGGCTTCACATCCGGTCTCCTCCAGTCGTTCAAAGCGCGCTTTGGAGAATTTCGTGAGCACTGTGGTCTGATTAAGTTCACTACCCATCCAAACGAGTGTTCACTGAACACAGCCGACCTGAGTTGCATTCCTGATGTCTCCCTGGTAGATTTTGAAGCAGAAGTGGCTGACCTGAAGGCCTCAGAGATGAGGATGAGCAAGTTCAAATCACTGAATGAAGAATTGGAAAGAATTGCACGACAGAAAGCGGAGTTGGCGAGCAAGCACATGAGGACAGAAATGGACAAACTTCAACCCAAAGACGAGCTGATTCTCAAAGCTTGGAACGCGCTTCCAGTCACATACCACACACTGAGGCGTGTGAGTATTGGTGTATTGACAATGTTTGGATCGACGTATTCATGTGAGCAGTCATTTTCACATCTCAAAAACATCAAGTCCAACCTACGATCACGTTTAACGGATGAAGGCCTCAATGCCTGCATGAAGCTTAAACTCACCAAGTACCAACCAGACTACAAAACCATCAGCAAATCCATGCAGCACCAGAAGACGCATTAATGGTGAGTATTATAACATCATTATTTAAAATACCGTATTTTCCGCACTATAAGGCGCACCGGGTTATAGGGCGCACCCCGAAAAAATAGTTTTTGGTCCAATTTTTGACATAGATAAGACGCACCGGATTATAAGGCGCTACAATGGGAACGTGGACAAAACAGTCAGATACTTAAGTCCAACTTATTACCCCCTTAACATTCCCAAAGCTTGCAAAGACGCAAATACGTGTCGAGAACACGTGCGGATGCGGTGTCCGTACGATGTCACTCAAATGCATCGTTCCATCATTCGGAAGGTTAAAGTCTTGGGATTCAAGAAATGCCAACCATTCCTGAGTTTTTTATTTTCTTTTTCGCTCGCAACTTTACTGTGCATATGACAATAAACACTTGGAATTGAGTTTAATTGAAAAATAGACACTCCATTCCATCCATTATCTGCACCGCTTATCACAGAAACATCGAGTTCAGTCTGAAACAAGATACAGGGACAATATAAAACCCGAAGTAGCTCACCGAAGTCGTTGTGTTCATAATAATGTGCAGCCAATGTCCTCTTATATCCGTGAGGGTAGTAAATCCAGGAGAATAAAATAATTTCAGATACAGAATAGAAAAAAATGCTTTCTCTATGCCGTCAGCCACGTGCCATAAACATTCATCTTTTTTGGCCAATTGCAGGCTTTGTGTTGCCGTTTAAGCCAATGCCAGCCTGTAAATGATAAAAAGGATCCGCCTCTTGACCTCCGAATAACTTTAGCCAATAGTGATCGATTCAAATGATGATTGACACATTGGTTAGCCAATGAAACGCCGGTAAATACATCCCAGCATACACCGTTGTTTTGGCCAATTGCAGGCTTTGTGTTGCCGTTTAAGCCAATGCCAGCCTGTAAATGATAAAAAGGATCCTCCCCTTGACCTCCGAATAACTTTAGCCAATAGTGATCAATTCAAATGATGATTGACACATTGGTTAGCCAATGAAACGCCGGTAAATAAATCCCAGCATACACCGCGTACTACTTGGCGTTCGGGGGAAAATCGAGTCGGCGGCTGCAAGTTAGTTGGAAAACTTTGCAATTTTAAAATTGATCCATAAATAAGGCGCATGGTCAGCTTTTGAAAAAAATAAAGGCTTTTAGGTGCGCCTTATAGTGCGGAAAATACGGTAATAAATTAAGACGCTTGTTATGCTCACATTTAATTGAATTCAGTCTTAAAATATATTATATGGCTCTCACTGAAACACATTTCCAAAAATTATGCTTTTATGGCTCTCTGAGTCAAAAAGGTTCCCGACCCCTGATATAGAACAATAACCCTCTACAAAATCCCCCCCTTATTAGAAAGGATAGAAAGGAGACCGATGAGGAGTTTAAAGTAGATAAAAGATAAATTTTATTACAGGACATGTATCGGACATTTAAACTGGAAGACTGTTTCAAATCCATACATCCAGGAGAGGAGGGTTTCACCTGGTTCTGTAGTGACAATGCCAGAGCCTCTCGAATAGACTGCATATTTACAAGGGGCTTAACACTGAGTGATGTCAGATTAATTCCCGTCTTTTTTTCAGATCACTTGCTACTGTCCTGCTCTCTCTCATTTCCTTCAGGTATGACTGTTGGGAGAGGTCTGTGGAAGTTGAACTGCTCCCTGCTGGAGAATGAGGCCTTAGCCGCACAATACAGGTGGTACAAGGACTGGCAGACCCTTCAAGACTCATATGATTCACGAGCACAATGGTGGGAGATGACAAAGAAACGAACGCAGATTTTTTTTAAAAATGCAGGGAAAAACAAGAAACTTAAAGAGATGAAACGCACATCGGGACTACAAAGAAGACTTCAACGCTATTTTACCCTAACACAAAAGGGGATGGACTTTAATGATGAAATCAGAGAGATCAAACAAGAACTAAACGCTTTGGCGGAAATAAAGAGCAAAGGCATCATAATAAGAAGTAAAGAAACAGAAAAAGAGAATGTACGCGCTATTTTTCTAAAAAAATTTTGAGCAAAGGTGAGGGGCTTTTAAACTCCAAAACGAAAACGGGCTAATAACAAAGGAAAGTAGTGAAATACCGTATTTTCCGCACTATAGGGCGCACCGGGTTATAGGGCGCACCCCCAAAAAATAGTTTTTGGTCCTATATCTTCCATAGATAAGGCGCACCGGATTATAAGGCGCTACAATGGGAACGTCGACAAAACAGTCAGATGATTCAGTCAAACTGATTACCCCCTTAACATTCCCAAAGCTTGCAAAGAAGCAAATACGTGTAGTAGACACGTGCGGATGCGGTGTCCGTACGATGTCACTCAAATGCATCATTTCAAATATCATCCGGAAGGTTAAAGTCTTGGGATTCAAGAAATGCCAACCATTCCTTAGTTTCCATTTTCTTTTTCGCTCGCAACTTTACTGTGCATATGACAATAAACACTTGGAATTGAGTTTAATTCACTCAACTCATCACAGCAACATCAAGATCATTCTAAAACAAGATACCGGGAAAATATAAAGCCGCATAGCTCACCTAAGTTCTCACGTTCAATATACGTATCTCTCAGTCAGAGCCGTAATGCACCACCGAGGAATGTCAGCGATTTCGACATGCCCTCGACCTGGCTGTGGCGCTCAGGAGTCGGTGAGGCACTATGTTTTGTTAGTGCAGCGCTGCTGAGGACCTGTGGGCAATGGCCGGCCACCTAGGAAAATTCCCAGACTTGCCAGCAGGGGAGGTCCCTGACGCACAGTACGTGCTTTATGGAGTGAGTCGGTCGAAAAGGTCACAGAACGACTTTGTCAAGGACTGGCTCACTCTCGCCGCCATCAAAGATGCCATCTGCACCTCCAGAAACCTGCTGGTAAGGAGGTGCAGGCAGATCCCCCCCCGTGGCTGTGCTCCGAATGGCTGCAGATACCATACAATCGCGCGCGGCAAGCCTAGGACGCAGCCATAAAGAAGAATCGTCTGCACCCATCCGGAGAAGGGAACCGGAGCTCCACTGTGGGGGTCCCGGCAACTATTAACAGCAAATAAACAATGTGAGGTTTGAACAATTTTTCTCGACAATTTTAACAGCAATTAAGCATATTCACAATTTCGTTATATCTGACAATATGACGTTTTAACACTTTTTCCCAACATTTTTAACAGCAATTAAACGCACAATTTTATTATATCATATCCCAACAATGTGAGTTTTTATCAACACTTATAACAGCAATTAAATACAATCACAATTTCATTATATCATATTCTAACAATATGAGGTTTGAACAATTTTTATCGACACTTTTAACAGCAGTTAACCAATGTGTAAAGGGCAATACTATTGTGCAAGGGCATAGCTCTGTCTTCTCAAGTGGGATTCTATCCCACCCTCCCAAGCAGCATCCTCCAGTCCTCTGCCCGGGATGCCCAGATGGGTCCTCTCCCTTCTTACTTCTACCTTCCACAACCACCCGAATAACCAGGCCGTTGCTGCCAATAAAATTGTTTAAACCAAACCAAAAATAGCATAAAATAATAACAGTTACAAAACTCCCAAACATTACGATTCCATCAGAGGAAGATATCAGTAACTTTTAGGATAAGTTTAATAATAATAATAATAATGGTGTCAAATCAGTCATTCTTTCTGTTAGTGAAAAATACCAGTATAGTTAAAAAAAAGGTAGCCTACCCATTACTTTGATTACCCTCAAAGATGAAAAATATATGAACGTGGATGTTGTGTATGTAGTATGGTTGTAGTAGGATTCAGAGACAGGCACGGACGGTACATTCATAGAGTGTTTACTTAACTTCTTCCTCGGTAGTTCTCAAGCACAAGTACAAGGCTGCACATTAGTATTGGTTTAAACAAATTTATTGACACTAATAACAGAAAAAAACAATCATGACAATCTCAACAGCAATTAAGCACATTCACAATATTATATTTCAATATGACTTTTTTAACAGCAAGCACAATGTCACAATGTGAGGTTTGAACAACCCTTCTCGAAAATCTTAATAGCAATCAAGCATATTCACAATTTCATTATATAACATCTTTGTTAGTGTTAATAGATCCGTCCAGGCCAAAGTCGATTATTTTTGGTCTGTGGTTTGAACAAATTTATTGACACTAAAAACAGAAAACAATCATGACAATCTCAACAGCAATTAAGCACATCCACAATATTATATTCCAATATTACGTTTTTAACAGCAAACACAAAGTGAGGTTTGAACAAACCTTCTCGAAAATCTTATTAGCAATCAAGCATATTCACAATTTCATTATATAACATCTTTGTTAGTGTCAATAGATCCGTCCAGGCCAAAGTCGATTGTCCTCGGTCTGAACAAATCCACCGACACCAACAGCAGCAAAACAAACACGACAATCTCAACAGCCATCAAGCATATTCACAATTTTTTTATATCTGACAATATGACGTGACGATATGACGTTTTAACATTTTTTCCTGACATTTTCAACATCAATTAAACAATTTCAGAGTTATTTTCTTTTAACAGTAGTTAACCAGCGTGTAAAAAGCAATACTATTGTGCAAGGGCATAGCTCTGCCATCCCACCCTCCCAAGCAGCATTCTTCCAGTCCTCTGTGTGGGTCCTCTCCCTTCTTCGTGGGTCCTCTCCCTTCTGGGTTCCACAACCCAGGCCTTTGCTGCCGGGACTCCCACAGTGTAGCTCCGGCTCCCCCCTCCGGGTGGGTGCAGACGAGTCTTCTTTATGGCCGCGTCCTAGGCCCGCCGCTCGCAGATTGTATGGTATCTGCAGCCATTTGGAGCACAGCCACGGGGGGGATCTGCCTGCACCTCCATACCAGCAGGTTTCTGGAGGTCCAGATGGCGTCCTTGATGGCGGCGAGAGTGAGCCAGTCCCTGGCAAAGTCGTTCCGAGGCCTCCTCGACCGACTCACCCCGTAAAGCACGTACTGTGCATCAGGGACCTCCCCTGCTGGCAAGTCCGGGAACTTTCCTAGTTGGTCGGCCATTGTCCACAAGACCTGGGCAGCGCTGCACTCACAAAAAAGGTGCCTCACCGACTCCTGGGCGCCACAGCCAGGTCGAGGGCACGTCGAAGTCGCTGACATTCCTCGGTGGTGCATTACGGCTCTGACTGGGAGAACTTCATGAGCCACCATCCATGACAAGTCACGTAGTCTGTTTGGGAGGGCAGGATGATTCACGTTGCTCCAAACCGTTGTGGATTCGCCAAACGCAAGCCCCCGCACAGGGCTTACTGTAGCTCGCTCTTGCACAATAGCAATAAGGGCCAGAAGGGGAGTGTATTACACGACACCACAATAGACATGGTGGCATTACTGGCTGAAGTACCATTAGTATTTACAAAACTGGCAGTGACTGATTAGCAAGTGAAAAGTGCAGAAGTGGGAACCCGAACGCAGCATGAAAGCAAAGAGTGCCATGCTCTAAGTCTAAGTCTTTAAGGCTTATGATGAATCCACAGAACACACTGTAAATACGCCAAAACACCGGAAGAGAACTTAAAGTTTTTTGATTGGGTGAGTGGGAGGGATGGGTGGAGCTATGCAAAAAGTGCAAGCACTCCCTCCCATCTCTCGCCCTACGCATAAGCACATCAGGCTCCCTGTTTGCAGAATGTTGTGACGTTTTTACAAAATAACAGCTTACATCTGGTTTTGAAACCAATATGTATGAAAAAAGGGTCAAAATGAGTTTAACCGATCTTGAGTAATTGCAAGAAAGACACAAGTTTAAAATTGTATGTTTGTTGATTTTGGGACACGGGCTCAGGCTTTGATGCTAGGTCCTTAGCTTGGAGGCTTTGATGCTAGGTCCTTATTCTGGGACCTTAGCTTAGCCTTTTGGTTTCTCGGCCTTTTGGCTAAGATCAAGTGTAGTATCTATGCTAGGTCCTTAGCTTGGCCTAGGCTTTGATGCTAAGTCCTTAGCTTGGCCTTTTGGCCTTATGCTTGAGAGCTCATTTTTGCATTCTGGAGATGGAATAAGAGCCTGCTCTGTCCACTCCACGCATCGGCCCGGTATTGCAGTACCTCCGGGAACGGTGCATTCGCAATGATCGCAGCAAGGCTTTAGGGCTAGGACCTTAGCTTAGCCTTTTGGCTGAGAGTAAGAGTCCCGGCTCCTTGGCTTTGTAGCGTAATAATGGATAATGAATAACGAAGATGGATCAATAACCCTTAAAAACCCCAAACCCCTTTTCATAATTTTTATCAAATCATCAAAAATAAATGTGCTGAAGACTAAGCTTTTGTCTGGGGCGCGGGTTTAGCAATTTAGTAAATTTGTCTCATAATATATGGTGTGGCTCTTTCCGAAAATAAAATTAATATATTTTGCTTTTATGGCTCTTTGAGTCAAAAAGGTTCCCGACCCCTGCTCTAAGATATGGTAGAATCACGGCTAGTACTTTGTGACCTTTTGCCACAATTCAGACTTCAAACATAAAGATATAAAACTGTAATTTATTGTGAAGAATCAACAATAAGTGGGACACAATCATTAAGTGGAACACACTTTATTGGATATTTTAAACTTTTTTAACAAATAATAAATGTAATGATTATTATAATAATTATTCAGCTCCTTTACTTTCAGTGCAGCAAACTCTGTCCAGAAGTTTAGTGAGGATGTCTGAATGACTCAATGTTGATCTAAATGACTAACGATGATAAATGGAATCCACCTGGGTTTAATCAAGTCTCTGTATAAACACTCCTGCACTCAGAGGTTTGTGTAAAGCGCAGAGAGCATCATGAAGAACGAGGAAGACACCAGGCAGTTCCGATATACTGTTGTGGAGAAGTTTAAAGCTGGATTTCCAAAGCTTTAAACATCCCAAAGAGCACTGTGCAAGCAATAATATTGAAATGGAAGGCGTATCAGACCATTCCAAATCTACCAAGATCGGGCCGTCCCCCTGAACTTTCAGCTCATACAAGGGGAAAACTGATCAGAGATGCAGCCAAGAGGCCCATGATCACTCTAGATGGACTGCAGAGGCGCTGGGAGACACACCAAACATGTGGAACAAGGTGCTCTGGTCAGATAAGACCAAAATCGAACTCTTTGACAAAACATAAAGCAAAAGCTACAATGGAATGGTTCACCAAAAAACACGTCAAGGTTTTAGAATGGCCAAGTCAAAGTCCAGACCTCAATCCAACTGAGAATCTCTGGAAAGAACTGAAAACTGCTGTTAACAAATGCTCTCCATCCAACCTCCCTGAACTACAGCTGTTTTGCAAGGAGGAATGGGCAAAAATATCAGTTTCTCGATGTGCAAAACTGATAGAGCGACTTACAGCTGTAATCGCAGCAAAAGGTGGCGCGACATAGTATTAACTCAATGGGGCTGAATAATTTTGCACACCCACTTTTTTGTTTTTTATTTGTTAAAAAAGTTTAAGATATCCAATAAAGTGTGTTCCACTTGTCAAGAACCGGAACAGGAGGAGGACCCAGATACGTGACGTTTCTCACACAAGCTTTATTTTACAGGAAATGGGGCAGTCATGCACGTTAACCCAAAACGCCAGTGATTCGGCGATCTTTGGGCGGAAGACTAAGGCAGCAGTCTGGCGTGGAATGACAGGAAGCCAGAGGCCGACGAGATTGATACCAATACCAATTGCACGACCAGATATCGGACAGATGGGGTCGATAACGGACAGGACGGGACAGACAGGATCGATATCATGCACTGGAGACTGGAGTCCGATAACAAACCGGACAAGATGGACGGAAACGATACCAGACACTGGAGATCAAAATTAAACAGGACAAACTAGACGGGAACGAAACTGGAGATCGATATTAAACAGGACAAAAACAGACGAGACCGATACCGGACAGGAAACACGGGCAGGAAACCGGACAGAGTCAAAACCCACATCTTGCGGGTACAGAGGTTTGTTGATGGACTGACAAAGGGTGAGTGAGAGCACGGAGCATAAACAGGAGGGAAGCCAATCAGTCAACAAGCCGACAAATAGTTTCGCAAGCCACTTTAAATGTGAGAAAAGCAGCTGCTCATCACTTGCCACAAGGTGGAGGAAAGCCATGAAGGATGAGTCTTATAACAACTTTGAAAAGTATGCCAATGAAAATCATCACTACTTTGTCCGTGTAAATCTGAATTTTGGATCAAGAGGAACTTCCCTCACATTGGTGCCATCCTGACGGCATCCAGGACTGTGAGTGCTGTGGAAAGGGCATTTTAGAAATTAAATGTCTGTTACTGCAAGAGAAAGCACACTTGATGAATGTCACTTCCCTTTTCTGAATGAGGATGTAACTTTGAAGGTAACAGACAACTACATTCCCCGAGTTCAGACTCAGATGCTTGTGACAGAAACAGACTATGGTGATTTTGTCATCTGGACTCCACATGAAATGAGCATTCAGAGGATCACTCCTGATCCTGATATTTTTCAGGTAATATTTAAAAATCAGAAGACTATTTTCTCAAAGTTTTGTTGCCAGAACTCATGGGAAACCTCATTACCAGAGAAATTGAAGAGAAAACAAAAAGGTTGAAGATAAACCTGATGTTGGGGAAATGGTATGTCACTGCCCAAAATCCTATGCAGCCACCGATGTAGTCATGAACGGTGAGAGTGAAATGTGTAGGGTTAAGTGGTACCATCTACAATGTGTGAAGTTGAAGAGGATACCAAAGGACTACACATGTAAATAATGTAAAGGCCAAGGCATTGTCATAAAAAAGAGTAGTAAGCTCTAGGCCTGTCTTAATGAAAGCTCAAGTTCAAAACATTGAGCCAGGCGCATATTGAAATGAATGCCATTACTGTAAATCATTTCATGTAGCAGAAACAATGAAAAACAAGATTCTAAATGCACCTAATCATATTTTAGAAATGATACACAGATACTCGGAACTAAAGAAAGACTGTTAAATATAGTTCATAAATATAAAGAGTAAATCTACATACAACAAAGATGGAGTATAAAAAAAGTAGTATTGAACTTTAATTCGTTGAACAAAACAGTGTATTTATAAAATACAAAAGAGGTACAGTATTTGTTGTCTTGTGAAGCAGTTTGATAATTACATTCGTTCCTTGTTTTTTGTTTTCTGTTCATAATTCTGCAAAGTCCTGTGTCATCCTGAATGTTTTCAGCTGTAGTTTTAGCATTACATTTTCAAACGACGAATTTCACCCTGGACATCAGGTGTAAATGGTTCCAGACAATCCTCATCTGGGTGTTTTGGTTTTTATGTTGTGGGTGGTTCTATTGTCCCAAGTTTGGGAAAAGAGCAGTTGGGTCCTGCAGCAACATCATCTAATTCAGGGTCACTTTTGTTGGTGGCATGCAGCTCAAAAATGGCACTTGCAGCAGTAAGATCTGCTTTAGATGCTGTCCTCTTTTCTGCCAGTAGAAATCTGAAGAAATAAATAAACTTAAATATAAACTTCTGTATGAATCCTCTGTTTGAATACACGTATGCTTAATGTAAAATCCAAACTTTACTAAACCCTCCAGCGCGTTTCGAACAACAACTGACCTATTGAGGGAACACAAGTTTTACTTTATAATCTCCGTTAGACACTTTGCTGCTACCCTGTGTTAAGTGCATTACTTCAGCAGTGACGCCAGGCCATATATTTCCCCGGTTTACTGCAACGTCGTGCGGAGGTTGCTCGTAGTGGTAAATGATATTCGATGATCGACTTTTTCACATATGCACTTGGGACATCAGACCAATCGGGTACTGACTCTCCCTGAAACTAAAAATTATGCTTCCGAAATCTCTTGATTTAGATTCCGCGAACAGCAAAGCCGTTCGAAACATTCACGTTGTTGAAGCCCTTTTAAAGCTGCGGGCGTGACCCGTCCAGATATAAATAATTGCTAATGCTTTCTTTATCGCGGTTGTATTGCCACTCTCGTAAAAACTATTAAACCTGTTTAAAGACAGTTACATTCTCCCCGAACTGGCGTTTTAATTCTGTTCTACGTCACAGCAGAAACCTCTACGCCAGAGTCTGTTTAAAGTTAAGGATGCATTGTGGGTAAAAATGTAAGCGTTCTTCCATGTGATTGGTTGATTTCAGTAATCATTTCAAAAAGAGCCCTGCAATTGACTTACCTTTAGTACAGAAATGGATACAAAAAATGGCTCTAAAATTGTGTTATTATATTTCAATCACAACCATACGATTTTTTACAACAAAATTGTGAATATGCTTGATTGCTATTAAGATTTTCGAGAAGGGTTGTTCAAACCTCACATTGTGTTTGCTGTTAAACGTCATATTGAAATGTAATATTGTGAATGTGCTTAATTGCTGTTGAGATTGTCAAGATTGTTTTCTGTTATTAATGTCAAAAAATTTGTTCAAACTATACCATTTTTATGGATCAAAAAATGTAATATTAATATGCTTTTGTGAAATTAAACATTGTTTACTCACTCAGTGCCCATCAAATATTTTGACGTCCTGTGTATGTAAATATTCCCAAGTGAGGAAGAAAAATTGGTTAAATAAAGAGCGAGGAAGAGAGAGAGAGAGAGAGCGCGCGCGCGAGAGAGAGAGAGAGAGAGTGAGAGCGAGAGAGGGGGGGAAGAGAAGAAAGAAGAGAGAAGAAAGAATAGAGAGAAAGAGAGTAAGAGAAAGAAAAACTAAGAGAAAAGAGTAAATAAATTCAAGTAGGAGACACGGAGAAAGAGAGAACGAGCAATATACAAAGAGAGAACAAGAGAGAGAGAGAGTTAAACAATGAGAAATGGAGGGAAAATAAAGAGAAAAAGAGAGAGAATGAAAAAGAGTGAGAAAGAAGGAAAAGGGAGAGATAGAGAGACAAAAAGAGATGGAGAAATAAACGAGAGAGACAAAGAAAGAAAGAAGAAAGAGAAAGACAGTAAAATAAAGAGATACAGTAAGAAGAGCGAAAAAGAGAGAAAGGATAAAGGGAGAATGACAGAAAGAGACAGAAAAAGAGACAAAGAAAAACACTATTAGGAGATAGACAAAGGGAAAGAGAGAAAAAAGATAAAAGAGACAGAGAGAGAGATAGTGACAGACAAAGACAAAAAGAGAAAAGAGAGATAGAAAGAGTGAGAGAGAATGAGAGACAAGAAGAAAGAGAGGAAACAAGATACAAAGAGATACAGAAAGACAGAGAGAGAGAGAGACAAAAGGAAAGGAAGAGACGAGAAGAAAAGCGAAAGAGAGGGAAAAAATATTAAAAAGACACAGAGAGGGAGGATAAAAGAGAGGGAGAAAAGAGAGACAAGAAAATGAAAGAGGCAGAGAGAAATAAACATAAAGAATAAAGAGAGAAAGAGAGAAGGGAAATGACAGAGGGATACAGAAAGAAAGAGAGGATGAAATACAGCTACAGTTGCGTTTTGAGTGGCTTTGCCTGGCTTTGGCGGCATCCAATAGACATATTTAAAACGGCAACTTGTTTTTCTCTTGCACTTCTCTCAGCGTCGTCTAGCAGGACAGATTGAATCCCTCGGCAGTCTGATCTGGATCGCACCCCGCCTGTTCAGTTAGGGTTAAGCTTTTGCTTTACGTTTTGGATCATTGTCTTGTTGGAAGACAAATCTCCGTCCCAGTCTCAGGTATTTTGCGGACTCCATCAGGTTTTCTTCCAGAATGGTCCTTTATTTGGCTCCATCCATCTTCCCATCAATTTTAACCATCTTCCCTGTACCTGCTGAAGAAAAGCAGGCCCAAACCATGATGCTGCCACCACCATGTTTGACTGTGGGAATGGTATGTTGAGGGTGATGAACTGTGCTGCTTCTACGCCAAACATAACGTTTTGCATTGTTACCAAAAAGTTTGATTTTTGTCTCTACTGACCAGAGCACCTTCTTCCATATGTTTGTGTCTCCCAGGTGGCTTGTGGAAAACTTTAAACGGCACTTTCTATGGATATCTTTAAGAAATGGCTTCCTTTTTAACACTCTCCCATAAAGGCCAGATTTGTGCAGTATACGACTGATTGTTGTCCTATGGACAGATTCTCCCACCTCAGCTGTAGACCTCTGCAGTTCATCCAGAGTGATCATGGGCCTCTTGGCAGCATCTCTGATCAGTTTTTTCCTTGTATGAGCTGAAAGTTTAGGGTGACGGCCCGATCTTGGTGGATTTGCAGTGGTCTGATACCCCTTCCATTTCAATTGTATTGCTTGCACAGTGCTCCTTGCAATTTTTTTAAATTCGGGAAATCTTTTTGTATCCAAATCCAGCTTTAAACGGGGGGGGTTTTAAGGGTTATTGATCTATCTTCGTTATTCATTATCCATTATCCGTTATCGGTCAGTTCATAATACGCTACAAAGCCTAGGAGCCGGGACACTTACTCTCAGCCAAAAGGCCAAGCTAAGGTCCTAGCCCTAAAGCCTTGCTGCGATCATTGCGAATGCACCGTTCCCGGAGGTACTGCAATACCGGGCCGATGCGTGGAGTGGACAGAGCTCTCGACAACAGTGTCTCGGACATGCCTGGTGTGTTCCTCGTTTTTCACGATGGTCTCTGTGCTTTCAACAGACCTCTAAGACTATCACAGTGCAGGTGCATTTATACAGAGACTTGATTACACACAGGTGGATTCCATTTAGCATCTTTAGTCATTTAGATCAACATTGAATCATTCAGAGATTCTCTCTGAACTTCTGGAGTTTGCTGCACTGAAAGTAAAGGGGTTGAATAATTTTGTACACCCACTTCCTGTTTTTTATTTGTTAAAAAACTCTAAAATATCCAATAAAGTGTGTTCCACGTCATGATTGTGTCCCACGTATTGTTGATTCTTCACAAGAAATTACAGTTTTATATCTTGATGTTTGAAGTCTGAAATGTGGCAAAAGGTCACAAAGTTCAAGGGGGCCAAATAGTTTCGCAAGCCGCTGTATCTCTTTTTTCATCTCTCTTTCTCTTTCTTTCTTGCTTTTATCTTTTTCCTTTTTTCTTTATCTTTTCTTTTCTCTCTCTCTCTCTCTCTCTCTCTCACTCTCATCATTCTGCTAGCTCTGTGAAAATAATTTTCCTTTCATGTGGCCTCTGAACTAAAAGTTGTTTATCATCACCACTGTACACAGAATACAGAATAGTGATAGTACACGAACATAAAGTATACCCACAAGTATGTGCGCATGCGCCAAGATGAAACTCTACCCCTGAGCCGCAAAGAGGATTAAATCCATGCACTTTGTTAGATTTTTCTTTCTCGACTCGGATTGGCTGACAAGGACGGGCGGATGACACCAAGTGCAGGGTTTATACTGATGTTACTGGTTTTACTGGTCCTGCAGGGCCGGGGGGCCGAGGGCAGCCTGCCCATAGAAGATGATGCGCTTGTCAGCCACCAAGTAGCGCCAAAGACTGTGGATTTTCATCGACTTCCGGGACTGTGTCGGCGCCTGCGCAGACGCCGCCTCAGCTATTTGGTAATTATATTCTCTTTGTGGCCCATGCCAGCATATTTAGCATCTTCTGTTTGTTTTTTTCCCGCGTTTTTTTTAAGCATTTCTTCAAATGATGTTGTTTAAATTAAGGATCAATTCACTTTTCACGCTGTTGACAAATGGTGGAATACAATGATTTGTGTTGCCTCTTTTTCACTCTCGAGTGTAAGACAAATGTGTTGCTGGAGTGGTGCAATAACTATTACAAGGTTCTGTAAAACTTCTCTTTTCAACTAATTCCACCATTATTTCTTCATCGATTTTGCCGGTCAACCGACGCCTGAAACTCAACGCACCCGAACGGCGACATCTTTCAGGAGCAGTAGCGTCCTTACCTTCATACAAAGGCTCTATCGACTCACTCATAGATGAGTTTAATGCTACCCTGGCTAGTGTCCTGGATTCAGTAGCGCCCATACGGCTTAAATCATGACCTAAAAGACGCACGCCTTGGTTTACTGATGAAACTAGATCCCTTAAACAAGAATGCAGGAAATCTGAAAGAAAATGGCGCGCTACCAAGCTTGAGGTTTTCCATCAAACCTGGTGTGACAGCTTGTTAAAGTATAAAGCGGCCCTTGCCTCTGCAAAATCAGCCTACCTTTCGAAGGTGATTGCGTCACAAAAGAACAACCCCAAAATCCTTTTGGACACTGTAGCATCACTTACAAGGCAACAGATTATCCCAGATAGTTCTACCCATTCAGCCCATGACTTTATGGTATTCTTTAAAAAGAAGATTTAATTCATACAGGAAGCAATTTCTAAACACAGTATTAATACAACACATATTAAATGGCTGAAATCCATAGATGCACGACATGGTGGCTGTCCAGGGAATTTATCCCGATTTAGTGAATTGTCACTCGATAATCTTAAACAGGTGGTGAATACGGCCAAACCGACGACTTACCTGTTCGACCCGCTTCCGGGTTCGCTTATTAAAGGTCTTTTTGGGGTCCTTGGACCTTCAGTTCTAAATATCATAAACACATCACTCTCCTCAGGTGTAGTTCCAGCGGCTTTTAAGTCTGCTGTTATTAAACCTACACTGAAACGACCCAACCTTGATCCAGAAAGCTTATGTAATTATAGACCTGTGTCAAACCGTTTCTTTCTAAAGTACTTGAAAAAGTAGTGGCACAGCAGCTGAATGATTTCATATCCGAGAACAATCTTTTTGAATCAATGCAATCAGGATTCAGGGCTAACCACTCTACAGAGACAGCTCTGATTAGGGTAACCAATGATCGCCTACTGGCAATGGACTCTGGCGCTTCATCACTTTTGCTGCTGCTGGACCTTAGTGCTGCTTTTGACACAGTGGACCATAATATCTTAGTAGAACGGTTGGAAAAATGGATTGGTCTCTCAGGAACTGTCCTCTCATGGTTCAGATCCTACCTCTCAGATAGGACGCACTGTGTTAAATATGGCGAAATGACATCTGAGCCCTTTAGTGTTACCTGTGGTGTTCCGCAGGGTTCAGTACTTGGCCCCCTTCTTTTCAGCATTTACATGCTTCCATTAGGTGATACTATTCGCAAGTATAATATCAGTTTCCACTGCTTTGCAGATGACACTCAACTATATCTTCCGTTGGAGGAATCTGCCACACTAAATTGTGGAAATTTGGAGGCCTGCTTCACTGAGATAAAAGAGTGGATGTCACTCAATTTCTTGCGTCTTAACTCTAAAAAGACAGAAATGTTAGTTATTGGTCCATCTAAATGCCGCGACTTATTCTCTAAAACTGCTGTGAACATTGACAAATGTCACATCACACTGTGACTCAGTTAAAAATTTAAGTGTCATATTTGACCCTGATCAGTCCTTTCAAACACATGTGAAGAAAATTACTAGAACTGCTTTCTTCCATCTTCGCAACATTGCTAAAATTCGTCCTATACTGTCTCAGTCGGATGTGGAGATAATTCACGCGTTTGTTACCTCCTGTCTCGATTACTGTAATGCACTACTCTCCGGTCTCCCGAAGTCCAGAATCACGAGTCTTCAGCTGGTACAAAATCCTGCAGCGAGGCTTTTAACTAGGACAAAAAAGTCCGATCACATCACGCCCGATTTTGGCTAACCTGCATTGGCTCCCTGTTAGCCTAAGTTGTGATTTCAAGGTTCTCTTAGTTTTATACCAAATCATACATGGACTTGCTCCCTCAGATCTGATTTCCCCCTATGTTCCGGTCCGAAGCCTTCATTCTGAGAGCGCCGGTCTTCTGGTGATCCCAAGAGCCAAGAAGTGTTCCGCTGGTTCGAGAGTGTTCTCCATCCGGGCATTGCTGTGGAATGCTTTTCCCCCTGAGATCCCATCTGCAACCTCAGTGGAAATGTTTAAATCTAAGCTTAAAACACACTTCTACTCTATAGCATATGAATAACCTATTCGTGGACAATATCTCTGTATTATTTGTGATTGCAACATCCTTTGCTGTCTGGCAATCCTGAAAGGGGGATGCCACATGTGCGGTCGCTTCACAAGGTTTCTTCATTTTCCTCATGTTGAGGTTTTTGAGTTTTTCCTTGCCCTTATGTTGGTTCCAGATCAGGGGATGGTGTAATAATAGTCTGAAAAATAGTCTGTGTAATAACCTGTGCAGCCCTTTGAGACTCTTTGTGATTAAGGGCTATACGAATAAAAAAGACTTGACTTGACTTGACCGACTGGAATACTGCTTGGAAAATGTCAAATTATCTGACAAACAACGACTTATTTTTCAAGTAACAGAAATAGTTACTTTTCCTGGTAACTGGTTACTTTTACTATAGAGCAGTTCAGTTACTAACTCTGTTACTTTTCAGAAGAAGTAGTGAGTATCTATAACTAGGGGCATTACCAGAGGATGGGGCAGGGGTGGGCAGTGCCCAACTGCAGATATGCTTTCATTTAACTTTATCCTTATATATACGTAGATACGGTTTTATACTTTTATACGTTTATACTTTAAAACTTTGGCAGCCCGGCGGTGCAGTAATTACCGCGTGTGCGGCACAGTTCTGAGGTCATAAGTGTCAGGTTCTGCACGGTTGCCATGGCGCCCAGCTGGCACCGCCCCTTGACACCGGCTGACTTGCATTTACCGATTACTTTTGTGGGTACTTAAACGCGCTCTTATGAACTGCGCTTTGCCAGATCGTTGTTGAAAACTTGTTTATGCGTGGTTATACTTGTTGTGCTTGTTGGACTTTGTTGGACTTCGGTGTAACATTCTGAGAGATTCCTGCAAGTTCTGTTTACTTCTGGAAATGCATGGTTTGTAGTTTTGACTGTGTTTGACCCGTTTTGTTTTTTTGGTCCGTTTGTGTTTTGGACAACTTTTCTTTCTCAATTAAAGTGTGAGGACGTCTACGCAAATGAGTTCCTACTTCCTGCTTCCCGATCCATTTCATGACAATAAGATAGACCTCCTGTGTGGAAATTGCAAGTTCTCCCTGTGCTTGCGTGGGTTTCCTCCAGGCACTCCGGTTTCCTCCCACATTCCAAAAACATGCATGTTAGGTTAATTGGCCGGTCCAAATTGTCGCTAGGTGTGAATGAGCGAGCGAGTTGTCAAGTCAAGTCAAGTCATTTTTATTTGTATAGCCCTTAATCACAATAAGTCTCTAAGGGCTTCACAGATTAGTACACTATGTTACACAGACTATTTTTCAGCCGACAAGAAGAGTAGGTTATTATTCATATGCAATGGAGTAGAAGTGAGTTTTAAGTTTAGATTTAAACATTTCCACTGAGGTTGCAGATCGGATCTCAGGGGGAAGAGCATTCCACAGCACCTGTGCCCGGATGGAGAACGCTCTCGAACCAGCAGAACACTTCTTTGCTCTCGGGATCACCAGAAGACCGGCACTCTCAGATCGTAGGCTTCGGACCGGGACATTGGGGCAGATCAGATCTGAAAGATAAGAGGGAGCAAGTCCATGTATGATTTTGTACAATACTAAGAGAACCTTGAAGTCACATCTTTGGCTAACTGGGAGCCAGTGCAAGTTAGCCAAAATCGGTGTTATGTGATCGTACTTTTTTGTCCTAGTTAAAAGCCTCGCTGCGGCATTTTGTACTAGCTGAAGAGACTTGATTCTGGACTTCGGGAGACCGGAGAGTAGTGCATTACAGTAATCGAGACGGGAGGTAACAAATGCATGAATTATAGTTTCCGCATCAGACTGAGACAGTATTGAACGGATTTTGGCAATGTTACGAAGATGGAAGAAAGCGGTTCTAGTAATTTTCTTTACATGCATCTCAAAGGTGAGATCAGGGTCAAATATGACACCTAAATTTTTAACTGAGTCACTCTGTGTGATGTGACATTTGTCAATGTTCACAGCAGTTTTTGAGAATAAGTCAAGGCATTTAGATGGACCAATGACTAACATTTCGGTCTTTTCAGAGTTAAGACGCAAGAAATTGAGTGACATCCACTCTTTTATCTCAGTGAGGCAGGCCTCCAAATTTCCACAGTTTAGTGTGGAAGATTCCTCCAACGGAAGATAGAGTTGAGTGTCGTCTGCGTAGCAGTGGAAGCTGATATTGTACTTGCGAATAATGTCACCTAATGGAAGCATGTAAATGTTGAAAAGAAGGGGGCCAAGCACTGAACCCTGCGGAACACCGCAGGTAACATTAAAGGGCTCAGATGTCATTTCACCATATTTAACACAGTGCGTCCTATCTGAGAGGTAGGATCTGAACCACGAGAGGACGGTTCCTGAGAGACCAATCCATTTTTCCAACCGTTCTAGTAGGATATTGTGGTGCACTGTGTCAAAAGCAGCACTAAGATCCAGCAGCAGCAAAAGTGATGAAGCGCCAGAATCCATTGACATTAGGAGATCATTTGTTACCTTGATCAGAACTGTCTCAGTAGAGTGGTTAGCCCTGAATCCTGATTGCATGGATTCAAAAAGGTTATTCTCGGATATGAAAGCATTCAGCTGCTGTGCCACTACTTTTTCGAGTAATTTAGAGAGGAAAGGTAGGTTTGACACAGGTCTGTAATTACTTAATATTTCTGGATCAAGGTTGGGTCGTTTCAGTGTGGGTTTAATAACGGCGGACTTAAAAGCTGCTGGAACTACACCTGAGGAGAGTGATATGTTTATAATATTTAGAACTGAAGGTCCAAGGACGCCAAAAAGACTTTTAATAAGTGAACCTGGGAGCGGGTCGAACTGGCAAGTTGTCGGTTTGGCCGCATTTACCACCTGTTTGAGATCATCAAGTGACACTTCACTAAAACCGGCCATTTTCCCAAGGCAGCCACCCTGTCGTGCATCTGTAAATTTCAGTCCTTTAATATGTGTGGTATTAATAATTTCTTTAGCAATTTCTTCCTGTATGCATTGAATCTTCTTAGTAAAGAAGACCATTAAGTCCTGAGCAGAGTGCGTCGAACTATCTGCGATAGTCTGTTGCCTTGTAAGCGATGCTACAGTGTCAAAAAGGGCTTTGGGGTTGTTCTTTTGAGACGCAATCACCTTCGAAAGGTAGGCCGATTTTGCAGAGGCAAGGGCCGCTTTATACTTTAACAAGCTGTCACACCATGCTTGATGGAAAACCTCAAGCTTGGTAGCGCGCCATTTTCTTTCCAATTTCCTGCATTCTTGTTTAAGGGTTCTAGTTTCATCAGTAAACCAAGGCGTGCGTCTTTTAGGACGTGATTTTAGTTTTATGGGCGCTATTGAATCCAGCACACTAGTCAGGGTGGTATTGAACTCATTCATGAGAGAGTCAATCGAGCCATTGTATGTAGGAAAGGACGCAACTGCTCCAGGAAGGAGTTCAAAGAGCTCAGAAACTGTGCCAGTGCTTATATTGCGTCCGCTAAATACTTCAGCTTTTTTAACACTACACTTAGCTAGCACCACAAATGTAACTAAAAAAAGAGTTGTCTATCCCTGTGTGCCCTGCGACTGGCTGGCAACCAGTTCAGGGCCACTGCCCACTGCCCGAGGATGGCTGGGATAGGCTCCAGCACCCCCGCGACCTTACCAAGGATAAGCTATGCAGATCATGGATGGATGGACATTAAAACTTTAAAAAATGTAAAGGCAACAACCCAGAATCCATGGAAAAATGCATATTGACGAATCACAAGGGAAAATAAGCGTCTGGAATTGAGCTGGCTGTCAATTGTTTTAAATAATGAAATCTGATGTAAGCTGCTGCTGGGTGTGCTGTTGGTTATCTTTAACATGCATTATTACTGCATAAAAAAAATGTTGTTAAAATAGTTTTGCCCCCCATACATTTCATATGCCCTTTCTGCAACTGATATCTGGTGACGCCACTGACTAACAATTATTTTTTTAAAGTAACGTCTCCAACATCTATTACTTTTCACAACACTCTATTGTTCTACGGAATAACGCCTAGGTAAAACATTTTTTGTTTGTTTGAGAGGCACAAGTGGTCATTATTAAGGACTCAGTCATTATTGATAATGCCAGAAAATTAAGTTAGGAACATTTTTGTCTTTGCAGTGTCACAAGGAAAAGTTCTGCTGGAGGGGGCGGGGCGAGAGGTGGAGCCAGGGGCGGAGTCAGAGCGGACAGACGTGCGGATGCCCGACCGGTTCTAACTGCGAGCACGTTTTCATTCGAAGCATGTGACGTTTTTCTAGGCCATTTCGTTCAAACCATTTTTCAGTTTTTCTTCTTTAAGTTCCACTCTAAAGACACTAGTATTTGTTTGTGATCATTTTTACGCACAAATTAAGGAGGAAAAACAAATTTTCGAACACTGTTGTTCATAACGTCCGTGTGCAGCACTTCCTGTGGTGCGTCTTGGACAAGTTTAGCCTGGTGGCGCCCATCCTTCTTTAGGCTGTTTTATTGGGTAGGGGTTTGCTCCCCCTTGTAAAACAGATTGGTTACCATGTAGAGTCATCGATATAACACAGAGCTAAACCACCAAAAGAAGGAACATGACCACAATGGACATGTAACGATGCTTTAACTCCTTCACTGAAACTGCAAAGTACCAAACAAGTCATTTAGACCATGTGCCAATAGATTTGGCATCAATTAGAATTTCCAGGTTCTTCCTGTTTCAATTTTGATTCTCTGGTCTCTGCACCAGGGGTTTTGGTAGGTACATCTGTTTTTTCAATTTGTTTGTCTTGTCCAATTTCTTTGTGCATTTCTTGATCAATTTCATTGGGTATTTCCATAACTTTATTCATTTCCTGTTCATCTTCATTGGGTATTTCTATAACTTCATTAATTTCTTGTTCATTTTCATTTTGTATTTCCACGACTTTATTAATTTCATTGTCTTTATTATCTTTATTCATTTCATTGTCTTTGTGACATTTATTCATTTCATTATCTATGTTGTCTGACATCATTTCATTGTCTTTGTTGTCTTTGTTAACTGCCTTCCTAGCTTTCAATTTGTTAGCAAACGAATTCGGGCAGTTTCTAAAGAGGTGATTCGTTTCTCCACAGAGATTGCATTTTCTGCTATTGATACATTCCTCAAAGGAATGTCCAATTGTTCTGCACTTTCCACAAAAGATTCGATCACATACCTCAGCCAGATGCCCATGCTCACCACATTTGCGACAGAGTTTTGGTTGCCCTTGATAGTGGATAAAGCCACGGTTTTCCCCCAGGAATATAGTCGACGGGATTTGTTTCAGTCCCTGAAAGCCCTGAGGATCTTGCCGTAGTTGGACTGGTACCCTCCAGGCACCAGTCCAATAGCCTTTCTCACACCTCACCTTCATAGCCTGGCCTTTTACTGAGCAGTATCTACTCAACCAATAACAGACGTCATCAGCACTGATTATTTCACTAAACATTCTAACAACGACAATCTTGTTAGCATTATCAGTCAGCTTCTCCACTGTAAATCCTGAAAACTGGGACCTCACTCCCTCAAAGCGATTCCAAAACTCTTGATAAAGAGCTGCTGTTTCAAAACTTACATCAAAGCCCTTGCCAGAAGGCATTTTTATGACAGCATGTACCTCCTCCTTTTTAAACTTCAGAAGCTTTTCATTGAACTTGTTAATAAAATCCAGCCTTGACATTCCCTCCGAAATTGCCACAACATCTTTGAGCCAGAATCTTACGCAGTTACGTCTCCGCCCGCCGGTATAATGCCATGGCAGGACTCGGCTGCTTTACTTCTAACTATGTTAAAATGGTTAGAATTGTAAAATTAATAATTAATAATTTATAATTAACAATACTCTTAAAACCGACGCCAATGACAGTATAAACGCATAGAACGAGCAGTGCTAACCTGATGCGTCCACCATCAACCAAGGGCACGCCACAAAACTACTGTTAAAAGAAAATAACTCTGAAATTGTTTAATTGATGTTGAAAATGTCAGGAAAAAATGTTAAAACGTCATATCGTCATATTGTCAGATATAAAAAAATTGTGAATATGCTTGATGGCTGCGTTTTGCTGCTGTTGGTGTCAGTGGATTTGTTCAGACCGAGGACAATCGACTTTGGCCTTGACGGATCTATTGACACTAACAAAGATGTCATATAATGAAATTGTGAATATGTTTGATTTTCGAGAAGGTTTGTTCAAACCTCACTTTGTGTTTGCTGTTAAAAACGTAATATTGGAATATAATATTGTGAATGTGCTTAATTGCTGTTGAGATTGTCATGTTTGTTTTCTGTTTTTAGTGTCAATAAATTTGTTCAAACCAAAAAATCAAGGTTTTGATGCTAGGTCCTTAGCTTGGCCTTTCAAGGCTTTGATGCTAGGTCCTTAGCTTGGCCTGTTGGCCTTAATGCTAGGACCTTAGCTTAGCCTTTTAATGCTAGGTCCTTAACTTGGCCTTTTGATTTTTGCATTCCGGAGATGGAATAAGAGCTTGCTCTGTCCACTCCATGCATCGGCCCGGTATTGCAGTACCTCCGGGAACGGTGCATTCGCAATGATCGCAACAAGGCTTTAGGGCTAGGACCTTAGCTTAGCCTTTTGGCTGAGAGTAAGTGTCTCGGCTCCTAGGCTTTGTAGCATATAATGAACTGACCGATAACGGATAATGGATAATGAACAACGAAGATAGATCAATAACCCTTAAAAACCCCAAAACCCCCATCCACTAACAACGATGTTGTATAATGAAATTGTGAATATGCTTGATTGCTAATAAGATTTTCGAGAAGGGTTGTTCAAACCTCACATTGTGTTTGCTGTTAAAAACGTCATATTGGAATATAATATTGTGAATGTGCTTAATTGCTGTTGAGATTGTCATGATTGTTTTCTGTTATTAGTGTCAATAAATTTGTTCAAACCAAAAAAATCCGATCCGATAATGGATGATTGATAAAGAATATAGAACAGTAAACCTTACAAAATACCCCCCCCACACACACACACACACAAGAGAGTGCATAAACTTAACATCCGTCTGAACTATTACAAGATATCGTTGCTTACGCATTATATAAAAACTTTTGGAAACTCCGGCATTGCCTTGTTAATTCTTCAACATGGATTGGAGATTCAAAAGTTTTTTGAGCCATTGTGAGAAACAGCTACACCAAAGAACAGGAAATGACACAGAAAACCCTGAAGTAGTGTTACCCAAAAGTAGTATTATTATTTCACTTGATTTTAACTTAAAGCTCAAAAATACTGTAAACACAAAATATCCATGTAGAACACTTGTAAATGAACTTACACCCGTTTTTAGCTTTGTATGGCATTTTAAACACAATTACTCATTTATTAAACAAAAACAATTGCCACAGAGACAACACATACCAAACACTGGTTTCTATGGTTACCAGAAGCAGGAGAAACCTCCTTATCTGAGTCAAATACAGCACCTTTATCATCTGCCCGCTGCTGTTTTTGGATGTAAAGCGTCATCCTGTATCTTAGAGGTGAGCTGGATGCCAAATTTTAAGCATTTAAACTTGTTGACAGTTTTTTTTTTTTCCATGACATGTGGGGGAACACAACTTATATAAAATATACCAAATATTTACAAATGTCATTAGCTCTAATGGCCTATCGGTTGGTAAATACTCCATCTTCCATCTTCTTACAGTTCCGCCTTCTTATTTTTTGCTTCATTAAACATTCGCATATACATTACCCTTAAAAAAACATCTTACCACAGTCCATCAAACTGTACAACAAACCAAAGTACAAACATGTTTTTAACCTACCCCGAAGAAAATCTAAATACTTGATGATGTCATTAATTATGTAATTTCCTGTTTATTTATTTTTATTATTATTATTATATTTTATTTTTTACTAAACATCATTCCAAACAAATTGACCACCAAACAGTCAAACAACAATACAAATTTACGGGGCGGCAGTGGCTCAGGAGGTAGAGCGGGATCGAAACCCGGCTTCCCGGCCTCCTTGTTACATGTCGAAGTGTCCTTGGGTAAGACACTGAACCCCTTATACTCCCAATAACCAGGTTAGCGCCTTACATGACTGCACGGCCGCTATTGGGAAATGTGAAGCACACTGTAAAGCGCTTTGGGAAATCTTAACTTGAAAAGCGCTATATGAATGCAGATCATTTCATTTCATTTAACAATTTCTAAAGAGAAAAGTGCTGCAGATATATTGATTAAAAAAAATACACCAAATTGTCAGAACCCGAACAGACGGTGGACCCAGACGCGTAATGTTTTCACACAAGCTTTATTTTACGGAAACGGGGCAGTCATGCGCTTGAACACAAAATGCCAGCGATTTGACAATCGTTGGGCGGAAGAAGTGAGACAGAGAAGTCAGGCGCGGGAAACCAGGAAGCCAGAGGCAGAACGAAACCGGACAGGACAGACGGGATCGATACCGGATACTGGAGAAAGATACCGGACAGGACAGACGGGAACGATACCGGACAGGACGGGACAGACACCGGACAGGACGAGACAGACGGGATCGATACTGGATACACGAGCAAGATACTGGACTGGGCCGCACAGACAGGATAAATACCGGATACTGGATACACGAGCAAGATACCAGACAGGGCAGGACAGACGGGACGATACCGGATACTGGATACACAAGCAAGATGCCGGACGGAACAGACGGGATAGATACCCGATACTGGATACTGGAGCAAGATACTGGACAGGACAGGACAGACGGGATTGATACCGGGTACTGGATACACAAGCAGGATACCGGACGGAGTCAAAATACAAGTCTTGCAAGTGCAGAGGTTCGTTGACGGACTGACCAGGAGTGAATAGGAGCACTGGGTTTAAATAGGAGGGGAGCCAATCAGGCAGCGAGCAGCAACTGGCGCCAAACGAGCGAACCCAGGTGAGGGCAATAGGCAATCGTGACACAAATAAAATAAAAACAAAAATAATAAACTACGTTCACAGCTTCCGGTTTGCCAATGGGCGTCCAAAAAATTAGTTGATTTTCTGCAGGGTTGAGTTAAAAAAATATATTATTACTATATACTTTTGTCACTTTCAAAAATATTTATTGGTTTTCATTGATTGCGAAAAGACAATACAGAGTAAAAGAGAGTGAAGAAACTACTGACCGCAGGCCACATGCAGCCCAGCAGGGTTTTTAATCTGGTCCACTGAACAAAAATAGTCAAAACATTATTTTATAATAAAGCACTAGTAACAATATACTTCTGCAGAAAAAATACAAATCTACCACAAAACAAACTACAATTTAAGTACAGTAATATTACACATATACGACAAAAAATACAACTATGAAAGAACTTCAAAAATACTCTTACAAAAATACCTCAACAGTAAGACTAGAATACAAACATTGTACAGAAATACTACGGAAATACTACTACAGAAATATTACAAAAATACTCTTAAATCTTACTACAGAAATAGCACCAAAATACTACAAAGATAATACTACATAAAGACTATAGCTATACTACAAAACAATCCAATGGAAATATTTTTAAAATAGTACAGAGATGCTACGAAAATACTGGTACAGAAACACGACGAAAATGCTCCTATACAAATACTACAAAAATACTACCATAAAACTACAGTAATACTACAAAACACAACAGAAATACTGCCGACTGCAGAAATACTACAAAAATAAATTTGTTGCTATGATTTATGAAAATAACTTCACTGACTTCGAATATTTTTGGGTTTGACATAAAACCTTTTTCACATGACCAATAATAATAATAATCTAATAAAATCATATTTTAAATGTATGCGAGTCTAAAAAGTGTTGTTCAGTCAGCTCCATAAACAGGAAAACGTCTGCATTTCTAAAAAAATAAAAGAACAGGGTTTCATTCAGTGGATCTTTAAGGCGTTTCACTAAACAAATAAAAACAATAATGACAAAGTTATTTGAAATAGGCGTTTTATGCTTATTCTGTTTTATCCTTTTCGTCAAGTGAGATATTGCGAGGCTTCGGTGTTATTGTGAAGGTTTGTCGGCTGGCAAATAATGGCTGCTATCAACACTGCTTTGGGATTCATCTGACGTCTTCCTTGAACTTGGGCTGGTTTGGGTTCTGGTCCTGGTTGTAATTGGGATAGGCCCCTCTAACTTTCCGATTTTCACTAGAGTGATGTTAAAAAAGAAAGTGTTAATGCGCTGCGAAAGCGACGAGCACCGATAACGGTGAGTGAACTAGGCCACCACAAGCTAGCATATGTTAGCATCTGCTAGCAGACATATGGCTTATTCATGAGCTCTTTATCATTTCACTCTTTGGCTAAGTTGATTTTTGCAATCCGGAGATGGAATAAGAGCTTGCTCTGTCCACTCCACGCATCGGCCCGGTATTGCAGTACCTCCGGGAACGGTGCATTCGCAATGATCGCAGCAAGGCTTTAGGGATAGGACTTTAGCTTGGCCTTTTGGCTGAGAGTAAGTGTCCCGGCTCCTAGGCTTTGTAGCTTATTATGAACTGACCGATAACAGATAATGGATAATGAATAACGAAGATAGAACAATAACCCTTAAAAACCCCATTAGAGTAAGTGTCCCGGCTCCTAGGCTTTGTAGCGTATTATGAACTGACCGATAATGGATAATGAATAACGAAGATAGATCAATAACCCTTAAAAACCCCAAAACCCCATTAATAAAAAATGTTAAAACGTCATATTGTCAGATATAACGAAATTGTGAAAATGCTTAATTGCTGTTAAGATTGTCGAGAAAAATTGTTCAAACCTCACATTGTTTATTTGCTGTTAATAGTGTCAATAAAATTGTTCAAACCAAAACTTCTTATACGAACATTATGAGGCGAAATGTATTTAATTCCCCAGAGTAATAGTGTTTTAGTCTTTACACTTTTAAAAAGAAAGAAAAACATTATATAGTGACTGCTTAAAAACTTGACATAACATCAGAATGTGACGAAGATGTCGTAGCTGGACAACAGTTTATTTTTTTCCGGGGTTGGGACTGCAAGAAAGAAAATACTACATAGTTCCTACGGACCACAATGTGTTGTACATATTAACTTGTACAGAAAATTATGTAATAGTTTCGAACAATAGTTTTGCAAAGTCATTAAGTTAATTACCTGTAAAAGCCTTCATTTTGGCTTAATTCATAACTTGTAATGCTGTGCTAAAATCTTGTTGCCTCCTTGTGGTGTCGTATTAATGGTTAATTGACGGGTTTTTTTATGCGATTTAGGTTACCAAATTTGCCTTTTATGTCTTTCAGGTTACATAACTTTATGTAATAGTTTACATCGTTATTTGAGTATAGACGTGGTTATACTAACAAAGACAGGAATTACCAGTTTTATTAACAGCTGTTCAGCATCTGTACAGATTATTTTTGTGTGATTTTTCTTGTTTAGCTAATGCCACCTCTACAGTGTAAAAAGAGCACAAAAGCATTCTTAACTTCCACTTGGCAACTGGAAAGTACCTTATTTACCACTGCATATGGCTGCACATCCACTACACACAACACTAAATATATAACGTATGTCATCAAATTTGAAGATGTTTACCTGACACCAGAGGTGGGTAGAGTAGCCAAAAGTTTACTTAAATAAAAGTATTGTTACTTTAGAATAATATTACTCAAGTAGAAGTAAAAGCAGTCATCAAAATACTTACTTGAGTAAAATTAAAAAAGTACTCAAGTACGGAGTATCTGTAGCAACGTCGCATTTATTGATGTTTTTTAAACAACCAGATCATCAAATTATCAAAGTCCATCCAATCAACACAAAAAATACATCTAATTTAAAAGTAAAACTAAAATAATCATTGGAATTCAAGTGCTTTTACAAACAATAAAATAAAAATAGTATAAATCAATCGAAAAAATAAATTAAACACATGTAGCACCAGGTAGCACATTTAAAGTCCCAATGCTTATCTTAACAGGCTAGCGCATGAACTCGAACAAAGGAGACATCGCATCTTGTAGCTGGTGTTTTGCACCCGTTTTAAGGGGAACATGCTTTTGATCTGAGGCAGGGGTGCTTCTCCTCTTCTGTGTTTTCATAGTCTGTATTGCTAAGCATAATTTTCGATGTTTCATCCGTAACCTGTTATTTGGTAAAATCCGAACTTTACCGAACCTCCAGCTGGATTCAATCAACTGTTGATCCAACAAGAGAAGACTATTTTCGTGTTGACTCTTTTTCTTAGCGGTATTTGAGTCATTTGAATAGAGTAGCACAGAAAGCTAGTTGTGTCACAGAAACTTTATTGCACCTTACTAGCAACAAATTCATTGTACATTGAAGAGCAAGAAAAATAAATTGTACGCAATATAATGAAATAACATCCATCCACCCATTTTCTCTGCTGCGAATCTTCACTAGGGTCACTGGGGTGCTGGAGCCCATCCAGCTATCTTGAGGCAGTGGGCAAGCGACACCCGGAAATGGTTGCCAGCCAGTCTAATAAAATAACAATCAGCAGTAAACTAAAGTCATGATTGCAGCCTTGATTTACCTGTTCATGATGTACATGAAAATTGAAGACGCACATAAATAAACTCATCCTTTTTTTGTCTTTTTGGGGTGGCTTTTTTACTTTACTAGAAGCAGGCCTTTTCTTACTATCACATTTTTTAAAGAACCGTGACGTCTTTCTCCAGCGCTCCCCCCAGCCCCCTTTAATCAAACTTAATGTGTTCCGCCCCGTACACTTCAGATACAAGTTATATAAAAGCAGATGGGCGAAATTGAAAATAAAGTATAAGGGCTCTTAGAACTGTGTTGGGCAATGTTAACAATACTTAAAATATAAATATTTTTTTGACTTTAGAAGGACACTTCAAAAGACACACCCTACCTTTAAGCAAAGCTGGCACAGAACTTGCTGTTTCTTTGCTCAAGAACAAAGAAATAACTTGTGTTTGCTGCCTCCTTCCATGACCTTCTTGATTCTGGGTTCATCTCTGATCATAGCAGCTAATGGTACCAAAAGATGGTAAAAAGTAGGGGACTTCTATTGCTTTAATGTTTCGTTATATGAAAAAGTTGGATATCATACATCATAATGGTATCTATTGCAGCTATAGATCATGAGTACAATATTTTTATCTATTTACAAAATCCATTATCAAATCCAAACTATGTAATCATTTCTGTACCAAATGTCCTAGCAGAATGCGTGAGCACCACCTTCTAGCCTCCCTCTGCGCTGCCAGTTTTCCACTATCATCTAGTGCCCTGTTTGAAGGAGTGCACCTGTGCCCCCCCCCTTTTGGAATCTGGGTCTGCTCGTTGCCATGGAGACTACCTGGTGGCGCGTGCCCCTAGCATGTTGCCGTCCTCGGGCCCTGCTCCTACACGCCCTTTTTTGGGGCCTGGTTGCCTTCAGGTGGGTGCCCACTTGCCTCCTCACAAAATGGCTGTCTTGAAACAGACCCTTTTATGAGTGTCGCTTGCCTCGTAGACTGTTTGGAGTCGCCCTGCTGGCCGAAGACAGACTTGCAGGTAAGACTTTGCGTCCCTTATGTTGTGCTTCTGCTTATCATTGTTTGCTGTCTCACCAGTAGTCAAGGCGGCTGTCCCCTGCTGGTTGCTTGAGGATTTTGTGGTGACGGCTCAGTGCTTCCAGTGCGATGCCTTCCAGACAGTAAGACATTTGGAGCGCCGCAGCTGGCAGCATCCAATCACGTGCCTTCATCAGCGACACCAGCGAATCAATGCCTCCCTCTTTTTGTTTAGAAGACGTGGGCGGCGTGTGAGCAAACGGGCTACGCGGAGAAGGTGAACTGCACCAAATCCAACCGGGACGAGTACAAGAGGTCAGGAAGCCGTGAGCCAAGTGGCAGGCTCTGCCCACATTTTCTCATTGGTGTTTTTTTTGTCCACAGCTGTCGCTCGTCCGTCATGGAGGAACGCCTCTTCTGGAAGTTCGAGGCTGCCGTCATGTCTGCCACCGCCTTATCGGCCATCTTTGTGGTCCTGCGGCAGCGCCGACTTGACCAGATGGCCTCCGACAAAGTTCGCCGGCAGATAGAGGCCATCTAGCTCTGCCCACTCCTGCAGATTACATCATCCCTAAGAGACAACAATCAATTGAGTGCGTTGGTCGTGAGAACTATAATCATTTTGACCAATTGGCACGCCCCCTACTCAGTTGGCAAGAACAGTTGGCCTCCCTCCTTCTTAATCGACAGGAACAATTCAACCCATCCCCTACTTACAGGACTCTTACATGTGCTTGAAATCCTTGAATGCTTGAATTTTAAAGTTTAGTATTCAAGGATTGAAAAGTGCTTGCAAATGTTTGAAAATATTGCCATGTTTCTCAAGTCTGTTTAAAAATGACGCCATAACTCTCTGGGGGCTTGGCTTAGCCATTGCATTTCTGCTCCTGTGATTAATAGCAGCTGGCATTAGTTTGCATGGAGTTGTCCTATGAAGTGTCATTGCCCCTACCAGACAGGTGCATGCTACACCTAGACAGGGCACTGTGTATTAGTGCAAGAATTGTGTATTAATTTTGGACATATATTACGGGCCATGCAAAAAATTAAGGTAGCGTTTCCCAGTACTATTGTAAATTGTATTGGAAAGAACTTTCTGCAACTGAAAATGAAAGCTTCATATTTTACCCAACAACTATATTTGTCTCAAAATCAAAATAAATTGCGATTTACTCATCCATCCATTGTCTTCCCGGGTCGCGGGGGAAGCAGCCTTAAAAGGGAAGCCCAGACGTCCCTATCCCCAGCCACCTCCTCCAGCACATCCGACGGGATCCCGAGGCGTTCCCAAGCCAGTCGAGAGACATAGGCCCAATCCCATTCCTCTCACTTGGCCCTGAGAACCCTCCAGTGAGGTCCCTCCATAGGGAAGTCCCCTCAGTGAGTTGAGTGCAAAATGAACATTGTCGCCTAAGAAATTGGACGGCACTTGCAAGGTTTCCTCCTCAGTCCAGTAGATGGCCGTAATACGAATTGGCTGTAGACCTCAGTGATGTATTGGCCTAAGTCACTTGTAAACAACTCGAGTCTCAACTTGTGGTGTGGCAGTTGGATAGTCCGTGCAACGTTAAAAATACCCGCTACAGCTGTGTTATTACCGATTGCCTGGAAGCCCATCACCTTTTCCGTGTCTCCAATCAACGGAGGAGAAATGCGCGATATTGAAGACGGTTTCGGCGCTATGTAGCGCTGATTCATCTTTACAAGGTACGTCCACTCATTTAAAAAATGACCCATTTGGTCATATAAAGTAAGGGTAAACGTACAATGCACTTTCACATAATACCCTATGTTTGTGTAGACATAAATGACAACCTACTTATTAGTATCTTAATGCCATTTTATGACATATAGTAGGGGTATTTAATGTGTGACACGATGAAAGGTAAACAAACACAAGAAAAGTCCACCTGACCCTTAAGCTGACATAATAAACTTCCCTGTAGGACCCAAACACCTTTGTTCATAAGGAATTTAATTCAAAAGAGATGTCATTGGATATAAAAAAAGATAATTTCTACATTTTTATCATGATGCATACATCACAGTAAAAGCTGTCTTTTTCTTTTCTATGCCCACATTTATGTCTAAATTGTTTATTTTATCTAATGTGTTCCAGAGTGGCCGTCCCATAAGCGTGGACAGGTTGGAGAGGAATGTTCCCATCCTGTGCTTATGGTTCGAGGTGGAGTCAGAACTCATTCAGGACTGCAGGTTGAGCAAGAAGGTCATGTGGGCCCTGCAGGAGCTCCTGAAGAGGGAACAGGACCATGGCTGGAGGTCCTGATCTACGTGTACTGGCTGGCCCACGGTCTGTCCTACCGTGTGGTGTCACGGGTAATCATGGTTCACAGGTCCACCGTACACAGAATTGTCCACAGTTAATATGGAATAAATTGCCCAAAAGCCTTGTTTCAGGCTCTGGAAGTCAGACCCACATTTGCATCCTGTGCTTTTCTGCAATGTTTGAACTATTAGTTATTACTGCAGCAGTCACTATTTGTCCTGAGTTCTACACAAGTTAATATTCATACTTGACCTGTGCGTCATTTGTATTTTGCATATTGTTTCTCTAAGTACAACTACTATTCATTAAACGTCTTTATCTTGAGTAACACCTTAGTGGTTTATTTCATAATGATGTGACATACCGTGTGTGAACTGTGTGATTGTTGGACAGAAAACAACTACAAATCACTCTGGGCTGAATAATTTACTTTCAGAAAAACAAACTCACATTGGTGCGAAATGCATCAGAGTAAATTAATAATGTGTCACAAAATGTAACAAAAATATATCAATACGTCCATAAAACTGTAAAACACAAACTGGAACTTCATTGAGTTCTTAATAAAATAAAATATTTTCCTTTTATAAAACAAAGGGAAACGTTGCAGGGATATCACTTTTCTGGCAATTAGTCCACGAGCTTCCCAAAAGGATCAGGAACCGCTCAGTTTCGGCCTCAGTTTCGGCCTCAGTTTCTTCTATCCTTTTTTGCACTCTGGCATACTCCTCTTTCAAAAATTCAGTGTATCGTGCTTCCTTTTAATTCTGGGTGATATGGGGTTTGGTGCCAGAGTGAAAGATGCCGACGACGTGCCCGGTGGTGTGGATGGTGTGGTCGCTTTGATGATGGCCAGCTCTTCCACGGGACGTACTAGATTGGCCTTTAGGTTGGGTGGAAAAAAACAAAAATAATTACTTAATGCCGGTGTATTGTCCAAAAACAACCGTGTATAGGGTGCTGTACATAAATAAAACGTTACTGGTGGGTTCGGTTCCTACTCATCTTAACTTACCATTGTGTTCTGGATAATTATTTGATAGTGAATAGATGCACAAACCTGAAATATTATTCTTATGGCTGTAAGAGCCTTCTATTGGCCAGCATCACCTATGCTTTAGAATGGTCTCCACATTTGGACAACATTTTGAGAAGGTAATTAGTTTATTTAATGTGTTTACAGAGAAGGCAGTGGACTATGTGATAAGTTATTTTTTTTAACTATATCCAAGTGAAATTCGGAGACATTACTCATGATTCATGAAGAAAACTAATACATTCTGATCTCACATGAAAGAATCATTTCTATCTATCTACCTTGGTCATATCCCTCAAGAGGGGTGACCGACAACAAGACAAACACATACAATAACAAAGAAAATAAAAGGGAAAAAAAATTTTGGACCATGGCCAACCCAATTGCCAAAACACCCAAACAAGTTCGGCACCCCGGCACCTAAGTTGGTCATGCTTTCGTCCCTCCAGATGAAACGGGACACCAGAAAGTGGCCATGTCACTCGGGTCAGGGTGACACAACACACTCTTTTGTTTAACAGCCGGGCCCGACAGCTTTCACTGGTTTACCCCTGCCGCATCATACGGGTGCCCAGCCCATCCTTAAAAACACGTCCACAATCCCACTCTCCTTTCACAACACCTCTCCACTACTTTCTATCACCAACAAGAGAAATAAATGAAAGAATCATATTGTAAATAAAACACGACACCCGATATTGTGTGCAGTAAACAAGCTCATATATCCAGAACGTTATTGTGACTATGCTGCTTTAGCGACTGGCCATGTAGATGTAAAAGCACGACTCATTTAAGATGAAAACAGGGATAGGCTGAACCGTGATTTTCTGCAGTTATCCAACTCTACGGTTTGGAGTGTGAAGAGTAGCGATTTTGCAATGTTAATGTTTTTAACGCGAAAATACGGTTTTCTATTGCATTTATGTCTAAGATATCTCTATATATTTCATTGCAAATACATGCGTAGTTGTGGAAAACTTACATTGGTGCGGTTCCTTTCCAGCCATGTTTGTTGATATTGAGAATTCGCAAAGCCTTCTGGGAAGTCACTTCGCCCCAAGTCAGGTCCCGACCTCCCTCCATCTGAAGTGGTTATTTCATGGGTTGAGTGCACTTCTCCCTCGGTCTTGAGAGTATTGGGACACATCCCATTTGCACGTGAACGCGCAAAACCGAGTGACAAGGGCAAATAGCTAGGGAAAGTGAGAAGAATGGGACGCCGCCATAGTCTCTCCAGCGTGTCCTGGGTCGCTACAAATCACTCTGGGTTAAATAATTTACTTTCAGAAAAACAAACTCACATTGGTGCGAAATACATCAGTGTAAATTAATAATGTGTCACAAAATGTAACAAAAATATATCAAAACGTCCATAAAACTGTAAAACACAAACTGGAACTTCATTGAGTTTCTTAATAAAATAAAATATTTTCCTTTTATAAAACAAAGGGAAACATTGCAGGGATGTCACTTTTCTGGCAATTAGTCCACGAGCTTCACCAAAAAGCATCAGAACCGCTCAGGGACATGCCCGGAACACCTCCTGAGGGAGGCGTCCAGGAGGCATCCTTATCAGATGCCTGAGCCACCTCAACTGGCTCTTCTCAATGCGGAGGAGCAGTGGCTCTACACAGAGTCCCTTCCGGATGACTGTGCTCACCTTATCTCTAAGGGAGAGCCCAACCACCCTGCGGAGGAAACTCATTTCGGCGACTTGTATCCAGGATCGTGTTATTTCGGTCATAACCCAAAGTTCATGACCATAGGTGAGGGTAGGAACGTAGATCGACCGGTAGATCGAGAGCTTTGTTTTTCGGCTCAGCTCCCTCTTCACCACGACGGACAGGGTCCGAATGACAGCAGACGTTGCACCGACACGTCTGTCGATCTCCCGTTCTATCCTGCCCTCACTCGTGAACAAGACCCTAAGATACTTGAACTCCTCCACTTGGGGCAAGATCTCATCCCCAACCTGGAGGCAGCATGCCACTCTTTTCCGGCTGAGTACCACGGTCTCGGACTTAAAGGTGCTGATCCTCATCCTGGGTGCGCAGAGAGCTGTGTAGCGGCCAAGGGAGGGGTCATTGGCGTGACGATCCCCGGCTACAGAAACTGGCTTTTGCGATTTACTCAAGACCTAAAAATCATACCTCTTGATAAATGCACAGGCAAGATTAAATATCGCAGATGTACTTTGCAGAGCCACAAATATCCGATTCACACAGGAGTTTTCCTTTAATTGAATTGGAGATATAGAAAAATGTACATTTAAATTCCTCCAAAAGTGCTTGAATTTACCCACGAACCCTGTGCAAGAATCAAGTGTCCTTTCCCTTTCTTAGTTGGCAGGAACAAATCATCCTGCCTCTTATTAGTATGTTTCCTGTTGACTAAGGGGCGAAACACTCAGCCCACTCCTTTTATTTCCTTTCCTTTTTTAATAATTACGGAATTTTGGCTTCAAAATGACGTTAAATATGAATTCACGTGTTGTATTACGGACATATTTATACACACCCAAATGAAATGGTCAGGGCATGTTTATTTGTGATGCCCTTAATCACAAGAAGTCTCAAAGAGCTGTACAGACAATACACAACATCATCAATACCAAATCTAGGTAATAACAATGTGAGGTTAAACAGCTACCTAAGTTCAACATCATTCATAGGCTTTGAGCAGGTACATAGGGGGAAATTAAATCTGAAATACAGTGGCTTGTGAAACTATTTGGCCCCCTTGAACTTTGTGACATTTTGCCACATTTTGAACTTCAAACATAAAGATATAAAGCTAATTTCTTGTGAAGAATCAACAAGTGGGACACAATCATGAAGTAGAACACAGTATATTGGAACTTTTTTAACAAACAAAAACGAAAAAGTGGGTATGCAAATTTATTCAGCCCCATTGAGTTAATACTTTGGCGCCACCTTTTGCTGCGATTACAGCTGCAAGTCGCTTGGGGTATGTCTCTCAGTTTTGCACATAGAGAACCTGATATTTTTGCCCATTCCTCTTTGCAAAACAGCTCGAGCTCAGTGAGGTTGGATGGAAAGCGTTTCTGAATAGCAGTTTTTAGATCTTTCCACAGATTTTCAATTGGATTGAGGTCTGGACTTTGACTTGACCATTCTAACACCTTAATATGTTTTTTGGTGAACCATTCCATTGTAGCTTTTGCTTTATGTTTTGGATCATTGTCTTGTTGGAAGACAAATCTCTCTCCCAGTCTCAGGTCTTTTGGGGACTCCATCAGGTTTTCTTCCAGAATGGTCCTGTATTTGGCTCCATCCATCTTCCCATCAATTTTAACCATCTTCCCTGTCCATGCTGAAGAAATGCTGCCACTACCATATTTGACTGTGGGGATGGTGTGGTGAGGGTGATGAGCTGTGCTGCTTTTACGCCAAACAACGTCTTGCATTGTGGCTAAAAAGTTCAATTTTGGTCTCATCTGACCAGAGCCCCTTCTTCCACATGTGTCCTGTGGCAAACTTTAAACAACATTTTTTTATGGCTGTCTTTAAGAAATGGCTTCGGTTTGGCCGTATTCACCATCTGTTTAAGATTATCGAGTGACAGTTCACTAAAACGGGACAAATTCCCTGGACAGCCACCATGTCGTGCATCTATAGATTTCAGCGCTTTAGTATGTGTTGTATTTATACTGTCTTTAGCAATTTCTTCCTGTATGCATTGAATCTTCTTAGTAAAGAAGACCATTAAGTCATTGGCTGAATAGGTGGAACTATCTGGGATAGTCTGTTGCCTTGTAAGCGATGCTACCATGTCGAAAAGGACTTTGGGATTGTTCTTTTGTGACGCAATCACCTTCGAAAGGTAGGCTGATTTTGCAGAGGCAAAAGCCGCTTTATACTTCATCAGACTGTCACACCAGGTTTGTTGGAAAACCTCAAGCTTGGTAGCGCACCATTTTCTTTCAGATTTCCTGCATTCTTGATTCATCATTAAACCAAGGCGTGCGTCTTTTAGGTCATGATTTAAGCCGTATGGGCGCTACTGAATTCAGGAAACTAGCCAGGTTAGCATTAAACTCATTCATGAGTGAGTCGATAGAGCCTTTGTATGAAGGAAAGGACGCAACTGCTCCTGGAAGACGATCAGAGAGCTCAAAAAGTGTGCCAGTGCTTATATTGCGTCCACTAAACCCTTCAGCTTTTTTAGTACTACATTTAGCTAGTACCTCGAATGTAACTAAATAATGATCCGAGATAACTGTAGTACACGGTAACACAGTCATGTTTAAGGTTGAAACTCCTCGAGTCAGAACCAAATCTAGCGTGTTTCCATCTTTATGAGTTGGCAAATCAATGAGTTGGTTAAAACCAAATGTATCAATTAGAGACCGAAACGCAACAGTGAGTGAATTGAGTGGGGAGTTCGTATGAATGTTAAAGTCCCCCATAATTATAATTTTGTCTGCAAGGTTACTAGTTCAGACAAAAGTTCAGCAAATTCGTCCAAGAAAGCTGTGTATGGCCCTGGTGCGCAATAAATAGTTACTACATAAATTGACAATAGAGAGGACCGCATAACAAGAGCCTCCAACGCCTTGTAATTATTAGAGGTACGAGGAGCAGATTTGAGCGTTTTTTTTCTGAAATGAGCGCGACACCGCCACCCTTCTTCAACGTGCGTGCTACATGGCTACTCACGTAGTCTTGAGGAGAAGCGTGATTTAGCGGTAAAAACTCGGCCGGGCGTAACTAAGTTTCACAGAGACCGATAGAGTTAGGTTTATAATCGCGAATAATATTATCAACAAGTAAAGCTTTAGGAGCGAGCGATCTAACATTTAAAAAAAACAAATTTTAGCTTTGCTGAATCATTTAACTTAGCTGTAGTCTTTGTAGAGATCGGCACAAGATGGCGCCGTTCGAGTGCATTGGACTTCAGGCGTCGGTTGACCCGCAAGATCGATTAAGAAATAATGGTTGGATTAGACACATCTTCATGTCCTTCTTGCTCCTTCGACTTCACACGCTTCCCTGCACGACAGCTTCTGATTTCTGTCTTTGCGCCGTCTTCGTCTTTTCTTAGGTAGAGTGGGTAGCCACGGAGAACCCGAGTCCCTTTGAAGCTCGTTCGGGATATCATGGGTGGTATAAAAAGTGCCCGAAAAGTCGAAATTTAGACGCCCACCCAATTGAATAAGTTCCTCCCGACTATAAGTCTTATTGGCCACGCATGTGTCCAAAAAAGAAGATAACTGCTGTCAAAAGTGTTGATAAAAATTGTTCAAACATCATATTGTTAGAATATGATATAATGAAATTGTGAATATATTTAATTGATGTTAAAAGTGTCGAAAAAATTGTTAAAACGTCTTATTGTCAGATATAACGAAATTGTGAATATGCTTAATTGCTGTTAAAATTGTCGAGAAAAATTGTTCAAACCTTACATTGTTTATTTGCTGTTGATAGTGTCAATAAAATTGTTCAAACGAAAAAAAAATCCCTGTTTTTATCTTAAACGTGTTGTGCTTTCACATCTACATGGCCAGTCGCTAAAGCAGCATAGTCACAATAACATTCTGCATATATGCGCTTGTTTACTCCACACAATTTCGGGTGTCGTGTTTTATTTACAATATGATTCTTTCATGTGAGATCAGAATGCATTAGTTTTCATCATGCATCATGAGTAATGTCTACGAATTTCACGTGGAAATACAGATGAAACTAATAACTATAAAATAGTCCACTGCCTTCTCTGTAAACACATATTAAATAAACTAATTACCTTCTCAAAATCTTGTCCAAATGTGGAGACAATTCTAAATCATATGTGATGCTGGCCAATAGAAGGCTCTTACAGCCATAAGAATAACATGTCAGGTTTGTGTATCTATTCACTATCAAATAATTATCCAGAACACATCCTATAATTTCCTGTCTCACATCAACTTGTTCAGCATCCTATACACAGTTGTTTTTGTACAATACACCAGCATTAAGTAATTGTTTTTTCCACCCAACCTAAAGGCCAATGTAGAACATCCTGTGGAAGAGCTGGCCACCATCACAGCTACCACACCATCCACACCACTGGGCACGTCGTCGACATCTTCCAATCCGGCGCCAAACCCCAAATCACACAGAAAAAAAGGAAGCACGATACACTCCTTGACTTTTTGAAAGAGGAGTCTGCCAGAGTTAAGAAAAGGCACTAGGAAACTGAGGCCAAAACTGAGCGGTTCCTGATCCTTTTTGGGAAGCTCGTGGACAAATTTCCAGAACAGTGACATCTCTGCAATGTTTCCCTTTGTTTTATAAAAAGAAAATATTTTTTTTATTAAGAATTCAATGAAGTTCCAGTTTGTGTTTTCCAGTTTCATGGAAGTATTGGTATATTTTTGTTACATTTTGTGACACATTATTCATTTACTATTATGTATTTCGGCCCAATGTGAGTTTGTTTTTCTGAAAGTAAACTATTATTTGACCCAGAGTGATCTGTAGTTGTTTTCTGTCCAACAGTCACATAGTTCACACACAGTATCTCACATCATTATGAAATAAACCACCAAGGTGTTACTCAAAATGAAGACGTTTATTGAATAGTAATGCAGAAAAGCACAGGATGCAAATGTGGGTCTGACTTCCAGAGCCTGAAACATGGCTTTTGGGCAATTTATTCCATATTAACTGTGGACAATTATGTGTACGGGGGACCTTGGAACACTAAAGACCCGTGACACCACACGATAGGACAGACCGTGGGCCAGCCAGTACACGTAGATCAGGACCTCCAGCCATGGTCCTGTTCCCTCTTCAGCAGCTCCTGCAGGGCCCACATGACCTTTTTGCTCAACCTTAAGTCCTGAATGAGTTCTGACTCCACATCGACCCATAAGCACAGGATGGGAACATTCCTGTCCAACCTGTCCATGCTTATGGGATGGCCACTCTGGACCACAACAGATAAGATAAACAATTTGGACATAAATGTGGGCATAGAAAAGAAAAAGACACCTTTTACTGTGAGGTATGCATCATGAAAAAAATGTAGAAATGATCTTTTTTTATAGCCAATGACAACTCTTTTGAATTAAATTCCTCATGAACTAAGGTGTTTAGGTACTACAGGGAAGTTTGATGACGATCATGTCATCTTAAGGGTCAGGTGGACTGTTCTTGTGTTTGTTTACTTTTCATCGTGTCACACATTAAAAAACCCTACTCTATGTCATAAAATGGCATTAAGATACTAATAAGTAGGTTGTCATTTATGTCTACACAAACATAGGGTATTATGTGAAAGTGCGTTGCACGTTTACCCTTACTGTATTTGACCGAACGGGTCATTTTTTTTTTAATAAGTGGACGTACCTTGTAAAGATGAATCAGTGCTACATAGCACCGAAGCGGTGCTCAATATCGTGCATTTCTCCTCCGTTGATTGGAGACACGGAAAAGGTGATGAGCTTCCAGACAATCGGTAATAACACAGCTGTAGCGGGCATTTATAACGTTGCACGGTCTCTCCTACTGCCACCACACAGGTTGAGACTCAAGTTGTTTACATGTGACGTAGGCCAATACGTCACTGAGGTCGACAGCCAATTTGTATTACCGCCATCTACTGGATTGGGGTGGAACCCTGCAAGTCCCGTCCAATTCTTCGGGGACAATCTTCACTTTGCACTCCACTCACCGAGGGGACTTCCCTATGGAGGGACCTCACTGGAGGGCTCAGATGATTTCACCATATTTAACACCAATCCATTTTTCCAACCATTCTAGTAAGATATTATAGTCCACAGGGTCAAAGGCAGCACTAAGGTCCAGCAGTAGCAAGAGTGATGAAGCGCCGGAGTCCATTGCCAGTAGAAGATCATTGGCTACCTTAATCAGGGCTGTCTCAGTAGAGTGGTTAGCCCTGAATCCTGATTGCATTGATTCAAAAAGATTGTTCTCAGATATAAAATCATTCAGCTGCTGGGCCACAACTTTTTCAAGTACTTTAGAAAGAAACGGTAGGTTTGACACAGGTCTATAGTTACATAAGCTTTCTGGATCAAGGTGGGGACGTTTCAGTGTAGTGAGAACGATGGGCGCAAACAAATCCTTGGCACACCCATGGAAGGAGCCGAGACGCCATCTTGCGGCGAGACGTGGGACAAGAAGAGAAAGGTAAAGGACTTCAGAAAAAGGGTTTCTCAGAGACTCCAACGTCGCTATTTCGGCCGTCTTTGATGGAGTACATTTAGTTAAATTGTTAGGGAAAATAAATCTGCTCCGTGTGAAAATGTCGGCTTTCCTGTTCATTTTTCTCTCAAGAAACGAGCGTGCATAAATTTTTGGGTGAATGTATGTTTTGTTTGGTTGATGGAGTCAGATAAATAATTCGAACAATTTGGTAAACGGTACATTTTGATAATTTAATTCCCAACACCTCCCAAAATTGTGGGATTTTAGAAACGCTCTTTTACTTAATAAGGAACAGGATAGGCTTAAATATGATAAAGTCAGGCAGCACGGCAGCGCAGTGGTTAGCGCATGTGCGGCACAGTTCTGAGGTAATGAGATCAAACCTCCTGTGGGGAGTTTGCATGTTCTCCCCGTGCTTGCGTGGGTTTCCTCCAGGCACTCTGGTTTCCCCCCCACATTCCAAAAACATGCATGTCAGGTTAATTGGTGGGTTCAGACTGTCCCTAGGTGTGAATGAGCGAGTGAATTGTCAGTCCCTGTGTGCCCTGCGACTGGCTGGCAACCAGTTCAGGGTGTCCCCTGCAAACTGCCCGAAGATAACTGGGATGGGCTCCAGCACACCCGCGACCCTACTGAGGATAAGCGGTGCAGATAATGGATGGATGATGAAAGTCCAGCCTCTCACCCACGCCTCAGGCACAAAATGTGCTCCGAATGGCTGCAGATACCATACAATCTGCGAGCGGCAAGCCTAGGACGCAGCCATAAAGAAGAATCGTCTGCACCCGGCAGGGGGTCCCGGCAGCAACGGCCTGGGTATTCGGGTGGTTGTGGAAAGTAGAAGCAAGAAGGGAGAGGACCTATCTGGGCATCCCGGGCAGAGGACTGGAGGATGCTGCTTGGGAGGGTGGGAAGAAATCCCACTTGAGAAGACAGAGCTATGTCCCTGCACAATAGTATTGCCCTTTACACATTGGTTAACTGCTGTTAAAAGTGTCGATAAAAATTGTTCAAACCTCTTATTGTTAGAATATGATATAATGAAATTGTGAATGTATTTAATTGCTGTTAAAAGTGTCGATAAAAACTCATATTGTTGGGATATGATATAATGAAATTGTGAATGTGTTTAATTGCTGTTAAAAATGTCGACAAAAATTGTTCAAACGTCATATTGTTAGATATAACGAAATTGTGAATATGCTTAATTGCTGTTAAAAGTATCGAGAAAATTTGTTTAAACCTCACATTGTTTATTTGCTGTTAGTAGTGTCAATAAATATGTTCAAACCAAAAAATAATAAATAAATAAATAAATAAATAAATTTAAAATGTGAAACCAAAAAAATGATCAATTCAGCATCGGGTATACTCAACTACATTGAAATGGTCCAGTCCAGTTGATTTCTAGCACTTCTCCCCTTTGGTTGGTTAAACCCATGGGGGCAACACTTTCCCTAGGCACTTGTATGTACTCTTGTCCAATAAAGTTTTACAGTGAAAGGGCGACAGGAAGATGTGCGTCACATGACCCTTAGTGATTGGACGGTAGATTAAGAGCGGCTGAACTGGAATTTTTACAGCCAAGCACAACTCTCGGCTGGTTTTCGGCTCTCTCAGGTGGCCCCCAAACTCGGTAGTGAGCCTCTGGCAACCCTTTGTCGCAGCAGGACGCAACAAAATGGCGGTGCCCTGGTCGTTGTCCCCGCCAACGGAAAGCGCCATTTTTGGGAAACACTCGGAAGAGTGAAAGTGGGCGCGAGACCGAAGGTGACAAGCTTTTCAATTGGCTTAGCAAGGATTAGCCAACCGGGTTGCCTGCCTATTGCCATGGAAACTCCAGAATAGAAACAACATGGCTACCCGGACAACTGTTTGATTGCCCGCGGATGTATGAGGAAAAGTTTGGAGGTAAAAATTGCCGTTTTGATCTGTTTGCCATGCATGAATCGCAATGTATGGCATAGGTGTCCAAGCTCCGGTGTTGTGCCCAAATCCGACTCCTGTGCAGATTCCTCCCCCCCTCGCGTGAACGCGCATTCTGCTGCGCTTCCAACAAAAGCGATCGTATTCTATATAAAACGCTTATTAAAACAATAAAGCGAGCTAATTATAACAATTGTGAGATCCTTGTCTATACAACGCGTTTATTTAAACATTAAAGCGCGATCGTATTCTACAAATTGCGTTTGTTAACGCGGATGCAAAAGTCACCAATGTCAATGTACGCTTCCGACAAAAGCGATCGTATTCTATATAATACGCTTTTTAAAAAAATAAAGTGAGCTAATTATAACAATTGGGAGATCCTAGTCTATATAACGCGTTTATTTAAACAATAAAGTACGATCGTATTCTACAAAATGCGTTTGTTAACGCGGATAAAAAATTCACCAACGTCAATGTACGCTATGATTTCCGCAATCACAACTAATCGTACACAAATAATATTTATTTGATTTACTATAATATCCGTATGTAATGTCTTTTTTATTGTGAATGAAACCCTGGTTGCATTGGATCCCGCGGTGTAAACAAATTGTTGTTGTTTTTTCTTTCATTTAAAATCGGACTTCCCTGTCTATACTGTTTGGAAAATAAGACACGCTTTAAACCTTATTATGCTCTTTGGTTTTGGGATCCAACTACAGAGGAATACCTCCACTATGCGATGTGTTACTGAAAAGGTGTTCGACCAATCTAGTTCGTTTTTATTACTACTATTAATAATAATAATAGTAGTATTATGAAAAACGTCTGAAAGTTTTCAAATTCACTGTGCTGACATATTGATGCCACAGAAGGTTACTCTACAAGTTACAAGTCTGTATCTCCAACAGAGTCTGTTTTAGCAGGGGGGGAGGATTTGGGCAGGCAAAATCCTCCCCCCCCCGCTAACTCCTGAATAAAATCTCCAAATGACCCCAAATTCACTGTGCTGACTTATTAATGCCACAGAAGGTTACTCTAGAAGTTACAAGTCTGTATCTCCAACAGAGTCTGTTTTAGCAGGGGGGGGAGGATTTGGGCAGGCAAAATCCCCCCCCCCCCCCCCCCTGCTAACTCCTGAATAAAAACTCCAAATGAGCCCAAATTCACTGTGCTGACTTATTAATGCCACAGAAGGTTACTCTAGAAGTTACAAGTCTGTATCTCTAACAGAGTCTGTTTTGGCAGGCATTTATAGAGGAATGTGGAAAAGGGCTGTGAAAATTACGGTTTGAGACACTTCTGTTTTGCTACAATTTTCATCAACATTCTGTGCTCTTCCAAGCAACCGTTTTGGCCAAGCCCTATTATTGTTCGTTTGCCTTTTTTGTGCATCAAATTTAAAAGTAACCAAGTGCCATAGTTTTGATGTGCGTGGTTTTATTATGAGGACATAACAAGCAATATAGAAAGTACAAAAAATTAAGCATTTAAAAATGGGTAAATCTAGTTTTAATGCTGTTTGCATTAAATAGACAATTTATTGACTATAAAGTTGTTATAATGTACTTGGAATCTTTGAACCAATCCTTGTAATTTTTTAAAAAACTTGAAAAAAAAATTGTGTTAGCAGGTCAGATTTGACCTGTTATTCAAATCAGCCTGAAATTACTTTCAAATGAGTTACCTTTCAACATTTTTTCACCTCAGAGTTAACTTAAGATGTATTCATATCTATTGAAATATTTCACAAATTAAAATATGTTTGGCGCAATAGGTAGGGCGTGGGTCGTGATGAGAATAATATCACAGGTACAACACTTAACTGGGCCAGGACTACTTTCTGCGGATGAATATATGTCACGCATCACCCCTGTGCGTAAAAGGTGTACTGTATTATAATATTCTTTTGTATGGCATATAATACAAAATCACTATTTTTATCACTTCACTTTTGGAAATGTTATCAGTGGATTTTAAGACATCTTATTATAAAACGAGTGGTACATAGAAAAACAAAATAGTTTACGCACATTACTTTAAATGGTAAGGGGGTGATGCGTGACATATATTCATCCGCAGAAAGTAGTCCTGGACCAGTTAAGTGTTATACCTGTGATATTATTCTCATCACGACCCACGCCCTACCTATTGCACCAAACATATTTTAATTTGTGAAATATTTCAATAGATATGAATACATCTTAAGTTAACTCAGAGGTGAAAAAATGTTGAAAGGTAACTAATTTGAAAGTAATTTCAGGCTGATTTGAATAACAGGTCAAATCTGACCTGCTAACACAATTTTTTAAAAAATTACAAGGATTGGTTCAAAGATTCCAAGTACATTATAACAACTTTATAGTCAATAAATTGTCTATTTAATGCAAACAGCATTAAAACTAGATTTACCCATTTTTAAATGCTTATTTTTTTGTACTTTCTATATTGCTTGTTATGTCCTCATAATAAAACCACGCACATCAAAACTATGGCACTTGGTTACTTTTAAATTTGATGCACAAAAAAAGGCAAACGAACAAAAGGGCTTGGCCAAAACGGTTGTTTGGAAGAGCAAAGAATGTTGATAAAAATTGTAGCAAAACAGAAGTGTCTCAAACCGTAATTTTCACAGCCCTTTTCCACATTCCTCTATAAATCTTCTTTTTAAAAGGGCCCAGCTCCAATCATGGCCTTGTTGCAAATGGAGGCAATTGGGCCATTATCAGCAGCTGGAATTGATGAGAACAAAAACACAACGACAGGCAAAATGCCTGCCCAAATCCTCCCCCCCCTGCTAAAACAGACTCTGTTGGAGATACAGACTTGTAACTTCTAGAGTAACCTTCTGTGGCATTAATAAGTCAGCACAGTGAATTTGGGGTCGTTTGGAGTTTTTATTCAGGAGTTAGCAGGGGGGGGATGATTTTGCCTGCCCAAATCCTCCCCCCCCTGCTAAAACAGACTTTGTTGGAGATACAGACTTGTAACTTCTAGAGTAACCTTCTGTGGCATTAATAAGTCAGCACAGTGAATTTGGGGTCATTTGGAGATTTTATTCAGGAGTTAGCGGGGGGGGGGTGGGGGGGGGGGGGAGGATTTTGCCTGCCCAAATCCTCCCCCCCCCCCTGCTGAAACAGACTTTGTTGGAGATACAGACTTGTAACTTGTAGAGTAACCTTCTGTGGCATCAATATGTCAGCACAGTGAATTTGAAAACTTTCAGACGTTTTTCATAATACTACTATTATTATTATTAATAGTAGTAATAAAAACGAACTAGATTGGTCGAACACCTATTCAGTAACACATCGCATAGTGGAGGTATTCCTCTGTAGTTGGATCCCAAAACCAAAGAGCATAATAAGGTTTAAAGCGTGTCTTATTTTCCAAACAGTATAGACAGGGAAGTCCGATTTTAAATGAAAAAAAAAACAACAACAATTTGTTTACACCGCGGGATCCAATGCAACCAGGGTTTCATTCACAATAAAAAAGACATTACATACGGATATTATAGTAAATCAAATAAATATTATTTGTGTACGATTAGTTGTGATTGCGGAAATCATAGCGTACATTGACGTTGGTGAATTTTTTATCCGCGTTAACAAACGCATTTTGTAGAATACGATCGTACTTTATTGTTTAAATAAACGCGTTATATAGACTAGGATCTCCCAATTGTTATAATTAGCTCACTTTATTTTTTTAAAAAGCGTATTATATAGAATACGATCGCTTTTGTCGGAAGCGTACATTGACATTGGTGACTTTTGCATCCGCGTTAACAAACGCAATTTAGCGTACATTGACATTGGTGACTTTTGCATCCGCGTTAACAAACGCAATTTGTAGAATACGATCGCGCTTCGCGCTTTATTGTTTAAATAAACGCGTTATATCGCGCTTTATTGTTTAAATAAACGCGTTATATCGCCGATATTGTTTAAATAAACGCGTTATATAGACTAGGATCTCCCAATTGTTATAATTAGCTCGCTTTATTGTTTTAATAAGCGTTTTATATAGAATATGATCGCTTTTGTTGGAAGCGCAGCAGAATAGCAGAATGCGCGTTCACGCGAGGGGGGGAGGAATCTGCAGAGGAGTCGGATTTGGGCACAACACCGGCCTGTGGGCCGGATCAGACCTGCCGAGGGTTTCAATCCTGCCTGCGAGACAACGCTATCTTTTCTCTCTCGTATCCCCCTCTCTCTCTTTCTCTTTAATATACTAGATTTTTTTTCGAACAAGTGGCCCCCGAACTAAAGTGAGTTTGACACATCTTCTCTACCGCTAATCCAGCAAAATGATTGGCTGGTCCTTATCACCTTCCTCGTCTCCTGAAAGTTGGTAAAAAAACTATATTTTCATTGCATTAGCGGTCCCGTTTTCTACGGTGGTGGGGTACTCATTACAGTTGAAATTATCAACTTTTTACGAGTATTTTAATTATCTGCACCGCTTATCCTCAGTAGGGTCGCAGGGGTGCTGGAGCCCATTTCAGCTGTCTTCGGACAGTGGGCTAGTAGATGCTAATGAGTCTACATGCTAACGAATCCTGCAATGTCTTGTAGTGATGGATAAATTTGCTCACCGCTGCCAACAGTTGTAACATAGCAAGCAATCCAGTCTTTCCTCTTCTCCCTCCGTGGTCACAGTGAATCGCTACGTTCGCTTTGTCAAACTCCCACATCTTGGCTTTTGGGAGGAGACTTTCATCTCTTTTCCCCTGTCTCCTCATCCCGGTTGGATATTTTTTAATGGGGTCACTTGAGTCTCTGCTCCACTTTGTGTCTACACTTCATACTCAATGCTTCTACTCTGTGCGATTTGAACTTTGTGGAGGCTAAATGCAAACAAAATACTTTACCAATGAGAGTGCTACTGCTCCCGAGTGTAGGGTGGAGGTGCAATTATTATTGATTATTTGGAGAGTTAAAAAAAAGGTGCGCATGCTCATTTTTTCCTCTTTTTTTCTTCTCCAACTTTTCCTTTTTACATATTTCTTTTTCAGGATGTATATTTTTTTCTTTCTCAATTCTCTTCTCCCCCTATTTTCGTTATTCCCTTTCTTTCTTTATTTCATAAAATGTATAATTTTTATTGACTTTTCCCCCTCATATATTCTTCCTTTTCCATCTATACATCTTTAAATGTTTCTTCATTTTTCTTTTCTTAATTTATTTCCTTTTTCCTTTTTTCCCCTTTTTTAATTCTTTTTTTGGAATATATCTTTTTTTTTTAAACTTCCCCCTTATTTTCCTTATTCCCTTCATTCCTTTTTTAGATTCTTTACATTTTTCTCCTTTTCTTCCACTTTTTAAAATGAGTTATACCCCCCTTTTTTCATTTTTTTTTTCTTCCCCTATTTGAAGTTTTTAAATTGATTTTTCTTCCCATTTTTTTCTTTTCAGTTTTCTTTTTTTTTTTTTTTTTTTTTTGAAAAAAAAACAAACATTAAAAAGTAAGAGGACAAAAAAGGGGCAAGTTTTCAAAGCAGCATCATCCAATAGTTTTGAGTACTTTCTTGTTCCTGTTTGCTATTTCTTCTATGCGTCTTAATCGAATAAATGGATGTTTGTCTTAAGTGACAGATTTTTGCAAGTCTTCCTCGGGAACACTCTTGGGACAAGACATGGACGTTGGCCATCCGTGGGAAGCCAGCGAATCGGGCGCGCCCGCGGTAAGTCCCGCCTCTCAGCAATGCCTAAGACACTGCCTCAGCCTCCCGACTCTGCCCCCTCAGCAGCGGGCATGGTGGCAAGCGTCAGCCAACGGCCAGCGTTTGGTCGGCCGCGTCGTTCTCAACAAGATGTCGCGGGACGGTTCAGACACCAGCGCACTGCTCGGACTAAAGGCCAGCCCTCCTCACGTTGGCCCCGCCTATCTCGCCTCAGTGCAGTCAAATCACGACTATTTGATTGCAGGTGGTGGGCGGGAAAATGACGGAATCCGGTCAACTGTGCGCTTTCATAACCAAAGTGAAAGCGGGGAGCCTGGCGGACACCGTGGGACATCTAAAAGCAGGTGAGGCTGGCGAGCAAAGTAAACCATGATTGGCTGACAGGCTTCTCGCAGTCTAGAAAAGGTCTGAAATTTTGTTTCCAAGTCTTAAATGAATCCCCTGTGTTCTTGCTTGCTGGCTTTTGTTCTGGTCATTTCACTCGCCATTTAGGTAAATTATTAGCTTTTTTTTTTTTTACACATAAGAAATTTAAAGTGAAATAAAGGACCCCTGAAAAACTCTCTCGCGGTCTCTCGCTCCTTCTCGCTCTCTCTCTAATATATAATCTATCCATCCATTATCTGCACCACTTATCCTCAGTACGGTCGCGGGGATGCTGAAGCCCATCCCAGCCACCTTCGAGGAGTGGGCAGGGGACACACTGAACTGGTTGCCAGCCAGTCGCAGGGCACACAGAGACAGACAACTCACTCGCTCATTCTCACCTAGGGACAATTTAGAACGGCCAATTAACCTGACATGCATGTTTTTGGAATGTGGGAGGAAACAATATTGCCCGTAGGAAACCCAAGCAAGCATGGGGAGAACATGCAAACTCCGCACAGGAAGGCTGGTAGCTGGTTTTGAACCCATGACCTCAGAACTTTTCCGCAGCTAATCGGGAAGAACGGGAGATTTCCCGAAGGGCGCTGGGTGGATTTGAAAAATAATTCTAACATGTATCTGTTACTTGCTCTATCGAAACTTACTCGTGCATACATTCTTTAATCAGCAACAGATCATTCAGCGCAACAGATCAGGTGAGTTTTACCATCTGGGGAAATTCCCACTCCCAAATATGGAGTTGGTTGGGCCCACCAACACGCTTATTTTCTGTAGCGGTAAAAGGAACACAGAACAGTGCAAATGATATGAATCAGGTACGATGGTTGACAGAAAAACGCTAGTTGAAGCCGAAAAACAGGTCCTTTCACAATATAATTTTGTCAGAGATACTTACCATGTCATTGGGCTGGCATATAAGTTTCATGTACAGTACTCAGGTTGCATGTGAACGGAGGGCTTTAAAATGTGTGAAAACTAGGCTAAGGAGTTCACTGTCTTCATGTTAATGTACAATCAAAAGGAAATTCTCATGTCTATAGACAATTACATTGTCATCAACAAAGTTGCAGAGACCAGTGCTTTGCTTAGGAATTTGATGTTTTAAGAAGCCTACTTAAAATTTGTATAGTTACGCTACTTCATAAGAGTTTAGTCAAAGTCCAACAATCTGTTAGGAAGGCAAATGCAACTTTGATTTCAAATGACTTATACTGTACATAGGTAAATATGTTTTATCTACCGTAAATTCCGGACTATAGAGCGCACCTGATTATAAGCCGCACCCACCACATTTCGGGAGGAAAACCGATTTTGTACACACACAAGCCGCACCTGTATATTAGCCGCATGCGCCCACATTGAAAAAATGCATCACAAACACAAAATGAACCCATACCCGAAACAGTCCAAAAATTACAGCCGGCAAATAACGGGAAACCATACTGGTACTTGAGATTTGATGCAGACCTGTAGAGTCCGGGTGCCCGTTTAAAGTAATCCAAGGAAAAAAGTGTATATTTCCAAAGGTAAGGGTGGGAAAAATATATATCCACTACTGTCGGCGGCGTCCACAAACTCGCCTTTACTCCACTTCCCGTCAGCCCGCGTTTGCCCCGCCCCTTCTTTCTCATTTGCTCGTGCAAAACTTATCAGAATAAGTTTCTAAAATAAATACATTACAAAAATATACAGTTGCAAATACATATTATACATATATTTACAAAGAAACACGGTACACCAAGAGAGTTTTCAAAGCTTTAATAATACAGTGGAACCTCGTTTCTCGACCATAATCCGTTCCAGAAGCCTGGTCGAGAACCCATTTGGACGATCACGGAAGATCAATTTTCCCATTAAAAATAATGTAAAATTGTTTTAATCCGTTCCAACACCTTGAATGTATAGCATGAATGATCAACGTGATCATAAAGCTAACACATGCTAATCGTACGTTTGCGTTATCGTAATCTTCCGTACGAAAGATTACGCTAACATGAACATGTAAAAATAAAAAATCAGGTCGTTTACAAGTCATTTAGCGCCCGGGTGTCCACAACAAGTGGTGAGAGGTTCATTGGCTGCGTCCCAACACCCTCAATGTTGGGCTCTGTTCCAACACCCTCAATGTTTACCTGAATGTTCAACGTAAACATAATGCTAACACATGCTAATCGTATGTTCGCGTTATCGTAATGTTCCGTACGAAAGATTACGCTAACATGAATGTGTAAAAAAAAAAAATCAGGTCGTTTACAAGTCATTTAGCACCCGGGTCTCCACAACAAGTGGTGAGCGGTTTCCTTGGAAAGGGGACTCTGTTCCAACACGCTGAATGTTTACCTGAATGATCAACGTAACCATAAAGCTAACACATGCTAATCGTACGTTCGCGTTATCGTAATATTCCGTACGAAAGATTACGCTAACATAAACGTGTAAAAATGAAAAAAAGGATAAAGAAAAGAATTATGAATAGGAGTTCTTACCTTTGTGGTGCTCAGTATCAAGCAAAAAAAGAGGCACGTGTGCACGTTGTTACAATGTATGTGTTTCACCCGGTGCGGTTAGAAGGGGGCACCCACTGTGAATGTAAACACTGAAGTTTCCGGTAAAGCTGAGTGACATACTTCAGTGTTTACATTGACAGTGGGTGCCCCCTTCTAACCGCACCGGGTGAAACAAATACATTGTAACACACGTGATAAAAGTTGGTCACGAGGGGTGGGGGCCATCTCCACCCGTGCGCCGCTCAGCATAATGTGTGAATGTGTACGCTACGGTGCGTAGCGTACGCACTCACACATTACCGGTGTTCGAAGACCGATTTTTTTGACCGAACACCGAAGCAAGAAATTCTCGAAATTTTAGGTCAAGCACCGATTTGTGCGAACTGAGAGGCGTTCGAAAACCGAGGTTCCACTGTAATATTATAACTTTCATCCCAAACCGTGCCTGTGAAGGGTAGCAAAACGCTACCAGCAACACGCTCGCGACATAGTAAACGGGTCTGTTAAAATAAACATACCGTCCATGTAGGAACCACGGTAAACTGACCTCATCTTCCTCCTCATAACTGACGTCATCAAACTCGTCTTCCTTCAGTAGGGGAAAGAGACTTTGTCACATAGACGTCGTCCCACGCTTCCTTATTCAAAAACACGCTAGCAACACGCTCGCAAAGTATAGTTTACGTGCAGTAGCTCTGTTTCCTTCTTTATCGGACTGCTCGATTGTGTTTTGCTTGTAAGTTGCGTCATGTGCCTTTCTTTTTGCAATTTGCATGATGAGGATATGTCTACGCTAATTTAATTTGTGCACAAACTAAGAAGTTGCAGTCTTCCTCAGCGCTAATATTCCACCGGTCCAAATCTTACCTTTTGTACTCGAACGCTGCTGGCGGCCGTTAGAAAAATTACATAAATTGGCCGCATTGAAGGCACTGGAGAAGTCCAAAGATATAATCCTCACAGCCCCCTTAGCCCTATCCAGGTGAGAGAGGGATCGGTGTAATATGTATACTATAGCATCCTCCACTCCCACCTTCTCCTGGTAAGCAAATTGCAGTGGGTCGATGGCGTGACGGACCTGTAGCCTCAGGTGGTGCAGCAGCAACCGCTCCATGGTTTTCATCATATGTGATGTCAGGGCGACCGGCCTGAAGTCGTTGAGTTCCTCAGGTCTTGATTTCTTTGGGACTGGGATAATGCAGGATGTTTTCCACAGCTGAGGGACCCTCCCCTGTTCAAGGCTCAGGTTGAAGATGCGCTGTAGAGGGTCTCCCAGCTCAGACGCACAGGCTTTCAGCAGTCGGGGGGATACTCCATCTGGACCAGCTGCCTTGCTGGTTCGCAGCCTTCTCAGCTCTCCACACACCTGGGCTGCAGTTATTTTTAGTTGGGGGATGTCTTCAATGCTAGTGTCCAGAGGGGGAGGGGGGGAGGACAGCTGCAGTACTGAGGGGTGAGGATGAGGCGGAGTGGTCAAACCTGTTGAAAAAGTTGTTCAACTGGTTGACTCGCCCCACATCTATATCCACAGCCACACCCTGCTTGGTGCTGCAGCCAGTAATTGTTTTCATCCCTTCCCACACCTCCTTCATGTTGTTGTTCTGCAGCTTTTTTCTCCAACTTCCTCCTGTACCTTCCCTTTCCGGAGCTGGACTTTGAGCTCCTTCTGTACTCGTTTTAGCTGCTGCTGATCACTATTTTTAAAGGCCCTCTTCTTTTGGTCCAGAAGGCACTTGATGTCGCTCGTGATCCAGGGCTTGTTGTTGGCATAGCAGCGTACAGTCTATATGGGAACAACATTGTCCATGCAGAATTTAATGTAGTCCGTAGTGCAGTTTGCCATCTCCTCGATGTCCCCACTGCTGGACCCTAGCAGGACATCCCAGTCCGTACGTCCAAAGCAGTCTCTCAGAGCCTGCTCTGCCTCGGTGGACCATTTTCTAAAAGAGCGTGTGGTTGTTGGTAGCCTCCTCACTTTTGGTTTATACTGTGGTTTAAGCAGAATGAGGTTGTGGTCTCCTTTTCCAAGGGCAGGCAGTGGTTTTGCACTGTATGCATTTTTGATATTTGCATACAGAAGGTCAATAGTCCTATTTCCCCTGGTCTTGCAGTCCACATACTGGACGAAAGAGGGCAGTGTCTTATCAAGAGTCAAGTGGTTGAAGTCCCCAGAGATTAACATTGCAGCCTCCGGGTGTTATGTTTGTAGTTTTGCCACCGCGGAGTGGATGACGTCACACGCTACTTCCGCATCAGCGCGCGGTGGGATGTAAACAATGACAGCAATGGCGTGTCCGAACTCTCTGGGCATGTAATAGGGACGCAGACTTACGGCCAAAAGTTCGACATCACGGCAGCAGATAGAAAGCTTTGTTTTTACATGCCCGGGGTTACACCACCTCGTGTTCACGTAGATAGCCAGTCCCCCTCCATTGCGCTTCCCACTGACTTTTGTGCCTCTGTCAGCCCGAACAGCGCAGAAGCCGGTTAGCGCGATGTTAGCGTTCGGGATGCTAGATGTGAGCCACGTTTGCGTAAAGCAAAGCAAGCTGCACTCCCTGTATGCTTTGATGTCTTTTCACAAGCACAGCCAGTTCGTCGATCTTATTTGGTAGGGAGTTGGACTGTACCGTGGGCTTATATCGCCACTTCGCCGCTAGCCGCTTAGCCTTTACCTTAGCACCGCCTCTGCAACCCCGGTAGGGTCGCCTCACGTCGTTAGGTAAAAGGGGGACCGCGCCGGCTCGAGAATTCTTCAGGTCGAGGAGTAGATTTCTTGAATATACATATTTTTGCGCGTTAAAACCCATATCCATAGGATAGAAAGTAATCCAAAGTGCTACAAGTGTTGCAGGGCACTGAAAAAGTAAGCAAAAAAAACAATAAATCACAAAAGTAGCGAAAATAACACGGGAGCTGCTGGAGTGGCTGCCATTCGTGACGGCGCCGGAAGTTATGTTAGTAGCGTTTTCTGTTAATTCAACATATACCTGAGTTTCTTCCCATTAAAACGGCATCATAAGAGCTTGCTGCTGTTCCAATCATTCAAATTCCTTCCCTATCGCTAAGTGGGCCGGCTTTGGGTACAAAACTCCCGGGCTGAAAAGGGCCCCTCTCTGGCCCTGCTTGCTCCACATTGAACAGATTCAAAGTAAAAAACAAAAGGGATTCCCTTAAACATTGCAAAACACAACTTAAATATATTAACTCTGCAAATCTATAAATCAAATATAGAACACAAAAGAAAATACCATTCAATCCTAACCAATTTAGACACAGAACCTCTAAAAAATACGCCCAAAAATATAAATTAAAACGTGTAATCCAAAAGGAAAAAATCAGCAGTGTCTACTGAAGATGGGCATTTAAAAAGTTAAAAAGTGTTTTAAGGGACTGTTTAAGCTTCTTATGCCACTGATAGACAATGCACTCTGCTTTGAAGCCATCAATATCATCCAAATTAATCCAAATTTGTCTACTTCGTTGACTCCTTTCTTATGTACGGTATTTTCTTTAGGAGTTTCAAACTCTATTTACTTTGTGGCCTCGGGAGCTAGGGTCTGAGTGAAACTGGGCCAAATCAGGTCTACAACAAGGTAAACTCTGATTTAAATTATTTCACTGTTCTCAAATATATTTTTTATTTATTACATCAAATAAGTTGTTAAAAAACCCGTTAAGAATTAATGTGAAACTAGAAATGAATTGATGTGAAAAATTATAAATGAATTCGTAATATGCATTAGCTTTACTTACTTTACATGAGAAACTGGTCAGCTATCACCACTACATGTTGCTGTATTTTGTAGTGCAACCATAAAACGAGTGCAAAGAATACAGTAAGACCTCGGTTATCGCGGTTAATGGGGACCAAAGCCACCCGCGATAAGTGAAAATCCGCGAAGTAGCTGCGCACCTTCAAAAAAAAAAAAAAAAAAATCTCATCTCATTATCTGCACCGCTTATCCTTATTAGGGTGACGCCGCGTCCGCCGAACTCGCTCCGTCGCGCGGCCCGGGAGTGACCTCCGCCGACTCCCCCGTCCCCCGTCCCATCCAGCCGGTTGCCTTATCCCGCGTCCGCTGACGTTCTGCCGAAAAAACCCGCAAAAAGTGAAAATGAAATGAAATGATCTGCATTTTATATAGCGCTTTTCAAGTCAATGACTTCCCAAAGCGCTTTACAATGTGCTCCACATTTCCCAATAGCGGCCTTGCAGCCATCTAAGGCGCTAACCTGCTTATTGGGGGTGTTAGGGGTTCAGTGTCTTACCCAAGGACACTTCGACATGTAACACGGACGAGCCGGGATTCGAACTGGGATCCCTTGATCCCAAGACGAGCACTCTACCTCCTGAGCCTAAAATCTGCGAAGCAGCGACACCCCATCAAAAAAAATAAATAAATATTTTTTATTATATTTATTTATTTTTTAACCATTACAGACCGCGAACGTCGAACCGCGAAGTAGCGAGGTCCCACTGTAATACAAACCATGGAGACTCAAAGTCAAGTCAAGTCAAGTCACATTTATTTATATAGCCCTTAATCACAAAAATGTCTCAAAGGACTGCACAGGATTACAATTACAACATTATACAATTACCTGATCTTAAACCAGCATGCGGGCAAGGAACAACTCAAAAACCTCAGGTGAGGAGAAAAGAGAAACCTTGAGAAAGGACCTCACATGTGGTAATCCCCCTTCCAGGATTGAGCAGGGTGAATTACAATTAGCATTACTGTACACATAACTATCCCTCAGCACGGGCTCCCCCCAAGGCTGTGTCCTGAGCCCCTTGCTGTTCACCCTGATGACACACGACTGCGTCCCTAGGTCTGCCACAAACCACATCGTGAAGTTTGCGGACGACACAACAGTGGTGGGCCTCATCAGGGACGACAACGACCTGGCCTACAGAGAGGAGGTGGAGCAGTTGGTGGGCTGGTGCAGGGACAACAGCCTGGTCCTGAATGTTGACAAAACTAAAGAGATCATTATCGACTTCAGGAAAAACCAGCCCAACCATGCCCCACTTCTCATCAACAACAAGGCTGTGGAGGTTGTCAGCAGCATCAAGTTCCTAGGGGTGCACATCACAAACAAACTCACCTGGTCCGTGAACACTGCATCACTGGTGAAGAGAGCACAGCAGCGCCTGTACTTCCTGCGGAGGATGAGGAGAGCCAACCTGCCCCCACCCTCCCTCATCACATTCTACAGGGGCACCATAGAGAGTATCCTGACCAGCTGTATCTCTGTGTGGTGTGGAGGCTGCAACGCTTCCGACTGGGGTAGTGTGAGGAGGGTGACGAGGACAGCAGAGAAAATCATCGGGACTTCTCTCCCCTCCATTCAGGACATTGGCCAGAAGCGCTGCCTATCCCAAGCTAAGAACGTTATCAGGGATCCCTCTCACCCCCATCATGGACTGTTCACTCTGCTATCCTCTGGGAAGAGGTACTGCAGTGTGCGGTGCAGGACCACCAGGTTCCACAATAGTCTTGTCCCCCTGGCCATTAGACTGTTAAATGGTCAATCAAACACATAGTAAATCTAAACTGCTGCTAATCTGTACATCTGTTGGTTTTGTTTGACTTTTTTGCACTACTGGCAGTTCTTTATAGCTAGCCACTCCTTGCACATCTGTTTCTCTGCACTATTGTATTTACAGTGTTATTGTTACAATGTTATTGTTACTGTTTACCTGACTTGTTTACCTGACTGCCCATTTTGCACATCTGGTTAGCTGCTCCTCTTGCACTATTTGCACTACTGTAAAATACTATACATAGCCATAATTATTTAGAATATTATTAGTACTCAATACTCCAACTCAATACAACATTTTATTTATATCTGTACATTCAAGGAAACTGTGTGGGTCAGATGTATCGACATTTCGTTCTGTATACACGTGTACTGGAATGACAATAAAGTAGATCTGAATCTGAATAGTAAACATTGGGTAAGATGTTAAAAATGTCCGGAAAGTGCATGACACCAACGACGCCCCCAGCCTGCAAACCAGTCCAGAAAGTCTATGACGGCCACGACGCTGCCTCCCATCTCTGCCAGCGGGTAAAAGCAGGGGTTGACCTGCTGCAGGTCAGACGCTTGTCCGCTGACCCATCCCAAATCATCCTTCTCCTTCGTATCAGCCAGGCAGGCGTCAGAAAAAGACACGACAAAACAGAATATGAGGTGGGCATCAATCATACGCTTTGGAATAGAAGTGTGTCTTAAGCCTCGATTTAAAAACTTCCGTTGAGGTTGCAGATCTTATCTCCAGAGGGAGGGCATTTCATAACACCGGGGCCCGGATGGAGAACGCTCTCGAGCCTGCAGACTTCTTGGCTCTCGGAGTCACTAGTAGACCGGCATTTTCCGAGCGCAGACTCCATGCAGGAACATGGGGGGAAATCAAATCGGAGAGATAAGAGGGTGCAAGCCCATGCAAACATTTATATGTTAATAAGAGAACCTTAAAGTCACATCTTAAGTGGACTGGGAGCCAGTGCAAGTTGGCCAATACAGGAGTAATATGCTCAAACTTTTTGGTCTTAGTCAAAAGTCTAGCTGCCGCATTCTGAACCAGCTGCAAACTTTTAATGCTAGACATCGGGAGACCAGAAAGCAATACATTACAGTAATCAAGCCGAGTAAGTAATAAACGCATGAATTAAAATCTCTGCATCTGATTGGGACAGCATCAAACGAATCTTCGCAATATTACGGAGGTGGTAAAAGCTATTCTAGTGATATTTTTCACGTGTAACTGAAACGACAGATTAGGATCAAATATAACACCTAGATTTTTGACCGAGTCACTTTGGGTGATATTACATTTGTCTAGGTTCAGGGTAGTGTTTGAAAACAACTGACGACAGTGAGCTGGACCAATAATCAACATTTCGTTTTTTTCTGGGTTAAGGCGTAAAAAATTAAGTGACATCCATCTTTGAATCTCAGTAAGGCAAGCCTCCAGATTTCTAAAACTTAAATGTCCAGTTTTTTCCAGTGGCACATACAGTTGAGTGTCATCTGCATAGCAATGGAAACTAATATTATACTTGCGGATAATGTCACCAAGCGGGATCATATAAATACTAAAAAGAAGGGGGCCAAGTACAGAGCCTTGAGGAACACCACAGGGGACATTAGATTGTTTAGAGGTCAGATTGCCATAGTTAACACATTGCATCCTGTCTGACAGGTAGGACCTAAACCACGAGAGTACAGTTCCTGAGATACCAATTCGTTCTAGACGAACCAATAATATGTTGTGGTCGACCGTATCAAAGGCAGCGCTGAGATCCAGCAGCTGTAACATTGATGAGGCACCGGAATCTATTGTTAAAAGGAGATCATTGGTTACTTCAGCCAGGGCTGTCTCAGTAGAGTGATTTGCCCTAAATGCTGACTGGACAGTTTCAAAGAGGTTATTTTCTAACATGAAGTCATTTAGCTGCTGTGCAACGACCTTTTCAAGTAATTTCGCAAAAAATGGCAGATTTGACACTGGCCTATAATTACCTAGGCTTTCTGGGTCAAGGTTAGGTCGCTTAAGCGTGGGTTTAATGACTGCAGACTTGAAGGCTACAGGAACAATACCCGAGGATAGCGATATATTAATAATATTTAAAACTGATGGTCCTAAGATCCCAAACAGATCCTTCACCAGTGAAGCTGGAAACGGATCAAGCAGGCAAGTAGTTTGTTTGGCCCTACTGACCATCCGTGTTACACTATCAAGGGACAAATCATTGAAACTGGAGAATGTTTCTGAACAACCGCCAACACGGTCCATACCTAATACCTCCATATCTTTGATATAAGAGGAGGATACAGAGCGTTCTTTTAAAATTTCATTCCTGATTTTGAATCTTTTTATTAAAAAAATCCCTAATGTCGTTAGCAGTATAAGTGCAACCATTTGGGTTAAGTTGTTGTCTGGTAAGTTTCGCCAAGTTCGCAAAGTGACCAAAATGCACAATTTTACTTCCCATTTTCTTGCCCTGCCTTTTGAGGATTATTGTTTATCCACGTAAATGTAAATGGTCTGCATTTATATAGTGCTTTTCAAGTCGATGGAGACCTCCCAAAGCGCTTTACAATGTGCCTCACACTTTTTCCCTTTTACACACTAACTAACCGATAGCAGCGTCAGCCATGCAAGGCAACTACCTGCTATTGGGGGCATTAGGGATTCAGTGTCTTGCCCAAGGAGACTTTGACATATAACACTGAGGAGCCGGGAATCGAACCTGCAACATCTTGATCCCAAGACAAGTGCTTTACCTCATGAGCTAATGCCGCCCCAGGCCACTTGTTCGGGACCCACCCATCTAAATCCCCCCCGCATGCCCCCTCAGCATGGGGCAGGTCTTTATAGTCCCTGCCGTCGCATCCGGGTGGTGACGGGCGTCGGGGTTCGTCACGACCTGCCTCCCACGTCTGTATGCTGGAATAGGTGTGAGATTGATCTTAAATTACATTAGTTTGGATTTGGTTGGTAAAAAAAAGTCTTAAATTTGAGTGGAAAAATCCTGACGGCATCCTGGCTGCTTTCCAGGGGACGAGGTGGTGGTGTGGAACGGACGCACCTTGCGAGGGGCCACCTTCAACCACGTCTACAACATTATTTTGGAGTCCAAAAACGAGCCGGAAGTAGAGCTGCTGGTATGGCGACCAATCAGGTAAGCCCACATCCACAGGTACAAGCCCCGCCCTCACCTGACCAGGATTTGTCTTTCCAGAACTGCCGACTCATTCCACCGTCATCATGTACCTGGTAAGTTAAAGCGCCAGATTTGGTCTTGACCAAAAGATGGCAGAAAATAAATGTTCCTACACAAACAGGATCCGGTTCCTTGGACTCAGCTGTAAGCCCCGATGCCATGCAAGAACGGGGCCTGGTACGTTTACACGACATGCGACCGGACCAATCATTTGAAAGGAGTTTGTTGTTTCAGACTGGGGGCAAGCAGGTTTTGCTTCCCAGGCTTCAGGTGAGCCCGCACTATCTACATCCAGTTGTGTTTCCAATAGAATTTTGTGAGACCCAGGTGGGTGGACAGTCTGGCGACGTCCAGGGGCATTGTCGGGGGCATTATAAGGGGCATGCCATCACGCCGCCCCATCCCCGGATGAAAATTTGGTACATTTTAAATTAAAATGCATCATTTTGGCAAAATCAAGAACCAATGGGGTGTGCTGATTTGTTCTTGCCAACTAAGTCGAGATTGGGACCCCTGGTTCTACCTGCCTTAAAAGGGGGCGGGCTGATTGGTTCATTTTGACTAAGTAGGGTGCAGGCTGATTGCTTCTGGTGCTCAATGTACTTTCCTGGCAGGTGAAGTTATACTACGATAACGTCGGACACCAGCTGATGGTCACGGTCCTGGGAGCCAAAGAACTTCCCATGAAAGTGGACGGCCGGCCTCGAAACCTTTACGTGGAACTCCACCTACTTCCCGACAGAAGGTAGGACAGTCGACAAAGCAGCTAGATTGTCCATGGTCCTCCATGCTAATGGTCGGTATCATTTGGCTTTAGCGGTAAGTGTAAACGAAGGACCAAGACGGTCAAGAAGTTGACTGAACCTCGCTGGAACCAGACATTTATGTACTCTCCGATCCACGAACGAGAATTTCGGGAACGCAACTTGAAGTTGACCGTCTGGGATCAGGCTGGAGTCGGCCAAGACGAGTGCCAGTTCCTCGGAGAGGTGAGAAGACGTTGAATGGTAGGCGTGTCCGCGGGGAACGTTCCCGCAAGTGTTCTGAGGAACCGAGATTACATCTGTCATTCTTGGAACATTCTTGCTGACATCTTCCCGCAGATATTCACGCTGATGTTCAAGGGAACCAACATTAACTCTGACGTTCTTGCTAACCCCCCTGTTGGCGTTTCAATTTTTATGTTCATGTGGGCGCTCCCGTGGGCGTTTCGTGGGCGTTCCCGTGGCTGTTCCTGTCGGCGTTCCTGTGAGTGCTCTTGTGGAAGTATGCGTTGACACTCCTTGCCAATGCTTTTGTAACATTCCCATTGACGTTACCGCAGACTCACCACAGATGGTAGTGTGGACAGTCCAGGGAACCAATTTACCTGTGATGTTTTTGTGACGTTCCTACTACAGGGGTTTCCTTAGGCGTTCCCCCCAAAACTCATGCTGATTTTCCTGCGGACATCCCCGCTGACGTTCCATCGAATCTTCCCGTTGACCACACTATTGTTCCTGCTGACGTTTCTGCAGATATTTTAGGGAACGTTCTTTGGAACATTACCCCTGATAGTCCCGCCAACTTTCTGTGGTGTTGCCCCAGGTGGTGATCAGTCTGGAGAAAAGCGCCTTGATGGACAATCAGCCGCACTGGTTTAAACTTGACAATTTTTCCTCGCTGCCGCGGGTCAATAGCACCCTCCCACTGCAAAAGATTATACAGCATGATACTCCTGCTGTCAGGATTCTCCAATGTGAGTAGTGCAAGGACCTCGGTGATGCCCTCTACAAATACATGCTCTGCAACTTTGAAAAGTGTATTTTAGACCATTTTTCAAGCTAACTTAAGCTTCTTAAAGCTAAAAGATATATTGGAATTTGATTAGATAAATAAAGCCTTTTTCCTAATGGCTCTCAGTAATTTTTTTTGACACACAAAAAAAATGAAAAATTCCCTTCATATGAAAATCCTCATTACATGAACATGAAATGAAAGGAGCTGTTAATGCTAGTTGCTAATATTATGCTAATCACAGCCAATGACCTCTAAACGTAGTGAGAGGGTCTGAGATGCCAGCTGCTAATTCAATGCAAGTTCCTAAGGTTGTGCTCGTCAACACTTAAACCAATATTTTATTAATACCAAATGTTAAAACGTCATATCGTCACGTCATATTGTCAAATATAAAATAAATTGTGAATATGCTTGATGGCTGTGTTTTGCTGCTGTTGGTGTCGGTGGATTTGTTCAGACCGAGGACAATCGACTTTGGCCTGGACGGATCTATTGACACTAACAAAGATGTTATATAATGAAATTGTGAATATGTTTGATTTTCGAGAAGGTTTGTTCAAACCTCACTTTGTGTTTGCTGTTAAAAACATAATATTGGAATATAATATTGTGAATGTGCTTAATTGCTGTTGAGATTGTCATGATTGTTTTCTGTTTTTAGTGTCAATAAATTTGTTCAAACCAAAAAAAAATACCAAAGCTAAGAACTAAATGCCAAAACTAAATATGTATAAATAAGAAAAAAATAATTATTTTGGAAGTTTATTATGTCAATTTCTTTTCAATTTGCAAATGTTGTTAAATTGGGGAGATTTATGTCAGAAGTTGTCACAGCTAGCAACCCCTTAAAGCAATAAAAAAGCTAAACATGTGCTTAGTTCAACTATAAAGAAAATCAAAATAATACTTAAAATAAGAAAAAAATGATTTCTTTGCAGTGCACTCATTTATATTTTAATTGAGCAACTCTAGAGCCAATGCTAGTAGCTAATGCTAATAAAGCAAGTGACAATAGTCTGTGATATCAGCTGCATAAACAAAGCTAATTGCTAATGTTGTGCTGGTCGCAGCTTACCCCAAAGGCAATAACACAAATACAGACGCTAACAGCTAAAGCTAAATATGTCCTCACTAGTTGAAATAATTCTTTTTTAGACTGTATGTTCCTGTTTGCAGGTTTTCATCGCTTTAGCGACGGGGACTTTTCTGACTACGACTGCGAGGGCGGCATCTGCGCCAGCTCAGGTAAACTCTACCTCCCGGAACTTGTCTCTGCCCAGTTAGCCCTGACTCCTTCCTCACCATTGGCAGACGACATGCCAAGCTGCCGACACTTGTGTAGATCCGCCCACTCCTTGGGTGAGGGCCGGCCCTCGTCTTGTCCCAGGTACAACCCAGCGGCGGTGTCGTGCTCCCCGCCAATTCACAGGTAGAATTACTCTGCCTCTCTGTGGCCCTGCGGAGCCCTGACCTGTCAATTAAATATTTAGCGCCAACTCTTTGTACCCGCTTTACCGCGACGACGCCGTTCGTTTGCTGAGGAGCTCCAAAATCACCCGAGCTCACTCTGATGTGGGCCGTCACGGCAGCCTGGACAGGTAAGGGAAGACCATCTAGGTAGTGCTGGCCAATGGGAATGATTGAAGCCCTTTTGTGCAGGAGGTCCTTGAGGAGGTCGGGGGCCATTTCTTTGGACTCCCATGACTGGTACGGCAAAGCTTCGCTTAGTTGCTCGTTTGCTACTAGAAAATTTGGTGAAAACTTGATCTGATGAAAAATAGACGCATTAGGCGAGTGTTGGCTTGAAGGAGCTGAGCAGGAAAAGTCTTTGTTCATTGGTGAAACCTCTGGTTGTATAACACCTTCATCAGGGCAGCAGTAGCCCAGGAGGTAAAGCGCTCATCTTGGGATCAAGAGGTCGCAGATTCCGGGAAGTGTCCTTGGGCAAGACACTGAATCCCTAAGGCCCCTGATAGCAGGTAGTTGCCTTGCAGTTAGTGTGTAAGATGGAAAAGTGTGAAGCACATACAGGGAGTGCAGAATTATTAGGCAAGTTGTATTTTTGAGGATTAATTTTATTATTGAACAACAACCATGTTCTTAATGAACCCAAAAGTCTCATTAATATCAAAGCTGAATATTTTGGAAGTTGGAGTGGGGCTTTTTTAGTTATAGCTATTTTAGGAGGATATCTGTGTGTGCAGGTGACTATTACTGTGCATAATTATTAGGCAACTTAACAAAAAACAAATGTATACCCATTTCAATTATTTATTTTCATCAGGGAAACCAATAGATAGATAGATAGATAGATAGATAGATAGATACTTTGTTCATCCCCGAAGGGAAATTCACATTTCCAGCAGCATCCCTGAGCTGAGAACAATCGAGAACAATCGAAAATAACACGGGAGCTGCTGGAGTGGCTGCCATTCGTGACGGCGCCGGAAGAAAAGATTCAATTTGAATCATTTACAAACAAACAAACAATTGAATCATGTACAAACAAACAAACAAAATATTCATGTTTCAATAAGTGGAGTGTTAATAAAATATTTCTGATACTGATATAACCAGATAAAACTAATTTTAAGTTACCTGTCCAAATGAATGTTGTGCCATCTCACCTATAACAGCTCAACATTCACAAATATACATTTCTGACATTCAAAAACAAAACAAAAACAAATCAGTGACCAATATAGCCACCTTTCTTTGCAAGGACTCTCAAAAGCCTGCCATCCATGGATTCTGTCAGTGCTTTGATCTGTTCACGATCAACATTGCGTGCAGCAGCAACCACAGCCTCCCAGACACTGTTCAGAGAGGTGTACTGTTTTCCCTCCTTGTAAATCTCACATTTGATGAGGGACCACAGGTTCTCTATGGGGTTCAGATCAGGTGAACAAGGAGGCCATGTCATTAGTTTTTCTTCTTTTAGACCCTTTCTTGCCAGCCACGCTGTGGAGTACTTGGATGCCTGTGATGGAGCGTTGTCCTGCATGAAAATCATGTTTTTCTTGAAGGATGCGGACTTCTTCCTGTACCACTGCTTGAAGAAGGTGTCTTCCAGAAACTGGCAGTAGGACTGGGAGTTGAGCTTGAGTCCATCCTCAACCCGAAAAGGCCCCACAAGCTCATCTTTGATGATACCAGCCCATACCAGTACCCCACCTCCACCTTGCTGGCGTCTGAGGCGGACTGGAGCTCTCTGCCCTTTACCGATCCAGCCACGGGCCCATCCATCTGGCCCATCAAGACTCACTCTCATTTCATCAGTCCATAAAACCTTAGAAAAATCCGTCTTGAGATTTTTCTTGGCCCAGTCTTGACGTTTCAGCTTGTGTGTCTTGTTCAGTGGTGGTCGTTTTTCAGCCTTTCTTACCTTGGCCATGTCTCTGAGTATTGCACACCTTGTGCTTTTGGGCACTCCAGTGATGTTGCAGCTCTGAAATATGGCAAAACTGGTGGCAAGTGGCATCTTGGCAGCTGTACGCTTGACTTTTCTCAGTTCACGGGCAGTTATTTTGCGCCTTGGTTTTTCTACACGCTTCTTGCGACCCTGTTGACTATTTTGAATGTAACGCTTGATTGTTCGATGATCACGCTTCAGAAGCTTGGCAATTTTAAGAGTGCTGCATCCCTCTGCAAGATACCTCACTATTTTTGACTTTTCAGAGCCTGTCAAGTCCCTCTTCTGACCCATTTTGCCAAAGGAAAGGAAGTTGCCTAATAATTATGCACACCTGATATAGGGTGTTGATGTCATTAGACCACACCCCTTCTCATTACAGAGATGCACATCACCTGATATGCTTAATTGGTAGTAGACTTTCGAGCCTATACAGCTTGGAGTAAGACAACATGCATAAAGAGGATGATGTGGTCAAAATACTCATTTGCCTAATAATTCTGCACTCCCTGTATAAAGCGCTTTGGGAGGTGTTCATTGACTTGATTGAACAGTGCTAATTAAATGCAGAACATCAGGAGAAAATTCCAACCTTGTCAAAAACACCAAAAATGGGCGTATTGAAATTCCATGACCGTTTATAAAATGGATTTTTTTCCCCACAATATTCCCCTTTTGATTATTTAAAATCCTGTTATTAAAACTGAGACTTGACTTGGAACTTTCAGACTTGGAATTTCAATACTTGGAAGCTGGGGACATTAGACGTATAAGCTAGATAAATGGGTTAGCCTTGGACTTAACTTGAAACCTACAGATTTTGGAATTTAAAGAATTTGGCTCATAGTCAGGGACTTAAGACTTACAGTGCATCCGGAAAGTATTCGCAGCGCTTCACTTTTTCCACATTTTGTTATGTTACAGCCTCATTCCAAATTGTATTAATTCAATCTCTTATCTCAAAATTCTACACAAAATACTCCATCATAACAATGTGAAAAAGTTTTTTTTTTACTTTTTTTGAATTTATCAGAAATAGAAAACTAAGAAATCACATTTACATAAGTATTCACAGCCTTTGCTTAATACTTTGTTGATCCACCTTTGGCAGCAAATACAGCCTCAAGTCTTTTTGAATATGATCCCACAAGTTTAGCACACCAACTTTAGGCAGTTTTGCCCATTCTTCTTTGCAATAAGTCTCCAGCTCAATCAGGTTGGATGGGAGACGTTTGTGCACAGCCATTTTCAGATCTCTCCAGAGATGTTCGATCGGATTCAAGTCTGGACTCTGGCTGGGCCACTCCAGGACATTCACGGAGTGGTTCTGAAGCCAATCTTTTGAGATCTTGGCTGTGTGCTTTGAGTCGTTGTCCTGCTGAAAAATGAACCTTCGCCCTACCCTGAGGTCAAGAGCGCTCTGGAGCAGGTTTTCATCCAGGATATCTCTATATATTGCTGCATTCATTTTTCCTTCTATCCTGACTAGTCTGCCAGTTCCTGCTGCTGAAAAAAATCCCCACAGCATGATGCTGCCACCACCATGCTTCACTGTAGGGATGGTATTGGCCTGGTGATGAGCGGTGCCTGGTTTCCTCCAAACATGGCGCCTGGCATTCACACCAAAGAGTTCAATCTTTGTCTCATCAGACCAGAGAATTTTGTTTCTCATGGTCTGAGAGTCATTCAGGTGCTTTTTGGCAAATTCCAGATGGGCTTCCATGTTCCTTTTACTAAGGAGGGGCTTTCGTCTGGCCACTCTACCATACAGGCCTGATTGGTGGATTGCTGCAGAGATGGTTGTTCTTCTGGAAGGCTCTCCTCTCTCCACAGAGGAACGCTGGAGCTCTGACAGAGTGACCATCGGGTTCTTGGTCACCTCCCTGACTAAGGCCCTTCTTCCCCGATCGCTCAGTTTAGAAGGCCGGCCAGCTCTAGGAAGAGTCCTGGTGGTTCCAAATGTCTTCCATTTACGAATAATGGAGGCCACTGTGCTCATTGGGACCTTCAAAGCAGCAGATTTTTTTCTGTATCCTTCCCCAGATTTGTGCCTCAACACAATCCTGTCTCGCAGGTCTACAGACAGTTCTTTTGACTTCATGCTTGGTGTTTGTGCTCTGACATGCACATTCAACTGTGGGACCTTATATAGACAGGTGTGTGCCTTTCCAAATCATGTCCAATCAACTGAATTTACTGCAGGTGGACTCCAATTAAGCTGTAAAAAGATCTCAAGGATAAGTGGAAAAAAGATGCACCTGAGCTCAATTTTGAGCTTCATGGCAAAAGCTGTGAATACTTATGTAAATGTATTTTTTTAGTTTTCTATTTTTAATAAATTCAGAAAAAGTTAAAAAAAAAAAACTTTTTCACATTGTCATAATGGAGTATTTTGTGTAGAATTTTGAGAGAAGAGATTAAATTAATACAATTTGGAATGAGGCTGTAACATAACAAAATGTGGAAAAAGTGAAGCGCTGTGAATACTTTCCGGATGCACTGTAACTTGGATTTGAAGACGAGATTATTAGATTTATAGGCTAAATAAATGGGTTCAACCAAAGTCTTTCATAAGTGTCCCAGGTCAATGGTGAAAGTTTTTTAATGGGCACTTTGCCTCCAAATCCATGCCACGAGTCCGATACTGCCAACAACGCCAAATATAGGTAAATAATCTGTCTTAAATACTGATAAAAGAGAGAGGCATGTGATGAGTGATGCTTCGAAGGATCTGACGAGGAAAAGGCCTCGTTTATTGGCGGAAACTCTAGCTGTATAACGGTTTCATCAGGAGAGAATTTCAATCTTGTGAAAAACACCAGGTTTTGACAATAAGGGCTACTTGACCGTGATTGGTTTCACAATTTTTTATGGCATTATCTTCAGATGTTCTCCTTAAGTTCCTACCCAGTTGACTGTTTTTCTCCACAAAATCGGTAGCGCTTGATCTCTTGTGTGTAGTTACTCGGCAAGATTGTGCAACGCGTCCTGGGCCAATGGGAGCCTGGAGGACTTCAGGTCAGTGGGCTTTCGGTTTATCTCATTTGGAGGTTTTGCAGCGTATCCTCTATTCTTCTGCTTTTCAGCCACAGCTTTCTCCCAGACTCTGTTTTGGATGGAGAACCTTTGGACGAGGAGCTGCTGAGGTGATGTCCCAAAACCCCTGAAACTCACTGAAAAGAAGTTTGGTTTTGGCTCTCTTTGTAGTCTTGAAACCGGTCTTTATGGTGTTGATCTTTTGGGCAGGTTAGGCCAGGCCAGTCCCATGGGAAGCCCTGATTGCGGTCGCGGAGGACGCCGCTTGCCCACCGTGCCACCCAAACGCCCTCCTGACACATGTAAGATTGGCAAAAGGGATCCAGATACATTGTTACGTTGTGTTGACCAATAAGCATGCAGCCGCCTAGTGATGTGTCGTTGGCAAATGTGATTGCTCGATGAGCCGACTCCCTTCGCAATAGGGGTGTGTCCTTCGTGACTCTGAAGGCTCTATAAGATCTGAGATCTTTGAGATAGTGGTGTGTTGTTTTCAAACATAGTGGTTCTTGAGCCATTTTTTTTGAAGTGAATGACAGGAGCTGGCACTCCAACAAACAGGAGACGGCTTCATTTGAGATAGTAATGTGTCGTTCACAAACTTAACAGCTCTGAGTCAGAGCGCCACAAAACAAACAGCCACTCTTCAAGGGATATGCCATTCGCGAACATCTCTCTAAGAGCCGTCTCTTTGAAATAGACAACGGGAGCCGGCTCCCTTTGCGATAGTTATGTGTTGTTTGCAACCGTCTTGGCTCTTTGATGTGAACAACAGGAGCCTTTTTTCTCATGAAGGTACATTTGATTGGAAGTGATGTGTCACTGACGAAATAAATGACTCAACGGGTCGGCTCTTTGAAGGGAATGACGGAAGCTAGGTCCCCAGTTTTAGTTTATCTTTTTGTATCCGCCCAATTTCCACCAGTTTGGGCCACACCCAGTGCTGGAGCTACAGCGGCTTGTCTTACCCCAAGCTCCGCCCTCGGGCAGCTTCCTCCAACCAGCAACCAGCAATGGCCTCCACTCATTACCATACAGGCTCCGCCTCCTATGGAACCAACTTTAATGACCGAGACAACCGAGCACCAATCGGTGGACACTCCCAGTCCCTCACTGAATCAAGCTCCGCCTCCTCCCCCTAAAGAATCTCAAACTCCTCCCTCTTCTGTCACAACTCTTCTTTCCTCTGCATGTCATCAAGTATCACTGCCTCCAGCTCCGCCCCCTCCCTTGATAACTCCTGCTCAAGACACTCTGCCTAACCCCGCCCCTTATCTTCAAGCTCCACCCCCACCAGCAATAAACTGCCCGGCAGCTCCACCTCCTCACACTCCAGGTCGGTGATTGCCTTTTATTGCGCTAGCCGTGTTGTAGCGATGCCGTTCTCATGTTTTACGTCACATCAACACGCATGTCAGAGGTGGATAGACAATCAGCCACACCTGGAGGCAACAAGAAAGGTCAGCCATTGGTCAATGCTGTCACATAGTCTTGTCAGTGAGGCCCGTCGTCCAATCACGCTGTTTGTCCTTTCCGGTGCAGAGGTCACATGGGAGGACCAGCAGAGCAACATGGCTGACGGTATGTACCCTAATACTAACTATAGCCCTCTGATACTAACCCCTAATCCCCTAAACCTAGCTACCTAACCCCTAACCTTGTAACCCTAACACCTCTACCTCTAACCCCCTATAACCCTAGTACCATCTAATTCCTAACCCATTCACCATCACTCTCTAATCCTAACCCCCTTACCTCTAACTCAACCCCTCTACCCTAACTTGCTACAACCCTTACTCTATAACCCTCTAAAACCCTAACGCTAACTCTAAACTCCAAACTATCCAATCCTTTTGTGTGTTAGCAGGAACCATTACGGATCCAGAAAAGGTGAGGACCCACAAAATATGACTTGATTGGGAGATGATATGACTGGTGGGGCTTGGTGGACAGACTCAGGACAGGCTGTCGCTGAAGTCTTCTCTCAGCAACCTGAGTGACTTTTTGGCCGAGTCCCCGGTCTTGGCTCTTCCCCCGATCCAAAGGTAAGGGGGCCTGCTATGGTGGGCGTGGCTTCGGTTTCCTTGAAATTTTCTCCAGTTGTCCTCTCATTGGCCGACTAGCCTTGGGGAAAGTCCAGAGGCCTTGTCAGAGGGATCAGTGGAAACGACCACACTGCAGGGTGGTGATTCTGTGGATGAAGGAGAGGAGGAGGAGCTAGAATCGTCCAAGTAAGTGACAGAGTTGCACCTTGGGCAGGCCCAACCTTCACTCGACAATATGGCAGGACAAAATATGCAATGAGTGGGGGGTTCACTCTTTGGCACTAAGACAGACAAATTACTTAGGAGATCCTCCTTTAAGGGTGCACCACACATTTAAAATGGAGTGGCTTTGACTTTCTTCCCTGTAAAGTTCGGCCTGAACTTTGGGCTAGTTCTTTTATCCTATATGCTTGCTATACTGAAAATAAGAAGCCGGAGGCATATTCTCGCATAACTATTTCACGGATCCTTTAACCGCATGGGTCATTGTGGCACCAATGAGGATGCAACTCTGGACAGCTTTCTCCAATGTTGACGGTTCCTGGACTGCTTTTGGGTTGTGGCAAAGTTGGCCCCACCTTTCCTTAACTATATACTTGATGCTAAAAAGTTTGAATAAACAGCTCTGGAGCCTTTTTCAGAATGATGCGGGAGAAGTCGTTCTTATCTTTAATAGTGCCTAGTCTTATACTGTCTTAGCTACAGGGGTGGGGAAGGGATGGCGAGTCACCCTCACACATGTCCTCCTTAATCATCCTGTCCTGAGTTTTTAACCATACTTTGATTTTATCTCCAGGGCACTGGGTGCCACACCAGCCAGCAAGTCAGCAGCTGTGGGCGGCGACATTTGCTCGCTGAGCCGCAACGATGATGACGACGACGACAAGAAACGGCGATCCAGTCTGAGCGCCCGTGTCAGGGGAATGGTTGGCCTGGGAAAGAAGAGTCAAAATACTTCGCAGCTCAATCCGGAAGGTCAGTTGGGCGAGTGTGAAACCGCTGCCAAAGGTGGGACATCCGCCCCCACAATTCTTAGCGAGGCTAGAAAGTGACTGCTGGCTGTCTTTAGAGGAAGAGAAGAAGAAGAAGGTGGTGAGGTTGCCGGTTCAGAGGAGCGTGGAAATGGGACTGGCAGTGGAGTTCAAGTCTCGCTTTACCCGTCAGCCCAGCCGCGATCCTGACGCCGAAGACCCCAAGCCCGGCGCGTAAGAGTCCCACATTGGAGGCTGCCTGACCACAGGAATCCTCACCTGGTTATCCTTTGCATTCCAGGTTGATCTTTCCAGGAGTCAAGTTGGCCACAGACAAACATTTCACCGGCTTCCTGGACGGCTTAGGCCCGGCCCAGTTGGCCGGCAGGCAGACCCTGGCCACGCCTCCCATGGGTACCGGCCAATCAGGACTAAACTGTGTAAATGCCCAATTAAAAGTCCTGCTTTTGTGCTGCTCAGGTGACATCCAGATTGGGATGGTCTACAGGAAGGAGCGGCTGGATGTGGAGGTGATCCGGGCCAGGGGGCTTGTGGGAAAACAGGGAAACAAGAACACGCCCGGTAAGATTTCCTTAAGTTTGATTTTAAAGCAGGGGGGGGTGACGTTTTTAGAGGGAGGCAAGCTCTTTAAAATGGGGAAGATGTGAGGTCAAGCACAATCCTGTTTAGTTGTCGGTTTCATGATAAATGGTTGTGGCAGCCGCCTACGTAAAGGTCTACCTGATGGACAATGGCAAATGTCTGCTGAAGAGAAGAACCCGTCTGTCCCGAAAGACGCTGGACCCGCTCTATCAACAGCAGCTGCAGTTCGAAGAGAACCCAGAAGGAAAAGTTCTACAGGTAAGATGTGGACATTACGAAGTATTGCTGCCATTAATGTCGCGCTTGTTTACGCAGATCATTGTTTGGGGAGATTACGGCAAGATGGACCACAAATCCTTTATGGGTGCTGCTCAGGTTCTGCTGGATGACCTAGACCTCTCGGTCATGGTGATTGGCTGGTTCAAGCTGTTTCCGTCCACGTCTCTGGTAGACCCTGCTTTGGCCCCACTCACCAACAAAGAGACTGAGGGCAGCACTGGGCTCTAACACGAGGAACAAAAATGGATCCTTTCCTGACAGCCAATGTGTGGACATTACGTGTGGCCAAGACTCTGGCTGACTATTTCTTTCCTGTTAGCAAATGTTGAAGTCTGAAAGCTTGTTCTACTAATGCAACGCAAGTGTTTTGGCCTCGCTGACCAACAAAAAGACTGACGGTGGTGTCAATTGTAGAGCGCTGAAATTGCAAAGTTGGTGTCGTCGTGGCCAATTGACCTATGGCTAAGCCCTGCTTCCTTTATTCACTCGGACAAACATTCGCCATTCTGTGAAGAGCATTCTGGCAAGTGTCAGAGTCTGGGAGATTTGGCAGGAGACAATTGATGCTTTTTGGAGCCAGAAAGATCACATATCATCTTTCAGTCACCAAAAGGCTTGGGAAAGGGTAAAAAAAAAAATACACCCTGTCGCCAAGCCTCCTACAGGGTACCACGGAGCATATCTGCATGTACCCCATGTACATCATCTTAAAGTTTAAAATGTAAGAAAAAGCACCAAAAATGAACAAAAACAAACATGTTTGCAAACTCACGAGGACAGGCTGATTGTTACTATCTGCAATAGAAACCAGCTGGTCAAATACCTCTCCAGGCTGTAAGGGCTAGTGTGTTTTGCTTAACCAGATTGTGTTTATGTGCCAGTTGGGCACCCAATGGGGCAACATTAGCAAGAAACGTACAATTTTTAAAACTTTCACCGTTTTGACTTTCAGCACGCTTGGCAAATAAACATACAAAACTTGAAGGGGAAAAAAGGCTTACACAAAATGAAATACACGGAATATGAACTGCGTAAATTGCAAGAGATCATTTTGATCGGCTGTCTCAAACCTACGGCGTGGAGGCCAATTGTAGCCCTCGAGATGATAGTTTGAGGCCCCTGCCCTATTACATGAACTATGATATAAACGTCCATGTTTTAAAACATGGATCGTCAAGAAGTGTGCATTTATTTTACATAACATGAGGTTAATTTTGAGGGATCTGACTCATCTTGCTCAAATCCTTTTCTTCTATGACCCCAGTAGTTTTCTTTTCAAGCTTTCAACTTTTTCCTTGCTTTTGTCATTTCTCTTTTGAAATTGTTATTTGGCTTTTCCCCTTTCTTAATGTTTCACTTTTTTAAAAATAATTTTGTCTTTGCAAAAGGCTGGGCAAAAAAATCAAGACGAAATTGTGCTTTCTAGTCACTTTCTCTGTATTCATGTGCTTTTTTGCGGTTGCAGAACAAAATTAGGGGTCAAATACACATTCTCCCTTTCATTTACGTTCAAATTATATATTCATTTCTAACTGATTAATTTTTTTATATCGTATTTTGTGTAGCGTATTAAAAAATAGAGAACAGTGAAAAACCCAATTCGGCCCAACCTCAACACTAGTTCTGATGCCCCCTGAGTAAATTGGGTCGAAGACCTCTGATTTTGATAGAATCAATGTGTAAATGATCTGATCAAGTTAAAGTTGAACCTTTAGGTGAAAAGGTTTGAAAAGATGTTTGATTCACTCATTGAGCCAAAAAAGTAACCAAAAAGTCCTTAAAACATTTAATTATTGAGGAAGGAGAAATCATCAGTCATGTATGTCAGAGAACACCACAATTTGAATAACAATAAATAGTCAAAGTACCAAAACTCCAGACACACCAATAATACTGATGGCTCATTAGCATTACATCAAGGAGCTAGCTTTCTTATGAAAGCATTTACGTCACATCTTGTAGCCCAAAGCTATTTGGCTGCCTTTAAGTCCACACTGAGGGCACTTTTTGCAGACAAATACCAACTTAAGTGTAGCTGCAAGGGTCCCAGGAGAACAACACAATTGTTTACTGGAAAAGATTAACCAATACGAGGAAGGACATGTCTGTCCAATCCCGACGGTGCCTCTGTTTGTTACTGTGCAACTGTCGAGCTAGCAAACTTGAATCAGTTCATCGTCGCTGCTCTCGGTTTTGCCTCCCGCTTCCAGACACAAATCAGGGATCCGAGCTGTGTGGACTTTGCCGCAGTGTTCGCAAGCTCCGCCCCCGCCCGTCCTTGCACCAATCGGACGTGGGACCCCTAGAAGGGGTTGGCGAATCTCCCCGAACGAAGAGTCTGGTTCCGGCACCAAAAGCTCTTCGTCTTGGTCCATGCTCCCTCGCCGCTCACTAGTTTCGACCCCATCCCTTTCTGTATCCGGATGGTGTAGGGGACTTTGATTGGTCAAAGTCTGAGGTGGCCGACCACTCGTGATGAAGTTTCTGGCCAGACGTTGCAGATTGTGGCTCAGGCGACGCAAACTGGAGGCGGGTACATCTGATCGGATACTGGGACGCTCTACATCCATACTGGCCGGTTCCCTGGCCAAAAACGTCCCGCTGGTACTGGATTGGACGAGACCGGACGCTCTGTTTGCGGAGGCTGCAAAGACGGGCACTGAACTAGGAGTTGGAGTCTTGCGTGGTAGGGGGGCTACCGGGTCGCCCAGGGCCACGGGGCACCTCTCGCTTTCTGTATCCGTGTCGTCGGAGTCCAGGGACACGGAACTGGCTGTCCCGCCGCCATCCTCAATGTCAGCCGAGACCAAAGCCAGAGACCCGGACTGGCGAATACGAGAAAAGCTGAAGAGGCGGCCCCAAAGGCTGCCTCGCCGACCGGCGGATGACAAGCGGAACGAGGTGAATCCTAGCTGAGAACGCACTGCCAGACGAAGGTTTTCCAGAACAGACGCCTGACGGAAAAAACAGATAAGTTGCCGGGCTGCTACAATCAAATGGCCTTCAAAGAGTTCTCGTAATATCTTTTTCATGGCCAAATTCAAGCACATTATTTTAATTGCTTTTAAGGCCAATTTCTCCAGTTTGAAGGAAAAAAATCCAGCGCTGATCAATGACTAAAATAAAGTTGCTATATTTTGTGCTATTTTGAAAGGTTACAATCTACCATCTTTTTGTTTCAATAGGCTGTTTAAAAAAACTTGCATGAAATCTGCTATTCTGCTTCAACCATGCAGCTTGGCTACGTCACACTTGTTTTCAAACATAGAAAGGGTTCTATAGGTGTTGGGTAATAATAGAGTTCAATACGGAAGACAAAAAAAAGTACTGTAGCTATAAAAAGCAGAAATTTGAAGTCATTTTAAGGTTATTGATGGGTCCGAAGCAGAGTGCATTCAATATGTCAATCTTTAGAGACTTGATTTTTTGCTTTTTGTTTTCCTTATTCAAATGTATAATTTTTAAGTGTTATTCGAAGATCTGTGTCTAAATTGGTTAGAATTGTAAATAGTTTAAAAAAACTTTTTACATTTGATCATGTAATTAACACTGAAAAGTTTATTTTTGAAATTTTGATTTTATTGTTTTCAGGTTTTTTTCTTGTTGTTCAACGTTAACTCTGTTCATTTTGTAAAAATCTAACATTTATAAATTATTGTAGATCTGTGAATGTTTTAATTTATATTTCAAGTGTTTTGCAGGGATCATCTGCAAATGAAATGAAAACATGAAATTACTAAGGGATTTGTTGCATGATGTTTTATTATTATTGATTATATATCATTTAAAAAAAACCTGAGTAAAGGTTTGGGAGCAGAAAGAGTTGGCCCAATAAACATGGCAATGGCAACAATTTCAAGCACATTTTACTCAAAATTCAGTCACACACACCAGGACACTACCCCTAGACTGTCCACCCAGCGGTGTCTCACAAACTTCTATGGGAGACACTGGTCCCATTCATGTAAGTGCATCCCATGCAAAACATGGAATGATTTATTACGGATTGATTTCTTTTTAGATGCACTCTTAACATTTTAGATGTTATTTTGTTTAGCGAATTTTGAAAAGAAATATTTGAGAAAAGCTAAATGACTTTAGATTTGGTGGCCCGCAAGTCAATTGAGTTCGGGACCCCTATGCTAAAACAAACCTTTACACTGTAATCTCCAGTCGCAAATTTCGAGCCAAAAGAAATCCTGAAAACAGTCTAATTGCACTACCAGAAAAAATAGAAAAACTAAAGAAGTTAATGTAAAGCACAGTCAGATTTACAAATAAATTAACCATCTTTTCCTCATTTGATTGACCGAGCAATAAAGTAATATATAAACTGTAGCGTACAAAAAAAGGTTTTATTGTCATATGGCTTGTTGCTGCTGTTATCTGCTCTTGCTTTGTCATTCAGTGTCACTCACTTTCCAAATCTGTTCATGCAAGCTTTTAAAGTTTTCCACCTTCACCTGAGCAACTCCAGCTCTTGGCTCTGAGTTTATATGTAAGTTCGCTCCGAATGTATCCAACTCACTTGGTCTTTTGTTGTGGCTTGCTGGGATTAATATAAGTATTCATGTCTCGTTAGATAAAATTCTGTACATTTTGATGAATTTTACTCGTTATTTTTTTGTTGTGCTCTGTACAGCCCTTTGAGACTTTTTGTGAAAAAGAGCTGTATAAATAAATATGACTTTCTTTAAACGTAGCTTGGTCAACCTGAGTGCCGGAGCATGCAGGGAAATCCTCCACGGGTGGAATCAAGCCCTGAGCGATCAGCTGACCGTAGGAGGGCGGGGCTTCCCTTCTCAGAAGCTCCGCCTCTACTCTGGACAACTGCGTCTCGAAGGACCTAAGGCGGCAATGTCAAACATAGGGCCCACAGCCCGGATTAGGCCCACAAATTGATTTTATTCAGCCTTAAATATGTCCACTGGATATTGCCACATCTGTATTTGCTGACTACCATTTATCAAATGTAGAACATTTCCAATTTTATTTGAGATGAAGTAGAAGTGATGGTCCTGCTCTACCTCTCTCTCTCACTCTCAATCTTTTTCTCTCTCTTCCATCTTGCTTTCTTTCCATTCTTCTCCTTCTCATTTGTTTTTCCTTTAATCTCCTATCCCTCTTTCTTTCCAACTTTCTAACTCTCTCCCTTGTCCTTTTCCATTCTTTCTTTCTCTCTCTCTTCCCCTCTATATCTCTTATTCTCGCTGTCAGCTTTTCTCTTTCCCGCCTACCCTGTTTTTATCTTTCATTTTCTCTCTTGCTCTTTCTCCCTCACATTCTCTTTTTCTGTCTCTTTCCACCATTCTCTTTTTCTTTGTTTGCGCTTTCTGTATTTTATCTTCTGGAATTGCAACTTTTTAAACCTGTATCGCAAATTCGATACAATTTTCAATTTTAAAAGAACAGTGCATTTTCTGTGCTAGTTTTGTTTTGGGGAGAATTTAAACATAAGAGATGACGTTATTACCAACTGAGAGTATACGACTATAAATGGTCTTTATTGTCAGTATAAAAAAGTACATCTGAGGGCTTCTACTCTTAATGCAAGGAAGCGGCTGGCTAGTTACACGCGAGCTTCTGCAGGACAAAGACTAGGAACCTTCCCGTGGTGTCCTGCGAAGGGTTCTCTCCTGGGGGAGCCTTACGAATCCAACTCAATCCACTCAGACTCGCTCTCTCTTTCTTTCTTGGTCCTCTCTCTTTCTTTGTCTCTCCTTTTCTCTCTTCCCCCTTTACACTCTTGTCTCATTTTCTCCATCCCTCTCTTTCCCATTCTCTCCCCACCTCTCTCACTCTTTCCTCCCCTTTTGCATTTTACTCTGTCCGTGTTTCTCTCTATCTGTCCCTCCCTTTCTCTTTCTTCTACTCTCCTCTGTTCTTCTTAGGGCGGGCGCCTTCGAGAGCAACCCTGGCCCCCAGTCCAAATGCCAGTGGTGCTTTCGAACCATTCTGCGACCACACCCTAATCACCTGTACTACCTGCCCACGGGGCTTCCATAAATCATGCACCGGCCTGTCCGAACGTACTAAGGACTTCAGAGGCTTCGTTTGCTTGGGTCACACCCCGTCAGGCCTTGCGGCACAGGACAGTCGCAGCCCCCTCTCCTTCTGAGAACTACGGAGCCTCCCACGAGCGAGTTTAGCGCTACTAAGGATTACCTTAGGCGCCTTGAGTGACTTAACGACGACGACTTCTGCAAGGTATGATAAAACTACAAGTCACGAATGTTGCGCTTTTTCTTTCTATTGCTTTATCCCTTTTTTCTCTCATACTCTTCTTTCTCTCTCTCTAGCCCTTTCTCTCTTCCTAGCTCTTTCTCCATCTCTCCTCAGTTCTCTCTTTCCCACCTCTACTTTTTCTTTCCCTCTTGCTCTTTCCCCTTTTTTGACCTTTCATCGCTCTTTCTTTCACTCTCAATTTTTCTCTAACTAGCTCCCTTTCTTTCCTTCTCGCTTTTCCACTTCATCTGTTCCTCTGCCTTTCTCATTTTCCCTCTCTTTCTCTCACAATCGTTTTTCTCCCCCCCTTTTCCCCTTCTCCGGCTCCCTTTTCTTTTCTGTGGCTCTTTCTCCATTTCTTAACTTTTACCGCTCTCACTCTTTCTTCCCCCCCTCCAACTTGCTCTCTCTTCATTTGTCACTATTTTTTTTTCATTCTCTTTCTCTTTTTCTATGAATAATAAAATGGTAGAAGGGCGGCTTTTATATAGCGCTTTTCAAGACTTCCCAAAATGCTTTACACATTCTCACTCACACCGATAGCGGCGTCAGCCTACCTGTTTATCAGGGGCATGATGGGTTTAGTGTCTTGCCCAAGAACACTTCAACATTAAACCTGGGGGAGCCGGGAATTGAACCTGCGACCACTTGGTACAGAGAAAAGCGCACTACCTCCTGACAACTGCCGCCCTTTCTCTCACTATTTCTATCTCCCCCTTTCTCTCATTTTCTCTCTCTTTTGCTCTTTTCATCTGTCACCCTTACCTTCTTCCTAGCTTTTTCCTTTTCTTATCAGATCTGTCGCTCTTTCCCCTTTCTCTAAATCTCTGAATTTCTTTCTCTTTCTCCCTTTCTTTCTTGGTCTCACCATCCTTCTCCTTTTTTATCGCGGTCTTTCTCCCTCTCTCACCTTTCGTCGTACTTAGTTTCCATTTCTCTTTCTCAGTCTTGCTCTTTTTTCATTTTTTGCCATCTTTCTTTCTCTTACTCTCCTCTGCCTTACTTTCCTCTTTCTCCCACTCCCTTTCTTTCTCTCTTGTTACCTTTCTCTCATTTCCCTCATTCTTTTTAAATCATAATTTAATTATGAGCCTTTGTAAGATCACAGCCTTAAAATTAATTCACACTTTTTATGACATTGATTTACTAGTCTGGCCCCCATGAGTGCTTTTACTACAAAGTGGTCCCTGAGATGAAATGAGTTGGACACCTCTGACCTAGGGCAAGCCAGATGCATCTGACTGCAAACAGAGGACGGAGTTGGCATAGGCGGAATCGTGCTCACCTTCGTTCAAACATGCGCAGCGAGTAAAGTTTGCAGGTGCAACCCAGCGCGATGACCAATAGGAGGCCACAAACCAAGCTCCCAATCACAGCGGCCGTGATCACCCGAGTGGGCACCACCACCGGGCAACTCTCTTCGTCGCTACCGTCTCCACAATCATCCTGGGCGTCGCATACCCAAGACTCAAAAACGCAACGGTTGTTCTGAAAACACAAGACGGCGCCACAGGTTACTCTCAGGAAGGACCCACAGGCACCAGAGGTAAGATTATAAGCCCAAATCCGAGCCCGACCCCAATTTTGGCTCAGGTTGGGCTTAAAATACAAATCTTTAACTTGGGCTTGTAAATCATATTGGAAAAGCATTACTACACAAGGCTTTACGGAAAATTAACATTTGAGTAGTTGAGTATTAATAATCGCTGGCCCAAATCAGTGGTTTAACTTGAATGCCTGTTCCTGTGTTATCTCATTATCACACCATTTTTACTCATGATGCCAGAAACACTGATTAGCATAGTGCATTTTGATAAGTTCAACAGTCAAAAGTCTCTCTTCTTCTTCAACTGTGCCTCGGAAATGTTGCGGTTTAATATGTATGTATATGTATGACAGCTATTTTGTTGAAAGGCTTTGTTTCTGTTTTTCACTAAGTTATTAATGCGCAGGTAAAGAAGTAGAAATACCATTTAACCTATTAGAATGCCCTATGCAAAACAGTGTCTCTGGCACTGTGAGTAAAAATACTGTAATAATGAAAACATCTAATTACTTTTCTTATGTCAACTGTATTAGTCATTTAGCGGTTAAGTGTAATGACTCTCACAGATTCCCACTGCATCCAATGTTTTGCACTTGTTTTTGGATTGATCAATAATTGCACGAATATGGTTGTATTCAGTAAAACATTGTGTAGTAACACACACATAAAAACCTTTGCATTTTTAATCTTATCGACCGCAGTCCAGGTATATAAGGCGCACCAGATTATAAGGTGCACTTTTCTATTAGTGGCTAAATTTTTGCCTAATAGTCCTGAAAATATGGTAAATGGTTGTGCTCAGGCTGGATATTCAAGGCCAGATCTTAACTCTAATAGTGCACCTTGCAATGGAAGTTCCCGGGCTGGCAGAAGAGGCAGTTCTTCTCGTCGGATCCGTTAGGGCATCGATTCTGGTAGTTGCAGCGGTCCGAGCGAGGGTAGCAAGCTCCGTTGCGGGAGCAAGGGAATTCGTTGCCTTGGCAGGCCGAGCAGTTGGCCTCGTCGCGCCCATTAAGGCAGTGCCAGTAACCGTCGCAGCGCTGCTGATCTGTGTAGCAGCCCCAACTTCCCCCGCAGGGAAGTTCCCAGGGTAAGCAGAAGCCGTCGACCTGGAAGGGTGGAGCCAGGATTAAAGAAACCAGGACCAAGCCACGAGGGAGGTTATCTTAAGACCTTGTGTCAAGCCACTGGTGTTGAATATTTTGCTTTTGGTGTCAGGTGTAAAGAGGTAGACTTTTTTTGGATGGCGTCGAGTATCAAAAATGTTGCCAAATTCCTCAAGTGTGTGCAGCACCAAGGAAATTGGCAAACTGCCCTTTTCCGTAAAGCATGCACTTAGATACAAAACGCGGTAATGACGTCTCAAATCAGTTCAGATGCCCTTTTAGAGGATAATTCAGTTAATATCCATTACACATGACATATAATACATGACATGAGCCAAACAGGAAGTTTGACGCTACTTGATTCATTATTTAGCTAGCATTAGTGCAGGGGTCGGGAACCATTTTGACCCAGAGAGCCATAAAAGCAAATTATTTTGATTTTGGTTTTTTGAAAGTCATACCATGTAATTTAAGACAAATTTCAGCAAAACTGCTAATCCCGCTCATCAGCCAAAATCTAATATTTCAGTGCATTTTATTTCTAAGACATTAGATTATCATTCAAAATATATGAAAAAAAGATGAGTCCTGTGTCCTACATCAACAAATATACCACTTTAATCACGTCACCCGCTAGCAAATACTTCGATCGTTGGGGCTCATTTTGACCTTTATTGTTTTCATAAATAATGGTTTCAAAGCAAGGTGCGAGCAGAGTTATTTTATAAAAATGTCACAAAATACTGCAAACGATAATACTGACCTTTGGTGCAGACGGTGCTGAGTGCATAGCTCTGCCCACCACTACTGTTCACCAAATAAAATTGCTCTGTGTGCTTGTCTGGCAATCCTGGCTGGCGGTTTTCATCATAAAGCTTCTCGACAGTGAACCTAAATTGTTAATTGAGGCTTCTATATTATGGATTCCTCAGCGACTTACAGCCAAAATGGGGTCTGTTGGTGTGACACCTTGACTGTAAACTGTAGTGGGGACTATGCTCTTTCTATACTGGACCAAACAAACCACTTTAATGGCAACACATGAGCCATGCACGCACTAGACTTGAGTCTGCGCTTTTCAGAATTTAAAGGCTTTGCATGAGATTTGACAAATGTAATTTTATCCCTGAGCCATATGTACTCATGAAAAAGAGCCATATATGGCTTACCAGCCATAGGTCCTGGACCTCTGCATTAGTGGCTCTCAACAGTCATGTATACCAAATACATCCAAATTGAACAATAGTGGAAGTTAAAAGTCTCCCACACCAGTTTCCTTCCGGTATCATCCAAGTTATTTTTCAGTCACTAGGATTCCCTTTAATCTTTGAGGAATGATGACAAGCAATTTATATTTGCTCTATTACTACGAGAACCTACAATGACAACAACTCAAAAATATATCCTCTGATTTCTGTGTTCCAAACTGGTACCATGGTTGCACTGGCACTGTCGTCTAGAATTAGAGCTTACATTTTATGGCACGCAGCTTTCATTCGCGTTTTTGTCCGATGTAGGAAATATGTGCTCGTCTATGTCATAACCAATGCTCCCTCTAAGCTGCACGCGTGCACAATTGCGCACTGCTCGCGCAATTGCGCACTGCTGTACAATTGCGCACTGCTCGCACAATTGCGCACTGCTGTACAATTGCGCACTGCTCGCACATTCTCAGCGCACAAGAAAATCCGTCCAGCGCAATCTTCCCTCTAAACTGCGTGTGTGTTTCTAAAGTTTTTTTGAGAACTGGCTTCTTCGGCTCGGCTCACTAAAAGGAACCGGCTCTTTCGGGTCCTAAACGGCTCTTCAGGTTGTTTTTGCTTCTTTCATCCCTATATGACCAAATATTATGTAAAATTATGCACAAAATGACTTAAAGGAAGGGGGAATAGAACAAAAAAGAAAAAAAATACCAAAATAAAAAAGTAGTGTAAAGCTGAGAAAGAAAACAAAGGGTAGAGAGAAAAGAAGGAAAAATTAAGAAAAAATACAGAAAAAAAGAAAAAGAAACAAAGGAAAAAAGTAAATAGAGAACAAAAAGAAAAAGTAACAGCTAGGAAAAAATACACACACGATGAGATTTTTTTTAAAAGGGATTAAAAAAAAACAGGGAAAAAGTAGAAAAAGTTTGTGTTGCATTCAAATTATTTCCAATTATACCAAGTCAATCTTGTTGCCAACATTGTACTTCCACAAAAAAAATTTGATTAAATACAGTTCTGTACCGTGCAACTGACTAAATAAGCCCCCAAAAATGTTAGTAGTATGCGAAAAAAGATACCAGGAAAAAAAAGAAATGAAAGTCTTGTAAAAAAAAAATGTTGTAAAAACAATGACGTTTGTAGGCCGTACAACCTTTGCAATAATACATTAGTCAATTCATTCAAAAGTGAACATTTTTTTGGCATTGCCGGAAACTCAGCAAAATGTAACTTGATGTCAAGTTTTGGACATGTTTGATAATGACTCAGTTGCCACACGTGGGATTGCCGTTGCTCACTGTTGTTTCAAGTGTTGCTCACCGACTTTGTGTGAACACTCAGACCCGTGGAAAATTAGAGGGAACATTGGTCATAACTATCTGACAGTGTAAGTAGATATTTTGACAAGTCACATGAAAACATGTGAAGTAAACAACTTTGAGTAGAAACTGCTTTAGGGGTACAGAACCACAGCGCTCTTGGTGTTCTGCAACAATAAGTGTCAATGCTAAATTCCCGGGGTGGTTAGTTCCACGAGAGTGGGTCCTTACCTGGTACGTGGCGTTGAACCCCCTAGCAGCATTTATCTTGTCGGCGTAGAAATGAACCCGCAATTGTCCAGAAGACGAAACCACAGCCAGCATGGATCTGGCGTCGAAAGCTGTCAGGACTTTCAGGAGGCGCCGCGGGTTCTCGTCCAGGCCATCGTACACCTTCACATAGTCGCCATAACCTGTTCCATCGAGCTTGAAATCCATGAAGCGCAGGATGACCTGTAGGACAGACAGCATTTGTGAACAAAAGCTTCGGGACCTCAAAGCTCGTCCTTACCTTCCTGTGATCTCCTGTGTCGATTAGCCAGGTGCAGTTGCTTCCCGGGGGGTAAAAATCCGGATAGTTTGGAGAACTGAATGAACCGTAGAAGTTCTGGAGCCGTTCTCCACAAGTGACTGCTTCGCAGTCCATCTCGTCGCCCAGGTCCTGAAATAAGCGTCCAGAAGAGGGTCAAGGCTCAGAACCGGAGGCTAAGTCCAAGAACCAAGTGTCAAGCCCAGGAACGGGGTCATGAGTTCGAGCGACCGCTACTGCCCCTACCTGGCAATCGATGCTGCCGTCACAACGCAGGCTGTGAGGCAAGCAGGTGTAGATCCGAGTGTAGCGGGATAAGCAAGGGAACTGGTCCAGACCACAGGGCTGGAAAGAGAAGGGCGAGTCTACACAAAGACGTTCATCCGAGTTGTCTCCGCACTCGTCCATGGTGTTGCAACGCCACCAGTCAGGAATGCACTTGCCGTTGGAGCAGTGGAACTGGTCTGCCTCGCAACTGGACGCGTCGGGCTTGCCTGGGCGGCCGCAAAAACCCAGTAACCCGTGTGAGAACAAGCATGGATTGAGCGCATACTGACCAAAGCAATACTGACGAAGAATGTAGACATTGTGACCAAGCTGAGACGAATTATAATCGCAAAGAGGTTATAGGTGCAGATGGCGATTTTGAAAACTGACACACTCCCACGCTAACCACTGTTGAATGAGGTTGTGATCCTTAAAAGGATAGCCGAATTCTAAAACATACAAAATGCTAGAATATGGTACATGTTATTTGGATAATATTTTTGGTACATTCTAATTACTTTCCGAGAAAATGCATTTTGAAGACCGTCTGTCTCGTCTTAGACATCCTGAGCTCTGATGTCATGTGAAGAACAGCACCATAGCAAGCCAGTCACCATATTGGTTCACATGTTAATTAGTCAAAGAAGTTTTGAGTGTGTTAAGACAATTTTCGGTAGTTTTTGTGGAGAATGCCAAGGCGTTGTTCACAGGTAGGTGCAGCAATGGTACAACAAATGGCGAGCGGCCAAAATGGGGCAAACTGGCAACAATAACACACAGTGAGGTAATAAGGGGCTAAACCAGCCGGGACACGGCAGGCTAGCCGGCTGCTAATAACGGTAAAAAACGGGAGGCATGCAGTAGACAGTCAGGATATCCGGGAGCCAACAACAACAAAAAAAAAAAAACGATTACGTCAACAAACACAAACTCAGCTGTGAATATACCAAATGATCATGGCAGACTAACCGGATACTGTAGACAAACCTGGACCGATCGGCAGAAAAATGTGAGGCTGGCTGACTAAAAATATGCAGTAAGCAGCCAAGATAACTAGGAGCTAACAACAACAACAAAAAACGGTTATGGAACAAACACGGAGCCAGCCAGGGGAAAAAAACAATAAGCATTGCAGGCTAGCCAGCTAACCGACTACTAACGGGGCGAACCTGGAAGCTTTCGGGAGCCCGCACGCCAGAAAGGAAGCTTTCTGGACAATGTTATAGGGGTGGGACAATAGGCTATGGACATAATCTGATTGTATCACGATACTAAGGTCCCGATTCGATTTGTATTACAATTTTCGATAATTTAGATTCTACAAGAATTGTGATTTGATATAATTGATGATAGTGATTTAGTTTTCTTTTCTTCAAAACAAGCAACTTAAGTCATACACTACTGGGACAATAAACCATGAATTACGGATGCACGATTAACCGAAATTGAAATCGATGTAACACAGTGTGACAGTGTAACCGCAAACCAGTTTTTTTCAAGGATTCATAGTTCCAGTTTGTGGGGACCTGGCTCTAGTGTGTAGCTTGCAAGCCGCTCTCCTAATTGTTTTCTTACTCTGAAAGGAATAGCCCTCCAATTTCGTTGTCCTTTTGTAATGACAATAAAGACCATTTATTCAACTGCAATTCTGTTTTTTGTCCATATATAGTTGATATTTTATTAAAATCATATACCGTATTTTCCGCACTATAAGGCGCACCTAAAATCTGTTTTTTTTTTAAAGCTGACTATGCGCCTTATGATCCGGTGCGCCTTATATATGGATCAATATTGAGCCGCGACAGGTCTCGCAACTTACGGTAAGCAGCCACCGACTCCATTTTTCGCGTAGAAGAAGTGCACTGTGCATACTGGGAAATATTAAACAACGATTCTCTTTTATTTGTGCGTTTGTATAAAGAGCCTGAAATGGCTCCTATTAAGAGACACGCTTACAACGCAGAGTTTAAACTCAAGGCGATCAGTCACGCAGTAGAACACGGAAATAGAGCAGCAGCAATTCAAACAATGCAGAAGAAGAATTCGAGGGATTCGTGGATGAGGAGCTGATAGAGTGAGCTTTATGTTTTTCTTTTGTGTGTTTACATTTTAGTTATTATGTTATTGCTTTATTGCTGTTGTTTTGCACTTGTTATTGTTTTTGCACATTACGAGTGTCACTATATTGCGATTGCGCTAACGTTTAATTTACCATAACAGTATCAGACGTTTTTTTGCGTGTTGACTAAATGGAGGAAAAGTAAAATGTCATGCCTTGCTGTTGTTCAAAGATGTTAAAGATGTGTCACGAAAATGCTTTACCTCAGATAATAATAAAACAGCCGTTTATAAATTTTGGGAGTGAACGGAGTTGTGGAAAGCTTGTTTCTTATCTATTAATAAAGTTTGACTGACCTATCTGACTGTTTTGTTGACATTCCCTTTAGCGCGGCACCGTCTAATGGTTGCATAACGTAACTACAGCCTCTACTGTAGCGCCTTATAATGCGGTGCGCCTTATGTATGGAAAAAGTTTTAAAATATATCACTCATTGAAGGTGCGCCTTATAACACGGTGCGCCTTATAGTGCGGAAAATACGGTACTCTCTGTCTCGAAGTACGTCATCTCAAGTTATGTTTGCATGTCACTATGTTTACTTTGTCCCTGGAAAAAAAAACTAGCACAGAAAATGCACTTTTCTTTTCAAATCGAAAATCACATCGAAATTGCAATTTAGGTTTGAGAAATTGCAATTCGTTTTTTTTTTTTTTTTTCAGAATTGTGCAGCCTTACCATGAATGATGTTCAAACAGTGCAAATGAGTCAAATTTATGGGCACCGGCCTGAATTCCCGTTGACCACTTTCTTCCTTCATTTTCAACTTCTATTTGCTTTCCCGCATTTTTAGTACTGGATATGATGTCACAAAATTGGATTCCGGGGAGAAATGTTGATTTTAAAAATGGCCAAAAATAAACTCACGATCCATACATAAATCGATTTTTATGTCCCACCCCTACAATATTATATTAATTGCAATTCACCAGGCAAAAAAGACAAAAGGAAAAGTCACAATCTCATACCTAAAAGGAAGCGAAGGCAAACAAAGAAAGCACGCTGTACACAACAGCAGATACATTTAACGAACACAGCTTTTGAAGATCAAAGTACGCAACTCGGACGATCAGTCAAAGGTACCCAGCGACACTGTAAGCAAAGTTCTAATTACTCCAAGCATAAAGGAGCTCTATGCATTCGCTGATAACTACAATGGTCGTCTGTTTTCAACGGGACGCGCCATTGTTTTGATTCCTCACAGTCTTCCGGTGACGTCATACCTCTAGGGATATAAAGTCAAACTGTCTACTTTGAAAATTAATTTCTCAAGATCTGTGGCGCGTGGAATATTATGGAACATATCTGCATAATTTTGGAAAAGAACACTACACGTTCTGTGCCCAATTAAAAACAAAAGTTGTTTTGCAATTCTTTGAAGTTGCTGGTTCAAATTAGCCTTGAAGGACCAAAATAAGTTTATAGTTTAGTATGCACTAAGGAGGGAACACATCAACGGATTTTGAAATTGCAAGAAGAGCCGGAGAAAACCCTACCCTCAAATAAGGAATACCAAGCTGTTTTAAATGCCCTCCCCTGAGCCCTTTCTTTGTATGAAATATCCTAGGTTACAAAGAGCAGATCCACCATAAAGGATGCATTAATCAAAGGATAGCAACATGATTGGCCTATAGTGACATTGATGTAAAAAGTTAAGAATCAACTTATCAGGTTGACTTCAATGAATCAGCGAAGAACCCTTTAGGAAAGTTTAGAATGATTGCTTATAGAGGGTTTCTGTACAGTCCTCTCCTGTTCTCCTTGCCAGTTCAAATTTTAGTGAAGTCTTCTCTCCTTATTTAGAGCATCTTGTTTATTAACCTCAAGAAAATTGTTGGTTTCGCCTGGAAAAGCTGACCTGTGACGTAGGACAAGCGGAATCCTTTCCCGGTGAGCTGTTCGTCGGATCGGAAATGAATCCAGACGTGATCCTGCGAGGAGACGTAAGGTGAAGGCAGGGTGGAGCCACAAACCCGTAGACCGTCCAGGTTCTTAAAGCTGCTGATGGACATCCAGTCTGACGAGCAGCGATGCGAGCTCTGCAGGTCGAAATCTTGGAAGCTACAGGGAATGGGAAGCTATGTCAGGAGTGCCAAGCAAAGGTTGCAAAAGCGGCTGTGCCGTACCTGATGGTGACCCGCTCGCCAGGTCGGCCTAGGATGTTCCAGCTGCAGTTGAGTCGGGCCGGGTACTGGAAGGGCCACCCGGGGCTGGTGATGACCCCGCTGGATCCTCGGAGGAGTTCCGAAGAGTCGCCGCATGCTGAAAAGAACCGCAGAGTTGGGTTAGGGTCCCGTACCGCCGCCAGTGCTGGGTTAGTGTTACCGTTCGTAAGGCCAGAAACCAACATGCCGTCCTGAGAAAGGGCTGACCGTCCTGCACAGGTGCAAATGGACAGTTTCAGATTTGATGAGAAAACCATGTCACCATCACAAGCCTTGCCTCATTTCACAACATTAATGGCACTGTTACTTTTAAAGGGACACAGTATAATATTTGAACACTGATGTCACTGTATTGTGAAGCTCAACCAAAAACGAGTGCTACAAAAGCACAAGGAAGAATACAAACTACGGAGACTGAAAGTGACCCAAACGCAATATTTTGCTTCTCATTTTTTGACAAGCATTTTTGGATAGAAATAGTTCATTCTTAATGGGGTAGTCTGTTTTATTTGGCCACTACATGTCACTTTATTATGTAGTGTAAACAAAGATGAGTGCTACAAAGCATGAGGAAGAGTGCAAACATTTTTGGGAGTACCTGTATCAGAAAATATGAAAGAAGAAAGAGAATAAGGAGGAAAGAAGAAAGGAAGGAAAATAAGAGCAGAGAAGCAAAAAGTAAGAACAGAGACGGGCAAAACGATACGGAAAGATGAAAAAAGAAAGGCTAAAAGAGAGGGCGAAAGAAGAAAGGAAAAATAGGGAAGAGAGAAAAAACAAGACATGTTTTTGGGGGTATCTTTAGAAGCAAGATGGCCGCCATTATGTCAGCTCCCTCTAGAAGCACTTCATCTTATTGCAAATAATTACCTTTTTTAAATAAAAAGTCATTTTATGGGATGGTGTATTTTTTGCACAGCATTTAAAAGAATATTGTTTTTTGCTAATAAAAGCAGTTTTTGTTTACCACTAGAAGGAACGTAGTACTCCACACTGTCCCTTTAATGTTACTCACCTGCAAAGACCAGCAAGAAGAGCACTGCCTCCATGACGACGTCCAAGGTCACAAAGGAGATGAAGCTAACTGAAAAACAAAAAAAAGTTTCAGCTTTGTGCAGGCTGGCTTTCTAGCTTAGGCTAGGTATCGCTCGCCTATCGAAAGCAAACAAAGAAGGCTTGCTCGCTCCTTTAGCAATGAGCCGACGGTTTCACGCACCGTCGGCCTTCTTGGACACTTTAGCATTATTTAGCATTATTGGGATTAGCATTTTAGGCTAACTCAGTTCCTTTGTCATCGAGTTAAAGTCTTGTAGCGGGGCCTCTTGCTCTTATTTGCGGAAAGAAGAAGTGCCTCCAACCGACCAGCGCGACCATCTGGACGGCGCTCAACGATGTGCGTTTTTGGGACGCAACTGTTGTTTGGTTGCTGGGTGTGTCGTTTGCGAACGGGGTGGCTCGAGTCTTTAAATTAATCATAGGAACCGACTCCTTTCAAAGTGGGGTTTTGTAGTTAAGGAACGTAACGGCTCTATGGGCCAGCTTTTTGAATGGAGACAGGAGCCGACTTTTTTTTTTTTAATTAGTGATGTGTCATTTGCAAACATAACGGCTCCATACCTGTCAACCTGTACGGTTTTGCCATACAAAGTACGTTTTTTTATGCATTTCAAGACGAGTACGACGTACAAGAAAATCTGTACAGAAAACGCTAATTTGTCAATGATGGGTACCATCCGGTACACACCGACTCTCACGAAATGGCAAATCAATCAAGTCAAAGGAGTTCGCTGCAGAAGCCTCCATCTTGGGATTGTTTTTTTTTGTTGCAAACAAAGCAAGCGGTTTGATGCTACTGTGCGCATGCGTCTGCCGCCTGGGGATTTCCCATCATGCATCATTCCGGAAAAAAAAATGGTGTACGATTATTTTGTATTTGCACAGGAAAATACGACGGTTTGTACAGGCATGGAGCCGTGGAGGTTGACAGGTATGCGGCTCTGTGATCTATTTGACGTAAACGATGGGACATGGCTATCTCCTTTCAATGTGTCATTAAACGTAACAGCTCTTTGAAGCCAAAGACGGGAGCTGGCTCCCTCCGAGATAGTGATGTGTCATTCGCAAACTAAGGGCTCTGTAAGCCGACTCTTTCCCGTGACGTTCCCAAACAAGAACACCGACCTCCACGCTTTATTTATGAATGTTTAAATCATTGATAGTACATTTGTTAAAACATGTCGTACATTAATTAAATGGACTGCGGTTTGCCCTTTACAAAAAATAAGCGTAGGGATATTGGTGTTGACGAGTTATAATTAGCTCAGAATCCAACAAGAGAGTGAAAAACCTCAATTGTGTTTTTTCTTGATCACAAAGAGTATGTCATTGTACTGTATCATAGTTTAAGAAGATATTTTTTTCTACTTGACGGATCTTGCCTATCATTGGCTATTTTTGGTCCATGTCAAAAAATAATTTAAAAGGATTATCTATCCATCTATCTATCCATCTATCTATCTACCCTGGTCATATCCCTCGAGAGGGGTTGACCGACAGCAGGACAAACACATATACAAAAACAAAGAAAAGGAAAAAGTAGCAAAAAACACAAAGAAATTGACCATGGCCAACCCAAATGCCCAAACACACAAACACGTTAAGCACCTCGGCACCCAAGTTGGTCATGTTTTCAGCCCTCCAGATGAAACGGGACACAAGAAAGTGGCCATGTCACTCGGGTCAGGGTGACACAACACACTTTTCTGTTCAACAGCAGGGCCCGGCAGCTTTCATGGCCGCATCATACAGGTGCCCTGTCCATCTCTTAGAACAGTGATTTTCAACCACTGTGCCACGACACACTAGTGTGCTGTGAGAAATTATCCAATGTCACTTTTTAAAATGTAAAATTTTACAAAACATTTATGAATCATTTTCTGCAAATATCATGTCATTGTCAAGTGTCTGTGTTGTAAAAATTGGGGGTATTATAAATGATATTGTGATTAAACTGTCAGGAACCAGGAACGGAGACGGGAACCCAGTTGCGTTAGTTTCTTAGTTTTATTGAGAGGGAGACGTAAGCTGGCACCCACGATCCAGTGATCATTGATTGTGGGGAGCAGGTCGCTCGGGACGCAGAAGTGGCACTTCTCTGGTGAGCGAATAGCGGTGTCGAAGAGGGAAAAGCAGGTCGGCTTACCGGGGCGCAGGAGCAGAGACGTGATCAAACAGAAACAGGTTGAAGCCAGGAAACGTACGAGAGTCAAAAACAGGGAGTCAGGTTCGGAAGGCTTGCCTTAGCGGGAGCTGAAGGTTCGCAACGATCGGACGCCGGTAACAGGGAATCGGGGGGTTTAAAAAGTGGCAAGGAGCCAATCAGCGACCAGGGCTGTTGGCGCCACCGGGGCTGCCGCAGGTGTCCCGAATCAGTAATCATGACATAAACATACTGTTCAGTGTCATTTTATTACATTTTTGGTTAGTGGTGTGCCGCAAAATTTTTCCAATGTAAAAACATGCCCTGGCTCAAAAAAGGTTGAAAAACACTGCCTAGAACACATCCAACATCCCACTATCCTTTCAAAACACCTCTCCAGTCATTCCTCTTACCAACAAGAGCTCTAATTTCCACTACATTTAGACCTCTTTCCTCCAGTGCACTCATAACACCAACCATCCATGCCAATCGCGGCCTTCCTCTTGGTCTCCTTCCATTTACTTCTGCTCTGTAAATCCTCTTCAACATTCACTCCTCATCCATCCTCTCCATGTGTCCAAACCAACCTCTCGAATTTCTACATTCTTACTTATCACCTTTACCTTTATACAATGGCACCACACATGCACTGCACCAATCAACAGGAACCACACCACTTAAAAAGCATACATTCAACAAGCGTACTAACCAGTCAATCATAGCAGTGCCACCTTTTTTCAAGCATTCAGCAGTGCAAACATCCAACCCAGGCACCTTCCCCCCTTTCATTTCGTTCACTGCCTCTTGCACGTCCCATTTTTCTGGAAATAAGGACCCATTCGCGTAGACGTACTCACAATTTATTGGGCGAAGAAGAGGAAGGCGCACAATCGATCCGGGAATCGATGGTCGCAGGAGTGGATTAGAAATCCACTCAAAAGATAAGAAAGTCCAAAAAACAAACGGATCAGACCAAAACTAAAACAGGATCAAATACGGGCAGATTCACAGAACTAGGCATTTAACAGGATTTAATAGAAGTCATACATAAGTCTCACATACATTTCACAGAAGTTTAACAAGTATAACAAACGTTCCAGCTAAGCACAGTTCAAAGGAACGCGTCTAAGTACTCCAAAAAGCAATCAGTCAAATGCGTCTCAGCCGGTGTTCATGGGCGGGGCCACCTGGGCGCTGAGACAACCGCGCCAGAATCCGGCGCCACCCGGCTGGGACCAATTGGGCGCCACGGCAACCGCCCCAGACGTGACATCTTCCACAGGCTTCACATTTAAACGACCCAACACGGGCATTCTCCCCATACCACCAATCACCTCGACTCTCACTTCTCTACCATCCTCCCACGTTCTGCAACTCCTCAAAATACCCTGTCCATTTCATCCTGACTGCACTACCACTAACCAGCAATCTACTGTCCCTATCTTTCACTTTCTCTTCCTTTCCAGACTTGCTCTTTCTTACTCTTTTCAGTTATTTCCAGAACACTTTCCTCCTTTCCTCAAAATTCACTCCTATCTTTCGACACCATTCATCATTTGCTTTCCTTTTCGCTGCTTCTACGACCGCTTTTACCAACCTTTTTTTCACTTTATACCTTTCATACGCCTCACCACTCTTATCATGCAGGCCACTCCTCAAAGGCACGTTTCTTCTCTGTCACAGCCTCTGAGACCACATCGTTCCACCATTAACTTCCTTTCCTAATACCTCGACCAACTTTTCTCATTCGACACACTTCTTTCCACACTCTACACATCTCTTCTACTAATCCGTTCATACTCTTCCCCTATCCTCTCTTTAAACTCTCTTTCCTTTTCTGCCTTTTTCAACTCTGACATTTTGACCTCTTCTCTCACACTCTTCCTATAACAAGCCTCAACGATCCATCTGTTCTCAGTTTTCCTTCCACATAAAAATGATCAGACATACCACTCATTTCACCTCTGTAAACATGCAAATATAACAATCTAATTAACATCCCTTTCCTAACCACTACATAATCCATCAGTCTGCCATCTCACCACCATCCACTCTGACTCTGTCCCTCTTTTTAAACAATGTGCTAGCAATCACTAACTTATTTTTCACACATAACACAATCAATTTCTTCCCACTCTTATTTCTTCCTGGTACTCCATATCTACCAACCACATTTTCAACCATTTCATCACCCACCCTAGCATTCAGGTTACCTAGTATTACCACTTTCCACCCCTCTTTTGCACTTGCCAGACATTTGGACAAATCCTTCCAGAACTCCTCTCTCTCCTCAGCACTTCTTTCTGAACCAGGTCTATACGCACTTATGAACATCCATACTTCTACACTTCACTTTAATCGCACCCACATCAATCTCAAATATATCTCTTTACACTCCACCAGTTTTTCCCTTGCTTTCTCATTCACAAGCACAGCCACTCGTTCTCTAGCATGTACACCTGTAACTACAGACTTTTTACCATGCATACCTCCAAGCTGTAATTCACCCTTTCCTTTCATCTTTGTTTCCCTCAAAGCTAACACATCAACCTTCCTTTTAGTCATCATCCTTCCAATGTCCTCTTTCTTCCACTCAGTCGCTTTACTTCCACATCCTCTCACATTTAGTGACCCTATAACTAAGGTTTGCGAGACCTTTCAGTCTCCCACCCCCCTTTCTTTGCTTTGCTGTCTCTTGGGAGTAGAGATAGAGAGGAAAAGATCCCCAGTTCCCTCGCTCCCTCAACTTTTGTTGCCTCTTACAACACGCAGCGGACCACAGTGGGAGGATTCTCACACCTCCCAGGCGGAGAGGCCCCGACAAAAACAGGGAGTCAGGTTCGGAAGGCTTTTCTTAGCGGGAGCTGAAGGTTCGCAACGATCGGACCCCGGTAACAGGGAGTCGTGGGGTTTAAAAAGTGGCAAGGAGCCAATCAGTGAAAGGACACATAGATTTTAAAATACAAAAAAAAAATTGAAATCAAAATCAAATTGTGTATTTTCTTAAAATAATCAGTTTTAAAAATGTAAGACAAGTACTGTTCAGTATAACAAATGACAGTGTGGCAAAGTGGCTGTTCTGGGAATAAAAAAGTCTTAAAGTAGTGTATGATTTGACCACAATATGTCACTGTAATGCAGGGATTTCCAACCTTCTCAGGCTGAGAGCTACAATTTGTCATTCATTTTGCGCAAAGGGCACCCATTTTCATATGTATTTGTATAACAACATATTATGTAATCAATCCATTGTTACTATGTTATTACCTGGTTAATATATTGAGGTAGGATTAAATAGTCCCAGTTAACCACAAAACATAATTTACACGAATACTCACAAGACCTAGCACTGGTGAGCTATTTTCAGAACAGGTTCACAGGCACCTCGGCTGTCCTTAGGGGGTACCGTGGTTCCCATGGGCACCACATTGGAGACCACTTATGTGGTGCAACTGAAAACGAGTGCTAAAAAGCACAAGAAATAATACAAACTACATAATCTCAAAGCGCACGCTGTTTCTTCTCAAACTATCCTCCCTACCGAGCTAGTCTGTGTGACTTAGCCAGTCCATGGGAACTAGTTAGTCTGTGTGAATACTAGTGTTTAGTTTTTTTGATAAGTGCTACCTTCCTATTCCCTCTTATTGGTGGGGAGCCTGCCCCTGCCCTTCACTTTCAAAGGCTGACCTATGAAGCCATTTCGTTCACGAAAGACTCATTGTTCTTGTCCTGGGAGCAATAAAGTTTTGTCTATGACGTTACCAGCTGAGCAATGGCGGACACGCAGACGAGCCAAAACGTGGAAGACTGTCCAGAGAGAAATAAAAAGATGAAATCTAAAGCTAAAACAAAACGGCTTTTTGAAGAAAACCAATCCGACCAGGTAATGAACCGTAACCGAACACGACTGGAACCGTCCTTCTTACTAGACCCCGAATTCTTAGCACGCGGAGAAAATGTCGGAGAAAAAAGAAGCTCGATTTGGACTGGTACAAAACACTAGAAATTGGTGGCCCCAAATTCTGTAACCCCGCTCATTCTTGCGGTGACCTTAGAAGGACATTGTGTATTCATTAGCGCCACTTAGTTGTTTAAAAAAAGACTTCATTTCATTTTCATAACATGAGGCTCAACCAACATGAGCTGACAAAGCCTAATTGACGGTTATCGTTTTTTCTATGGGTACCCCCCTAAACAAAAAAATATTGAGAGAGGCAAAAAAAAAAAAATTTGAGGTCATTTTTATAGGTGGGGTTTATAGTTTGAGGGGTCCTCAGAAAGTTTAAAATCAGATATATTCTCTAGTAAGTATGTGTTAACTATGTCTAACTGAGTTCAAAGAGTCCTTATATTGTTTTCCCACTGTGCATAACTGCTTTTATCTCACTTTTAGCACCACTGTTTCGCTACAGTACTGTAGGAAACAGAAAAGTGGTGATTCAAGTCATATTTATTTATATAGCCCTTTATCACAAGTAATCTCAAAAGGCTACACAGACCACAGATGATGGCAAACTACAGACTATTATTACACCATCTCCTTATCTAAAACGTACATGAGGCAAAGGAAAAACTCAAAACCTCAACATGGGGTAAATGAAACCTTGAGAAGAGACCATACATGAGGCAAGTTTGGGCTTTTATAAGACATCTTTAACAACGCACCCCACCAAAAAAAGTGTCACTTTGGAAAAGCAAACATTATATAAACTCATTAACAGAGCAGATCATTTTAATTAATTAACAAGTATTCTTTTTGCATCATGTTACATAATAATTGAATTGATACAAACACCAAAAATCTGAAAAGCTGTTTGAGAGCTTAAAGCTGAAAGAGTTAAGTTGAAATGAATTAAAAGTTTACTGTAGATTTAAAAAGGTCTATTATAATGTAGAAGAATAATACATTTTAAAAATATCAACTCAATTTTTGCATAATGCTTCATTATTTTTGGTTTTATATAATTTAGAAAAATCTACATGTCAAGTCATGTTTATTTTTATAGCCATTAATCACAGGGGTCTCAAAGGGCTGCACAGACCACAGATGATTGTAAACCGCAGACTATTATTACACCATCCCTTGATCTAAGACCTACATGAGGGCAAGAAAAACTCAAAAACCTCAACATGAGGAAAATGAAGAAACATTAAGAAAGGGACTGCATATGAGGTAATTCCCCTTCCAGCATGACCAGGCTGCAATGGATGTTGCAATAACAAATAATACACTGACTTTGTCAACATGAAATATACTGTAGGTCATGCAAAAGCTATAGAAGTGTTTTAAGCCTAGATTTAAACAGTTCCTCTGAGGTTGCAGATGGAATCTCAGGGGGCAGAGCATTCCACAATATCGTTGCCCGAATGGAGAACTCTCTCGATACTACGGTATATCTTCTTGGCTCTTGGGATCACTAGTAGACCAGCATTTTCAGAGCGAAGGCTCCAGACCGGAATATGGGGGGGAAATTAAATCTGAAAGGTATGGGGGATTCCATGCATGATTTTGTACAATACCAATATAACCTTAAAATTAAATCTTAAGCTAACAGGGAGCCAATACAGATTAGCTAAAATCGTGGTAATGCAACTTTCTTGTCTTAGTTAAAAGCCTTGCTGCAGCATTTTGTACCAGCTGCAGGCTCTTGATTTTGGACTTCGGGAGACCGGAAAGTAGTACATTACAGTAATCGAGAAAGGAGGTAACAAACGCATTAAGTATAATTATCTGCAATGGACTGGGACAACATAGGGCAAATTTTATCAATAAATGCGAAGATGGAAAAAAACTGTTCTAGTAATATTCTTAACATGTGTTTGGAAGGAGAGATTGTGGTCAAATCTGACACCTAATTTTTTGACTGAGTCACTCTGGGTGATATTACATATGTCTATGTTCAGAGCAGTTTTTGAGGACAAGTCACGGCATTTAGATGGACCAATAATTAACATTACAGTCATTTCAGAGTTGAGGCACAATAAGTTGAGTGACAGCCATTCTTTTATCTCAGTGAGGCAGTCCTCCAAATTTCCACAGTTCAGAGGGGCCGATTCCTCTATCGGAAGATATAGTTGAGTGTCATCTGCGTAGCAATGAAAACCTATATTATACTTGCGAATAATATCAACTAATGGAAGCATGTAAATGCTGAAAAGAAGAGGGCCAAGTACTGAACCCTGTGGAACACCACAGGTAACACTAAAGGGCTCAGATTTCATTTCACATTATTTAACACAGTGCAATCTATCTGAGAGGTAGGATCTGAACCATAAGAGGCCGGTTCCTGAGAGACCAATCCATTTTTACACCCGGTCTAGTAAGATATTATTGTCCACAGTGTCAAAGGCAGCAGCAAGAGTGATGAAGTGCCGGAGTCCATTGCCAGTAGAAGATCATTGGCTACCTTAATCAAGGCTGCCTCAGTAGAGTGATTAGCCCTGAATCCTGATTGCATAGATTCAAAAAGATTATTCTCAGATATAAAATCATTCAGCTGCTGTGCCACAACTTTTTCAAGTACTACTCTAGTCTATAATTACTTAAGATTTCTGGATCAAGGTTGGGTCGTTTCAGTGTGGGTTTAATAACGGCGGACTTAAAAGCTGCTGAAACTACACCTGAGGAGAGTGATATGTTTATAATATTTAGATCTGAAGGTCAAAGTACGCCAAAAAGACCTTTAATCACAGAACCCGGAAGCGGTTTGGCCGTATTCACCACCTGTTTAGGATTACCAGTGACATCACTAAATCGGGAAAAAAATCCCTATACAGCCACCATGTCGCGCATCTATAATTTTCAGACCTTTGATATATGACAGATTTACATGGTCTTTAGAAATCTCTTCTCGTATGTGTTGAATCTTCTTATTAAAGACTATAAAGTCATGGGCTAAATAATTAGTATACTGGACTGTCTCAGAAAATTAGAATATTGTGATAAAGTTCTTTATTTTCTGTAATGCAATTAAAAAAACAAAAATGTCATACATTCTGGATTCATTACATATCAACTGAACTATTTCAAGCCTTTTATTATTTTAATTATACTGAATTTGGCCTACAGCTTAAGAAAACTCAAAAATCCTATCTCAAAATATTAGAATATTTCCTCAGACCAAGTAAAAAAATAATTTTATAACAGCAAAACTAAATCAAACATTTGAAAATGTCCATTGATGCACTCAGTACTTGGTTGGGAATCCTTTTGCACGGATTACTGCATCAATCCGGCGTGGCATGGAGGCAATCAGCCTGTGGCATTGCTGAGGTGTTATTGATGCCCAGGATGCTTCGGTAGCTGCCTTCAGCTCATTTGCATTTGCAGGTCTGGTGTCTTTCATCTTCTTCTTAACTATACCCCACAAATTCTCGATGGGGTTCAGGTCAGGGGAATTAGCAGGCCAATCAAGGACAGTGATGCCATGGTCAGTGCACCAGTTACTGGTGGTTTTGGCACTGTGGGCAGGTGCCAGATCATGCTGGAAAATGAAATCCTCATCTCCATAGAGCTTTTCAGCAGATGGAAGCATGTAGTGCTCTAAAATCTCTTGGTACACAGTTGCATTTACTCTGGACTTGATGAAACACAGTGGACCAACACCAGCAGCTGACATGGCTCCCCAAACCATTGCTGACTGTGGGAACTTCACACTGGATTTCAAGCAACTTGGATTTTGCTCCTCTCCAGCCTTTCTCCAGACTCTGGCGCCTTGACTTCCAAATGAAATGCAAAACTTGCTTTCGTCTGAAAAGAGGACTTTGGACCACTCTGCAACTGTCCAGTGCTTCTTCTCCATAGCCCAAGTCAGACGCTTCTTCCGTTGTCTTGAGTTCAGAAGTGGCTTGACCATGGGAATACGGCTATTGTAGCCCATTTCCCGGACACGTCTGTGAACTGTGGCTTTTGATACCTGGACTCCAGCTACAGCCCACTGTCTTTGAAGCTCCCCCAAATTCTGGAAGCGGCTCTTCTTCACAATTTTGTTAAGGCTGCGGTCATCTCTCTTGGTTGTGCAGCGTTTCCGGCCACATTTTTCCCTTCCAACAGACTTTTTGTGGATATGCTTTGAAACTGCACTCTGTGAACAGCCTGCTCTTTGAGAAATTTCTTTTTGTGTCTTACCCTCCTGATGGGGGGTATCAATGATGGTCCTCTGGACAGCAGTCAGATCAGCAGTGTTCCCCATACTTGTGATTTAGTTTACTGAACCAAGCTGAGTGTTTTTAAGGCTCAGGAAACCCTCGCAAGGTGTTTCGAGTTAATTAGATGACTCGGGTGATTAGTTGAATAGCCTACTTGTATACTTTTTCATTATATTCTAATATTTTGAGATAGGATTTTTGAGTTTTCTTAAGCTGTAGGCCAAATTCAGCAATATTAAAATAATAAAAGGCTTGAAATAGTTCAGTTGATGTGTAATGAATCCAGAATGTATGACATTTTTGTTTTTTTAATTGCATTACAGAAAATAAAGAACTTTATCACAATATTCTAATTTTCTGAGACAGTCCAGTATAGTTGTTGTTTTTTTCCCTTTTGCGCATGTTAACGTTTTTCATTTATTTTTCCTTAACTGAATGTAAAAGCCCCCCCAATTCCGTTGATAACAATAAAGGCCACTCATTCATTTATTTATTAACAGTGTTAGAAATTATTTTTCTAAAATATTAATTAACAGCACAACAATCTGAAAAGCCAAAAAAAACTGCCCTTTTTAGTGAACCCAGCCAAATGAGCTGTTTCTTTAAAAAGACAAAAACAAACAGGATTTCCATCAATCATTTTTTTTTTTTAATATATAAAAAACAAAAGAAAACAAACAAGACAACAAATGTGAAAACTAACAGTGTTGGGAAATATCTACCAGAATAAAGTCATTTTCAAAATTCAGTGTTAATTTTTTAGAGGTAGTGTCCTTCATACCTATAGTCCATTAATTTCCTCTATTTGTCCTGGAATGGGTCTGCTGTATTCTTATTAGAAAAGTTGTCCTCTTCATTACAAATAATTGCTCCACAGTGCACACCATTGTCATACTCCAAACTGGAGTTTTTTTAATACCATGGTGTTATTACCGTATTTTCTGCACTATAAGGCGCACCTAAAAGCCTTTATTTTTTTCAAAAGCTGACCATGCGCCTTATAATACAGTGCGCCTTATTGATGGATCAATATTAAATCGCAAAGTTTTCCAACTAACTTGCAGCCGCCGACTAGATTTTCCCCCGAACGCCAAGTAGTACGCGGTGTATGCTGGGATTTATTTACCGGCGTTTCATTGGCTAACCAATGTGTCAATCATCATTTGAATCGATCACTATTGGCTAAAGTTATTCGGAGGTCAAGGGGCGGATCCTTTTTATCATTTACAGGCTGGCATTGGCTTAAACGGCAAAACAAAGCCTGCAATTGGCCGAAAAAGATGTGTCAATCATCAGTTGAATCGATCACTATTGGCTAAAGTTATTCGGAGGTCAAGGGGCGGATCCTTTTTATCATTTACAGGCTGGCATTGGCTTAAACGGCAAAACAAAGCCTGCAATTGGCCGAAAAAGATGAATGTGAATAGCATGTGGCTGACGGCATAGAGAAAGCATTTTTTTCGATTCTGTCTTTGTAAATATTATATTCTCCTGGATTTACTACCCTCACGGATATAAGAGGACATTGGCTGCACATTATTATGAACACAACGACTTCGGTGAGCTACTCCGGGTTTTATATTGTCCCTGTATCTTGTTTCAGACTGAACTCGATGTTTCTGTGATAAGCGGTGCAGATAATGGATGGAATGGAGTGTCTATTTTTAAATTAAACCCAATTCCAAGTGTTTATTGTCATATGCACAGTAACGTTGCGAGCGAAAAAGAAAATAGTAACTAAGGAATGGTTGGCATTTCTTGAATCCCAAGATTTAAACCTTCCGAATGATGTAACGATGCATTTGAGTGACATCGTACGGACACCGCATCCGCACGTGTTCTCGACACGTATTTGCGTCTTTGCAAGCTTTCGGAATGTTAAGGGGGTAATTAGTTTGACTGAACTATCTGACTGTTTTGTCGACGTTCCCATTGTAGCGCCTTATAATCCGGTGCGTCTTATGTATGTCAAAAATAGGACCAAAAACTATTTTTCCGGGGTGCGCCCTATAACCCGGTGCGCCTTATAGTGTGGAAAATATGGTACTTTTTTGGTTGCTGTACTCATTTTTCTTTCTGCAATATTCTTTTAGATTCCCCTAACGGAACACTTTGAATGTTTTAGGTATCCCACAATTTTTGGCGGTTGGTCCTTTTTAGTGAGCCGAGCCGAACTAGTCGGTTGTCTGAAAAGAGCTGGAATTCCATCACTAGTGGCGATCCTTGTGCAATGTTTGTCCCACAGATTTTCTGCATCAAAGTTTGCGACAAAAAGGAAGACGACGAAGAGGAAGATGAGGACAAGTCTGAGAGCGAGGAAAGCGTTTTTTCCGGCCTGGAGGATTCAGCAAGCGACGGTGAGGATGACGAACAAGACGAAGACGTTCAACAGGTAGGATGTTGTTCTTCTTTCTTTTATTCTTATATTACAAGAGAAGTTACAATTTAAATCGAACATACCTTGTACATTTTTTATCAACAAGTGCATATGCAAAATAATTGGACCTGACAAAAATGCAGGGTGGAGAAATGTCAAATGACAGCATAGGATACATACGCCCAACATGCACTCAACAAAATATAGAAAGCAACATCATCAGGCACGAATTTAGAAGGGTAATAGCTTCAATTTTTTTCAAATACCAGCTCAGTAGCCTAGATGGTAGGGCGCCCGCTCTGAGACTGGGAGGTCGCTGGTTCAAGCCTCGGCCGAGTCATACCTAAGACTTACAACATTGGTACTCATTGCCTCCCTGCTTGGCGCTCAGCATTAAGGGTTGGAATTGGGGGGTTTGGTCACCTAATGACTAAAATGGCTGCCCCCTGTTTGGCTGCGGCTGCATCGGCTCGTTACAGTTTAACTGTACGGGTCAGGTGTATCGACATTTCGTTCTGTGTGCGATGTTACAAAGAATGACAATAAAAGTAAATTCTTCTTCTAAATAAGTGATTATGAAATTTCATTTCATTTCAAGTGATTAGAGGAAGCCACTTTAGGGAAAAGAATGTGTGGTGGACCCTCTCCAAGTGTACCAGATCTTAAGTTTTAGAAGGTACATAGTATTCTTGAATTACTTTGAGATTTCCTTTGCAGAAATAAAAATAGCCTTGCTAATAAAATGTGAAGGCGATAGTATCCTTTTGTGTAGTAATCAATTCAATCAATGTGTCTGTTACACCAAATATTTCAATTGATGGGGATGATTGTAAATCCACCTGTAGAATAGCTGACATAGTGACATAGCTGTTACAAAAGGTGTCCAGATTTGGGCAGCAGTAGTACATATGAATTAGATTGCAGGGGGCGCCATGGAATTCACACCTATCCAGGAAATCTGGGTAGATGTGAGGAAAGTTTGCTCTCTTTCTACTATTTGCTTGTTAACATGCAGAAGGATGCGCTGGACAGCGGCGTCGGCCACAGCCAAGAAGAGTACGAGCACGACTCGTCGGATGAAGAAGTAAGATCTTGTTTACGTTATCCAAGGCTAATGTTACATTATCGTAGCAGCACAACTTTTTTGTGTGAATGTTTAGCAATTCTGCATTTTTCTTGATTGCGCACCAGGACATCAGGAACACTGTGGGGAACATTCCCATGGAGTGGTATAACGATTACCCTCACATTGGCTACAATCTAGACGGGAAAAAGATTTTCAAGCCAATCAGAAACAAGGATGAGCTAGACCATTTTTTGGACAAAATGGAGAACCCTGACTACTGGTGAGCCACAGGCCAATAATGTCGGGGAAGGGGTGGGTCGAAGCATGCTAACATGCTATTGTCCTGAGCGCAGGAGGACTGTTCACGACAAGCAGACGACAACGGACGTGGTGCTGACAGACCAGCAGGTGGCGCTGGTTAAACGCTTGCAGAAAGGACAGTTTGGAGACGCTAACTTTGACGAATACCAGGTGAGGCCTGTTGCCGTCTCCTTATGCTAACGTGCTAACGCACTATCATTTTTGTTAGCCGTCGGTGGATTTCTTCAGCAAAGATGTGATGCTTCATCCTGTCACTAACCGTCCAGCTGACAAACGAAGCTTCATCCCGTCCTTGGTGGAAAAGGAGAAGGTAGGAAGGCGGCCATCATGAGAAGTCCGGCTCTTTTGAGAGAAGTGGCTCTTTCAGCTTGGCTCACTAAAAATAGTCGGCCCCTAAACAGCTCTTTAGATTTTTTTTTAATGGTGTGTTATCAATAATAATGAGCGTGAAAGAGAAATAAGGCGAGAGCAAAAGTAAAACGGGGAGAAAGAAAGTGGGGGAGATTCCAATTATTTATTGTCACTGTCAAAAAGACCAACAAAACTTTAACTTATTTGATTCATCCAATAATTTAAACATAATGCAAAATCCACGGAATAGATATTTAGAATTAATATCCGTGAAACCAAAACCCCATAAATAACTCAATGTAAACATTAAAAGTGCGGACATTGTAGAGAAAAGGGAAAGTGAGGAGACAGAAGGTGAGGGAGGCAAAGGGATAAGCGAGAGAAGGTGAGTGAGAGAAACAGAGAGGCGAGTGATAAACATGGAAAGAGAGTGAGAACCAGAGAGGAAAAACGGGAAGAAAATGCCTGAAAAATAGAGAAAGCAGGAGAAAAATGGAAAGTGAGAGAAAGAAAAAGGGTGAGGGAGAAAAAGAGAAAGTATGGACAGGAAATGTGGGAGGTACAGAAGTGAGAAAGGCGGGGAGAAAAAAGCAATAGAAAGCGAAAAGGAGAAAGAAAAACAAAGCGAGAGAGAAAGCTAGAGAGAAGTTTCTTGAAGGGTGCTGGTTCCTGATTGACTGGTAGCTGGTTCTTTTCCTTCACTTGAAAAAGCTGTTTTGTTCACAAATAGCCACCATTATGGCATGACTTCCTTTTTGGTCCTCTTTTAGGTGTCCAAGCTGGTGCACGCCATCAAGATGGGGTGGATCAAGCCCAGGCGGGCACGGCCCCCCACCCAAGGGTGCTTCTACGACCTATGGGGCAGCGAAGACCCCTCACCTATCTTCCAACACAGGATGCACCTGCCCGCTCCTAAGAACCCCTTACCAGGGCACCATGAGTCCTACAACCCTCCCCCCGAGTACCTTTTCACTGAAGATGAGGTGTGTTAGCCCCAGCCAAGTAGCTGATGCCGTCCTCTCATTGACACAATCCTGTTTTTTTGTTTTTGTTTTTTTTTTTTTGTTTTTTTAGCGGACCGTGTGGGAGCAGCAGGACCCCTCTGACAGGAAGTTGCCCTTCGTGCCCGCCAAGTTTGCCAGTCTACGTCAAGTGCCCGCTTTCCCTCGATTCATTCACGAGAGATTTGAACGATGCCTGGACCTCTACCTTTGCCCCCGACAGAGGAAAATGAGGGTAAACAATTCATCACATCCACTACACAGCATTATATCCAGACAGAAGAGCAGCTTCAGCGACAGACTGCTGTCACTGTCTTGTACCACGGACAGACTGAAGTGATCTTTTCTTCCTCATGCCATGAGGCTCTTTAACTCCACCCGGCGGAGTGAAGGCCCACATTAAACCACACCCCCTACATTGCATATTACCGTACTTTTATTGCAGTGTGTATTATATGTAGCACTATTTAAATACTCTACACGACACGCTACAGTGGGTATTAGCACGTCACATCGGGTATTTGTATATTGTATTCCTTTTGCTTTATTATTGTAATGTTCTCAGCGAAGGGATGCTGCTGTAAATGTGAATTTCCCTGTGGGGATGAATAAGGTATCTATCTATCTATCTAAAAAACTTAAACTACTGTATTTTATACACATTATAAGGGTCACCCCCCAAAAATTGTCTTTACCTTTGCCGACACAGAAGAAATTGAGGGGGAAAAACTTCCAACCAGTGTTCCCTCTAAGCTGCGCGCGTGCGCAATTGCGCACTGCTTGCACATTCTCAGCGCACGAGATAATCTAGCCAGCGCACAAAAATGAGGGCTCAAAATTAAATTAAGAAGCGACTTAAGTCAAAGTTACAGTGCATGAAGGTGAAAATACACGGGTTTCCCTGACGTTGTGTCCTAAATGCGGTATTTTGAAGTCGAGTCAAAGTAGAACAAAGTTGAGTAAAGTTAGTAGAGAACCGGCTTCTTCGGCTCGGCTCACTAAAAGGAACCGGCTTTTTCGGGTCCTAAACGGCTCTTCAGGTTGTTTTTGCTTCTTTAATCCCAAATGACCAAATATTAGGTATAATTATGCACAACATGACTTAAAGGAAGGGGGGGATAGAACAAAAAAGAAAAAAATTCCAAAACGAAAAAGTAGTGAAAAGCTGAGGAAAAAAAACAAAAAAGAAGGAACAATTTAGAAAAAAAGCCAGAAAAAAGAAAAGAAAGGAATGTAGGAAAAAAAGTAAATAGAGAACAAAAAGAAAAAAAGTAACAAAAAAGTAGAAAAAAAACACGGAAAAATGAAGAAAAAGTTTGTGTTGCATTCAAATAATTTCCAATTATATCAAGTGAATCTTGTTGCCAACACTGTACTTCCACCAAAAAAATGTGATTAAGTACAGTTCTGTATCTTACAACTGACTAAATAAGCCCCCAAAAATGTTAATATTATGCGACAAAATATATCAGGCAACAAAAAGAAATGGATATCTTGTGAAAGAATTGTAAGAACAAACGATGTTTGTAGGCCGTACAACCTTTGCAATAGTACATGAGTCATCAAACTGGGTGCCCTTTGCACAAATCAGTAACAAACAGGGTTTGTACACATACACAAAAATAAAGAAAATGAAAAAAGGTAAAAAGAACAAAAAACACCCAAAAGGTTTTGGGGGGACCATGGTCAACCCAAATGCGCAAACACTCATACAATTTAAGCACCTTGGCACCCAAGTTGGTCATGCTTTCGTCCCTCCAGATGAAACGGGACACAAGAAAGCGGCCATGTCACTCGGGTCAGGGTGACACAACACACTCTTCTGTTCAATAGCAGGGCCCTACAGCTTTCACTAGTTTGCGCCTGCCGCATCATACGGGTGCGCTGCCCATCCCTTAGAACGCGTCCAAATATCCCACTATCCTTTCACAACACGTCTCCACTCATTCCTATCACCAACAAGAGCTCTAGCTTCTACTATATTTAGACCTCTTTCCTGCAGTGCACCCATAACACCATCCATCCACGTCAATTGCGGCCTTCCCCTTGGTCTACTTCCATTTACTTCTGTTCCGTAGATCCTCTTCAACATCCTCTCCTCATCCATCCTCTCCATGTGTTCAAACCTACTGTCTTATCCACACGCTTGCTCAGTTTCACTACTACTCCAGTTCTGTCTCTCACTATTTCATTTCTCGATCCATACAATCTTGTCACTCCTAACATACTCCTCAAACACTTCTTCTCAAAAACGTTTAATTTCCTTTTCAAATCTGCGTTCAGGCTCAAAGTTTCTGCACCATACCACACAGTCTGCACAATCACACTCTCATACAGTCCCCTCTTAACCTCCATACTCATACCCTTGTTGCTCATCACTGTCCTCAGAGCACCCAAAACCTTGCTTCCTTGATTCACTCTGCAATACTGTAAAGTAGGCTCAAACGTATTTGCTCAATGTGTATATTTCTGAACAGTTGATTTTCTTTTTGACCATCTCTTAGTCTTTCTGTCTTTGTTTAAAGGTGTCTGTGCTTTTCCATGTCTTTGTCTCAACATACCAGTACTTTTCCATGTCTTGTGGTTTAAATAGAACACAGAGGCAGACGGTGGGTGACCCAGAGTGAGTGTGGACGGTGAGCGAGAACGAGCCAGTTGCTTGTCCTCCCGCTACTCTCCCCGCTTCAGCTGGTTAAAAACGTAATTAGTCTTTGACTGATGTTTTTTTTTCTACCAATTTATACCTCTCCAACTCGTCAGTGGTCTGCTTCTTAGACCCCACAAATACCCCGCTCTCCATTCCACCAACTGCAGCCACATCACAACCCAAGTACCTAAAGCTTTCAACTTCCTCCAGCACCTGTCCATTCAACCTTACTCCCAACACCATGCCCACTCCATCACGTGAACACTTCATGACCTTTCTCTTCCCAAAATTCACACATAACTTACGCCTATCACACACTCTTCCAAACTCCCATTACCAACCTTCTCAATGTTTCCTCAGAATCCGTTACAAGCACTGTCATCTGCAAACAACAACTGACTTACCTGCCACACCGCTCCACTGTTATCCATCATCTTTACACCTCTGCCAAATCTTCTTGCATTCACTTCTCTCACCACACCATCCATGTAGACATTAAACAGCCATGGTGACATCACACACCCCTGTCTTACACCAGTGAAGACGGGGAACGACTCATTTGTCTCACTCCCTACTCTTACACATGCTCTGTTGTTCTTATAAATATGAAATGATCTGAAATGAAATGATCTGCATTTATATAGCGCTTTTCAAGTCAATGACTTCCCAAAGCGCTTTACATTGTGCTTCACATTTCCCGATAGCGGCCGTGATCTGTGCAGCCATGTAAGGCGCTAACCTGCTTATTGGGGGTATTGGGGGGTTCAGTGTCTTACCCAAGGACACTTCGGCATGTAACACGGACAAGCCGGGATTCGAACTGGGATCCCTTAATCCTAAAACGATCGCTCTACCTCCTGAGCTACTGCCGCCCCACATACTCTTCAATGCTTCCAACAACTTTCCACCCACTCCATACATTACCATCACCTGCCACAATGCCTCTCTATCGACCCTGTCATACGCCCTTTCCAAATCCATGAAAGCCAAACAAACATGAATAGGCCACGGAAACTCAGTTTCATTTGCCATGCCCCATTCAGCTGCTGGTTTAATAGTTTGCTTAGAATTTGTCAAGTTTTTTTCCCTGTGGGCAGCTATGGATTGATTCATACTGGGTTTGCTATTTGAATGGTACTGGAGAAATTGGAAAACTGCCCTTGAAAGTGCTAAGAAAGGGCTTGAATTTGGACATGAAAAAGGTGTACCAAACCCTGAACAAAAAGTAGCTCTCGGCTTGAAAAAGGTTATAGACCCATGTTATAATCATATAATCATACAGTATTGCGCCAAAGCAACAACATAAGAAGATTTGCAATGAGCATGTTAACCCCAAGAGAGTACTCAAAGACCATTCTACATGTTTCTCAAAGGCCAAAACGTTACCTCATGTAGTATTACTTAATTGTAACTATGCACTTCCATTTTTATTTAGCGTATTTTTTTCTGTATAAAAATCTGACCAATTAGGGGTTTTCCATGTAGTCTGGAAAATACAATAACTACCAATCTCTGCAGGTCAACGTGGACCCCGAAGACCTAATCCCCAAGCTGCCCAAACCCAAAGACCTGATACCCTTCCCCACTACGCAGTCCCTGGTAGGTTGGCACACACTAAGCGGATACATAAGGGCTGACCACAATTTGAGCAACTTTTGTTTTTAGGTTTATCGGGGTCACAGTGGCCTGGTGCGCTCCATCAGCGTTTCCCCAGCAGGCCAATGGCTTGCATCGGGTAAGTCAAAGGATGACACCTGCCTCTTTTTTCCCTTTCTTTTCCCCCTTTTTGTTCTTTTTTTTTTTACGTGTCCTTGACAGGGTTCGTCGAGCTGTTTGATATGCTTGAAAATACTTACATTTTATGTTGTTTTTTTTCAAACTCTGAAAAGTGCTTGAATTTTTGGGTAAATGCTTGCAACTGCTTGAAATTGTTGCCTTTTTTCACTAGAAGTCTGCTCTAAAATGCTGCTGAACCTGCTCTCTGGTCGCTTCTCTTTGCGATTGCATTTCTTCCCCTATGATTAATGGTAGCTGGTATTACTTTGTATGGCATTGTCCTATGAAACGTTATCGGCACCTACAGGTCCCTCCCAAGAGGGCAGGTGCATGCTACACGTAAACTGGGCACTACAAAATGTGTATTAGTGCATGGATTACGAATCAATTATGGGCTATGCAAAACATTTAAGTAGCGTTTCCCAGATGTGTATTGTAATAGGAACAACTTCCTGGAACTAAAAATGTAAGCTACACATTACTTTCACATTAACCGATCCCTTTTATGGGGAGAGATACGTCTCAGAAAAGTTAACACATATTATTCAGATCTACAAATGTATTTGGAATTAACTCAAGATCTAAAAATCCTATGTCTTGATCAGTGCACATGCAAGATTAGAAATCCCGGATGTAAATCGCATGTATATTTCTGGATCAGCAATATACATATTTCACACCGGATTTCTTCTTGTAATGGTACTGGAGAAATTGAAAATATGTCCTTGAAAAGGTGTGTGAACCCTGCCCTGAGCCTTTTTGTCATGTTCAAAGAGACCTGTAGCCCCTACCATTGGAAAACAGGTCAAAGAGGTGCTGTCTAGGGTTAGAAAAGTATTTTATGATATTATTTTGTCTGTTGCAAACTGACAAATACAATTAGTCGTTCTTTTAAATCATTCCATTAACAAGTGGTTCTTGTAAATTGTAATTGTTGCTAATGAGGCGTTGTCTTCCAGGAAGCGATGATGGCTCGGTCCGATTTTGGGAGGTGAGCTCGTCCCGCTGCGTCAAAGTTCTGCATGTGGGTGGAGCGGTCAAGAGCGTTTCCTGGAACCCGAATGCCGCCTTCTGCCTCCTCGCCATAGCCACGTGAGTATTGTGGAAAATGCTATTGATTCAACACATACAGAGACCCCTTTGCGCTTCAGTTATCACTGGTTCTCCCTTTTGCGGATTTTAGATGGATAGATGAAATATTAGCTAGAATTATTGTCTTAATTTTCACCACATCGTTGATTTTGTTCAGAAAGATGGCACACACAGTAAGCTGGGCGAGGCAGATTGTGTGTGTGCGCGTATTGGGTGAGCGTGACTTTTTGTGTGCGCAACTGTGATCGGCTGGGGTATGCTTTTAGTCAAACAGCATAGGGGAGGGCATGCGCAGTCAACGTCTCCGAATTAAAATTAACGGGGAAGCACCCAAACCGCTAGCTTTTAGCTGCTTTTTACATTGAACAGAAAGTTCTCTATTCAATCGGACATTGCAGAAAGTCAGAAGACATACTGACTGGTGCTCTGTGAATTATGGCGAAGCGACTGAGGCGGTGTTGGGCAATACCTAGGTTATCGGCCAGGCGTACACTACGGCTAAGCCAATAACCTTCATGACCTACCCCTGCAGAGCCTGGCTAGTCCCCTTTGCCAGATCTGTTGGCCATGAAACAGACAATCTGGAGCTTCAACTCATAGGAAACCATTACGCTTGGGACTCTTGTATTACAATAATCATGAAGTCTTTGCCATATTTCAGGACACCTGGTGCTAGGGCCTAACTAGCCAGCCGCTCTCTAAATTGCTTTCTTACACTGAAACAATAAGCCCTCTAATTTTGTTTTAATTTTGGATCATGACAATAAAACCATCCATTCAACTGCAATTAAGTGATTATTTGTAGCTCTATAGTTGTTATACTCTTAGTCTGTAATGACGTCATCTCGAGGTAAGTCTGACTCTTGAGGGCCATTAATGAAGGTGTGACGCTACTTAGAGGATTTTCACTTTTCGGGGTGGTTCTGGTCCCCTTTAACCGTTAAAACTGAGGGATCTCCATATATGTTACATTCTGAATCTGTTTGTGGGCATGTTATTCAGTTAGGGAAATTGGGCCGCAAGAATTCTGGATGAGTGAAACACATCTTGGTACATAAAACGTGTTTATGACCAAATCGCAGGGAGTGAGCCAGTGCAATAAAAGTTTTTAGTGTCTAACAACATTTTGCCTCCATTGTGATGGCTCTCAGAATTAAGAGGTGTGTCTAGTCATCTTTACATTTGGTCTACAATTTCTCTCTTGAAACATTTTTTTGGACAACATTTGTCTCTTTGATGAATTGCTTGTCTTCCTCTGCAGGGATTCATGAATGGTTGTGGCATCGCCGCTGTTTTGGACGTTTTTTTCATCAATTTGTGTGTCTTTTAGCACGGATATACTGGTTTTGGTGGTGTTGCTGTCCTTTATCATTTTTGATGATTTACATGTCTTTCTTGTCACGGATTTGCTGGTTTTGGTGGCGTCACCACAATTTTGACTCTTTATTGACTTTTTGTGTGTCTTTTTGAGCAGAGATTTGCTGGGGCTGGTGGTGTCGCCACTAGTTTTGCTCATGTTTCTCTCTGCAGGTATTCAATTTCTGGCATTTTGGCTCTTTTCCGATGATTTTATCTTTCTGTGCAGAATGCTGTTGGTGTCGCCAACATTTTGGCTTTTATTTTTTTTGCTATTTGTGTGTCTTTTTGAGCAAGAATTCGCTGGTGTTGGTGGCGTTGCCGCCATTGGGCAGGGATTCACTGAGGCTGGTGGTGTCGCCACAATTTTTTTGGGGGGAGAATTTCTATGTCTGTGCAGAAATTAACTGGTTTTGGATGTGCTGCTGGCATTTTGGGCCTAATCCAACTATTTTTGTGTCTGTCTGTGCAGGGGATATGCTGGTTTTGTTGCGTCACCGCTATTTTAGCTCTCTTTTAAGGACTTGTGTGTCTTTTTGGGGTGGTATTTGAGGAGTCGCCACCGTTCTTGCTCTTTGTGCAGGAATTCAATGCTTATTGACAATTTACATTTGACAATTTACATGCCTTTCTGTGCTGGGATTCCCTGGTTTTGCGGGGGTTACCACTATTTTGATGTCTCTTTAAAAAAAAAACATTTTATGTGTATTTTTAACGGTTTTTAGGTTTCCTTGTTTTTTTTAATTTGTTTTTTTCTGGGCAGGGATTCGCTGGTTTTGGTGGCTTTGCCGGGGCTAGCTGAGCGTCAGGTGATCTCGTCCTCAGAACGTCTATTGGCCGCTGAGCAAAAGTTAGAGCCTGCAGAGGGTGCTGGGCTTGTGAGCTGGATTGAGGCGGAAAGCGAGGAGCACCAACGGGGCCTTCGCCTGAAAATCCAACACCCAAAAGTGAGACACTCTCACTGTTTTTACCAGTTATTCTGCCTGCCTGTTGAAATAGGGCCTAAAAAATACAGGCTGACCTGAGCCAGGCACAGAGATATTAAAGGCTGACCCAGCCTGAGCCAAACCAATTCACTTGATTTGCAGGACCCAGCCCTAAGCGAACCCCAAATTTCACATTTTATTTGTAAGGACTCAGTAGAAGTGATTGAAGATAACAAATTAAAGCCTGTCTTTTGTAACCAAATCAAAGTTTAACAAGACTGTATAAACATTGACGTCTTTTATATTTCTGTGTCTGCAGAGGTGACATTAACCAAAAATTTCTATCATTTACATAATTTCACAGTTTGAAAATTAAACCATAAACCATAGATGCAGTACATCCTTAGGGTAGCTAGCAACTTTACATTTTTGGTAAGACCCTGTCTGAAATTCGGGTCGAGCACAGGCTCAAGATTTTACCTTTACCTAGCATGCTTTTGTTGTCCGCAGGCTGTCCAGCAGGTGTCCTGGCACGCTAAAGGGGATTATTTTGCTTCGGTGATGCCAGATCCCTCCAGCCACCGGCAGGTTCTGGTCCACCAACTGAGCAGCCGGCGCAGCCAGAACCCATTCCGGCGCAATAAAGGATTGGTCCAGTGCGTTCGTTTCCATCCCACGAGGCCTTTCTTCCTGGTGGCCACGCAGCGGCATGTCCGCATTTACAATCTAATCAAGCAGGAAATGAGCAAGAAACTGCAGGCCAACTCCAAATGGATTTCCAGCATGGACATACACCCTGGAGGTCAGCATGATTGTTTTCAATTTGATATGTGTTGTGTTTGAAACCAGCCTGAATAAGTTTGTGTTTGGCAGGCGATCATGTCATATGTGGAAGTTATGACTGCCGCTTGGGCTGGTTCGACCTGGACCTGTCTACGAAACCCTACAGGATGCTGCGGTAGGCACTCATCAGCAGTTGTTGGGCGCGTTGTAGAAAAAGTAATTTAAAAAAAATTCTGTTACCCCCTTAGGTTACTGACACCAAATGTAACATGTTACCCCAAAAAAAAATACAGTGGCTTGCGAAACTACCGTATTTTCCGCACTATAAGGCGCACCGGGTTATAGGGCGCACCCCGAAAAAATAGTTTTTGGTCCTATTTTTGACATACATAAGACGCACCGGAATTTAAGGCGCTACAATGGGAACGTGGACCAAACAGTCAGATAGTTCAGTCCAACTTATTACCCCCTTAACATTCCCAAAGCTTGAAAAGACGCAAATACGTGTCGAGAACACGTGCGGATGCGGTGTCCGTAAGATGTCACTCAAATGCATCGTTCCATCATTCGGAAGGTTAAAGTCTTGGGATTCAATAAATGATAACCATTCCTTCGTATCTATTTTTTTTTTCACTCTCAACTTTACTGTGCATATGACAATAAACACTTGGAATTGAGTTGAATTTAAAAATAGACACTGCATTCCATCCATTATCTGCACCGCTTATCACAGAAACATCGAGTTCAGTCTGAAACAAGATACAGGGATAATATAGAAAGCCGGAGTAGCTCACCGAAGTTGTTGTGTTCATAATAATGTGCAGCCGTGGTCCTCTTATATCCGTGAGGGTAGTAAATCCAGGAGAATACAATATTTACAAATACAGAATAGAAAAAAATGCTCTCTATGCCGTCAGCCACATGCTATACGCATACATATTTTCGGCCAATTGCAGGCTTTGTTTCGCTGTTTAAGCCAATGGCAGCCTGTAAATTATAAAAAGGATCCGCCTCTTGACCTCCAAATAACTTTGGCCAATAGTGATCGTTTCAACTGATGATTGACACGTCTTTTTCGGCCAATTGCAGGCTTTGTTTGCCGTTTGAGCCAATGGCAGTCTGTAAATGATAAAAAGGATCCGCCTCTTGACCTCCGAATAACTTTAGCCAATAGTGATCGATTCAACTGATGATTGACACGTCTTTTTCGGCCAATTGCAGGCTTTGTTTGCCGTTTGAGCCAATGGCAGTCTGTAAATGATAAAAAGGATCCGCCTCTTGACCTCCGAATAACTTTGGCCAATAGTGATCGTTTCAACTGATGATTGACACGTCTTTTTCGGCCAATTGCAGGCTTTGTTTGCCGTTTGAGCCAATGGCAGTCTGTAAATGATAAAAAGGATCCGCCTCTTGACCTCCGAATAACTTTAGCCAATAGTGATCGATTCAACTGATGATTGACACGTCTTTTTCGGCCAATTGCAGGCTTTGTTTGCCGTTTGAGCCAATGGCAGTCTGTAAATGATAAAAAGGATCCGCCTCTTGACCTCCGAATAACTTTAGCCAATAAAGATCAATTCAAATGATGATTGACACATTGGTTAGCCAATGAAACGCCGGTAAATAAATCCCAGCATCCACCGCGTACTACTTGGCGTTCGGGGGAAAATCTAGTCGGCGGCTGCAAGTTAGTTGGAAAACTTAATGTTGATCCATAAATAAGGCGCACTGTATTATAAGGCGCATGGTCAGCTTTTGAAAAAAATAAAGGCTTTTAGGTGCGCCTTATAGTGCGGAAAATACGGTATTTGGCCCCCTTGAACTTTGTGATCTTTTGCCACATTTCAGACTTCAAACATCAAGATATAAAACTGTAATTTCTTGTGAAGCTTCAACAACAAGTGGGACACAATCATTAGGTGGAACACACTTTATTGGATTTTTTTAACAAGTCAAGTCAAGTCATTTTTATTTGTATAGCCCTAAATCACGAGGAGTCTCAAAGGTCTGCACAGATTATTACACAGACTATTTTCAACCGACAAGAAGAGTAGGTTATTCATATGCAATGGAGTAGAAGTGAGTTTTAAGTTTAGATTTAAACATTTCCACTGAGGTTGCCGATCGGATCTCAGGGGGAAGAGCATTCCACAGCACCGGTGCCCGGATGGAGAACGGTCTCGAACCAGCAGAAGACTTCTTTGCTCTCGGGATCACCAGAAGACCGGCACTCTCAGATCGTAGGCTTCGGACCGGGACATAGGGGCAGATCAGATCTGAAAGATAAGAGGGAGCAAGTCCATGTATGATTTTGTACAATACTAAGAGAACCTTGAAGTCACATCTTTGGCTAACTGGGAGCCAATGCAAGTTGGCCAAAATCGGTGTTATGTGATCGTACTTTTTTGTCCTAGTTAAAAGCCTCGCTGCGGCATTTTGTACTAGCAAACAAAAAACGAAAAAGTGAGTGTGCAAAATTTTATATAGAGGCTGATCCCCTAAAACTACTTTAAAAACGCCACATTATAAAATAAATAGAAGATAAGGTGTACAATGACCTGTGAAAGCATTGAGCATTTTTTGGCTTGTGCAAACCTGACAGCTCGCAAATCAAGACTTAGCCGGCAAGACACTCAATTTTGCCATTGTTGTGCAAAAGCTGAGGGCCGGTAGAACAATTTAGAGTTGGATACAGACTTGATGGAATGTGCCCATACTTATAGAGGCATCACATTCCAAGCAAGTGTTGGCGAACAATGAAGATCTCACACTTTTCTAGATCAGGACTCTGGATCATTCCTTTTATGTTAAATGTGGTGATCATGGACTCTGATTGCGTACCACCATATTAAGTCATTACATGATACAATCTGACGCAGACTGTCTGTTCAAAACATCATGCAGGGCCATGTTTGAGCAGCCAAACTCACCTTCTCTTCACTGAAACTAGGTGTTTCCCAACTGTAGACTATGAGACACAGTTCAGAACAAGGGAAAACAATTTCTTACATTAATCAAATCAATACAATTTCCCTCAACATTTTAAGTAGCGCAATTAAGCACCATGTAGTTATGACAGTTGAGTTAGAAAATGTTGTTAATAATGTGTTACGGTACTCATTACGGAGAAAAGTAATTGCGTTCCAGGAATGACTTCTTTTGTCATCCCAACACTGCTTGTTTGTTTTTGTGCGTGCACATTTGCTTAGCAGCATTACTTTGTTTGCAGGCATCATAAGAAGGCTGTGAGAGCCGTGGCCTATCACAGATCCTACCCACTTTTCGCCTCGGCATCGGACGATGGTTCTGTCATCGTCTGCCACGGAACCGTTTACAAGTGAGCGTGCATGCTCTTCTTTCACACACCTATCATTAAGGGCGGCAACTCACGATTATTTAATAAACATTGAGTATGAACTTTAGACATAACGTGGAGCAGACCCTCGATTGACCCCATAAAAATATTCAACATTTATGAGACGGGCAAAGAGAGACGTGGTAAAGGGACAAACAAAAATCTTGTAAACCTATGTGTTTGGTGTGGAATATTGACAACAATGATCCTGCTTTGGGTCTTGCACATCAGTAAATGAGCGAGCGTTTTTGGCATCATATAATTGAGCAGGAGCGGAGAGTTGCTTAGTCTTGGTTCTCAAAGCTGTCTATGCTTAACATTCTAATTCATTTTTATCATATTTTATTTAAAAAAAAGGTCAGCTCTAATAATTTCATAGATTTTTGGTCTGCAGGGTTTTTGGGATATTGTGCTGTTGAGTTAATGGTGAAGCGGAATATGTTTTTGGGGGGTATTTTTTGGAGGATTTCTTATTCCAAAGGGGAGGTTGCGTGTCAGGAAATAGTCAAAAAGTACTGCTGCAAAGTAAGTTCAGTGGTCAACTGGAGAGTTTAAAATAAAATTACTTTACGAATCTCAAGTCTGAAATTAAACTCTTCTAACAACTGACATTTGTCATTTTTTTTTTCTTTAGACTGCATTTAGTTTGTTCCAAATTTGGCCTGAGCTCTTTCATCACCAAATATAGGTGTACAAAATGTACAATGCATGTCTTCAAAAGCGTATTGGCTCAAACGTTACTTGAATTTTACCAAAATGAGTCAGTCTCGGTTTCTGATGTTCTTTTTGGTTGGTGTGTCACTGAGGTACTGCCATGTTATGAAAGGTCTCACACTTGTGTTTTTATTGGCTGTATCAGGGCTAAAATGCTTCAGAACTTGACATGTTTTGGTACACGTTGTTGATGTTGACGCTGCCATTTCTGTGTAGGTGCTCCTGATAGAAATGCTATAGTCTATTGCACATGCACGACCCTCAGTTGAGATTATGTTCAAGTTAAGATTCCTCACTCGTCTGAGAAACGTGTCAGCCGACAATAAAAAATTTTCACGGCTATTTCTCTTGATTTTTGTTGATGTCGACTAATTGTTGTAGACCTACTTAACACACATTAATTCTGATTTTTTTTTTTAATTATTTTTTTAGCGATTTGCTGCAGAACCCGCTCATCGTTCCAGTCAAAGTTCTGAAAGGTCACATGGTGACACAAGAACTCGGAGTCTTGGATGTGACCTTTCACCCCAGCCAGCCTTGGGTCTTTTCTTCGGGTGCCGACGCCACCATTCGCCTTTTCACGTAGAAGACATGCCCGCCAATTGATTTCCTTTTTAATAAAAGTTATTTTCCTCGTAATTTGTTGTGTGCCCTTCACACTTTTTTGCTTCACCTGAAAAAGTTCCATGAGACTTGTTAATGTTTTAACATGGCGTCAGAAGATCATTTTGCAAAAGCACATCACTTTTAGTTTGACTGCAGCTGGAGAATATTTACTATATGACGTCCCACCATGACAACATTTTACCACTTGCTCATTAGCATAGTTACACTTCTTTAGTCTTACATTACAATACATGTCAATAAACAAATACATTCATCTGAATTTAACTTTTAACCTCTTAAAACTCAATCTTCTTGTTTGATGTGCTCTAATGTCCAAGCCTGTGCCTTGCCAGAAGCATGGGTTTACAGAAAAGAAAATGGAAATATCCCAGAGAAATAAACCAATCCTTTTTAGTGAGTATCCTGTGTATCATTTGTCTCTACTACGAAACCCATGGTGCTTTGCAGCCTAGAAATATCACGGATGAGGGAAATGCATGCGTCTTAATGTCAATTTATGCGGGAATTCACTTAATACAGGAAATGTTAACCGCTAAAAAAACATGGCATATAAATATTTGCCCATGTTGAACGCACTGTGGTAGCGTTTTGTGTTTGTCTCATCTCATCAGCTGCACCGCTTATCCTCAGTAGGATCGCGGGAGCCCATCCCAGCAATCATCGGGCAGGAAACAACCTGAACTGGTTGCCAGCCAATCGCAGGGCACACAGGGACAGACAACTCGCTCGCTCATTCACACCTAGGGACAATTTGCACCGGTCAATCCACCTGAAATGCATGTCTTTGGAATGTGGGAGGAAACCGGAGTGCCCGGAGGAAACCCATGCAAGCACGGGTAGAACATACAAACTCCGCACAGGAAGTCCGGTAGCTGGATTTGAACCCACACAGGAGGTTCCCAAGACCTTAGAACTGTGCTGCACACGCGCTAACCACTGCACCGCTGTGCTGCCCGTTTTGTGTTTGTCTTAACCTAAAAAGTAACATCCTGTGAAGTCCAACAGTACATTTTGTCCATAAAGCTTTTCTACAGTCAGGAGGCCATTAAATCTAACAGTACTTGAAGCTATGCTAATTTAATGTCACTCCCCCCTGCCCCCTTGTGTAAAGTTATTAACATTGCAATAGAATATTTTAATGGAAGTGTATATTTGTTTTGTTGAATAAAGCATTTATAAAAAATGACACTAGTGATCCCAAGAGCCCCGAAGCAATCTACAGATTCGAGAGTGTTCTTCATTTGGGCCTCGGTGCTGTGAAGGATCAAGTTATGTTTATTTGTATAGCCCTTAATCATAAACAGTCTCAAAGGGCTGCACAGACCACAGCCTATTGCAAACTACAGACTATTATGACACCATCCCCTGATCTAAAACCTACATGAGAGCAAGGAAAAACTGAAAAACCTCAACATGAGGAAAATGAAGAAACCTTGAGAAGGGACTGCACATGAGGTAATCTCCCTTGCAGGATGACCAGGCTGTAATGGATGTTGCAATAACAAAAAATACACAGATATTGTCAACATAAAATATAGGTTATTTATATGCTATAGAATAGAAGTGTGTTTTAAGCTAAGATATAAACATTTCCACTGAGGTTGCAGATCGAATCTCAGGGGGAAGAGCATTACACAGCACCGGGGCCCAAATGGAGAACGCTCTCGAATTTGCGGATCTCTTTTTGGCTCTTGGGATCACTAGTAGACTAGAATTTTCATAGCGAAGGCTCAGGACCGGAACATAGGGGGAAATTAAATCTGAAAGATATGAGGGAGCAAGTCCATGCATGATTTTGTATAATACCAACAGAACCTTAAAAATCACATCTTATGCTAACAGGGAGCCAATCGGGGTAATGTGATCAAACTTTCTTATTTTAGTTAAAAGCCTCACTGCATCATTTCGTACCAGCTGAATGGTCTGCCCTCTGAGATTCAATCTGCTTTAATCCAGGCCTAAAACACACATATTCTATAGTTTATGAATGACCTCGTGTAGGATTTAGATCAGGGGATGGTGTAATAATAGTCTGTAGTCCAGACCTGGGCACTCCGGTCCTGGAGGGCCGCACGTCCTGCCAGATTTTGAAGTTTGCTCTTCTTTAACTCAGGTGATACAAATTATAACCTCGTTAGCAAGCTAGCAAGTGCTCGTTAACGATACTGGTGATTGGAATCACCTGTATTGGATCAGAGAAACCTCAAAAATCATGCAGAACATGCGGCCCTCCAGGACCGGAGTGCCCAGGTCTGCTGTAGTCTGTTCAGTTACTTGAGACTTCTTGTGATGAAGGGCGTCACAAATAAACATGACTTGACAACTCTGTGTTGAATTTCAACCCAAAAGCATCTTCATCTTCTGTAATCCTGAGGCAGGCGAATCATCGTAAACCACAACGAGCCCTATTTTAAATCCACTCTCCGTTGATGTGTGCCGCATTCAAAACTAATCTAAATTTTTTTTTGTTTCTGTTGAGCATGCGATTGCTTTTATTTTGAAAGCTGGTGGTTTTGTGCCAGGAAGTGCCTCACTTATCGTGTTGGTCCGAAAAATGACGGACGGAAGGATAGTGCCCAAGCAGGACGAGTGTGCTTATAGCAGCTGCTACTGGTAATACAAAACCTTTCATTTATTATCTGACATTACATTTGTTTTTTGGTATTTGCCGTCTGTCAAAGGAGTGAACTTCATTTTTTAAATAATGGCATTTCATCGCGACCTTTCTCCAGAATTCTCGTCAGGAATGGAATTTGTTAGAGAAGTGTCGTTGGCGAACGTAAAAGCCTGCTCTTTGTAGTGAACGACAGGATCGCTCCTGTCGAGATTCCAAATCCCCCACTGGCTCCCAGCCCCCCTGTTGAGATTGGTAAATATGCATCCTGACCTTGAAGGCCCCCTTGCAAATATTTAAGCATTGACACACAAAAGAAAGTATTCAGGGATTTGGGGCTTGTATATTAACAAAATGGCGTGTTTCTTTTGGACTAATAAGGTGATGACGTTTTAATTTGTTGTCTTAGTAAAATATTGTTTTAACATGATTTGTATGAGACTAGTGTTAATAATTTGTTGCTGTTAAAATAATATTTTACATAGAAAAGAAATTACAGTGTAACCTCGGTTCTCGACCATAATCCGTTCCAGAAGCCTGATCGACCAAATCAGTTCTCGAAACCGATTTGGTCGATCACCGAAGATCAATTTTCCCATTAAAAATAATGTAAAATTGTTTTAATCCGTTCCAACACCTTGAATGTTTAGCATGAATGATCAACGTGATCATAAAGCTAACACATGCTAATCGTACGTTCGCGTTATCTTAATCTTCCGTACGAAAGATTACAACAACATGAACATGTAAAAAAAAAAAAATCAGGTCGTTTACAAGTCATTTAGCACCCGGGTGTCCACAACAAGTGGTGAGCGGTTCATTGGCTGCGTCCCAACACCCTCAATGTTGGGCTCCGTTCCAACACCCTCAATGTTTACCTGAATGTTCAACGTAAATAATGCTAACACATGCTAATCGTACGTTCGCAATATTCCGTACGAAAGATTACGCTAACATGAATGTGTAAAAATAGAAAATCAGGTCGTTTACAAGTCATTTAGCACCCGGGTCTCCACAACAAGTGGTGAGCGGTTTCCTTGGAAAGGGGACTCTGTTCCAACACGCTGAATGTTTACCTTGTAGCGAGCAGAGACGGGAGTCGTAGGCGGAGTGTCAAACAAAGGTGCCAACGGACGCTGCTTTAATAACATGTAAACTTGCGATAACCAAAACAAACACACGAGAGTGGCTAGAACCGGTCGAATTAAGAGTCCCCCTAGGAACTCGCTAACTAAACAATAGTTCCGTGGGTGAATTATGTACAACCCACTACACAAGCCCCCCCAGAATTCACCCATAGTCAAAGTCTCTGTGCCTGGTTGGGACGCTGACCCGGCCACTGCGGGTACAAGGAGTTGGAATAGCAGGGGGATGAGAGCTTGTGGACTCAGTTGGAAAGCCCACAGTTGCTGGGGGCGGAGGGTCAGAGTGGGTACCCACGGGACCGGAGGGTCGTGCCGCAGGAGGACGGCCGCGCCGTGGGGCTTGGGCCAGTTCCAATGGCTTGGACATATCCATGTGGGCAGGCTTAACCCTGTCCACGGAGACAGTCTCTGGCCTACCACCGATGTCCACGACCATGGTCTTGTCGCCATGCTGCAGGACCTTAAACGGTCCATCATAAGGAGGGCGCAATGGTCCGCGGTGGGCATCGTGGCGAATGAAAACAAAACCAGCCGAGCGCAGGTTGGAGGGAACCCGTGAAACTGGCCTGCCGTGTCGCGATGTGGGGATAGGCACAAACGCTCCCGCAGTGCCCTGCAAGATGGACTTCTCCCTGGATGCAGCCCAGGGTGTCGTTGGGTCTGGGATGAAATCACCTGGCACCCGCAGCACTTGACCGTAAACCAACTCAGCTGAAGAGCACTGAAGGTCCTCTTTGGGAGCGGTCCTCAGTCCCAGCATGACCCAGGGTAGCTTATCGACCCAGTCCCCATCGGTCAGGCTGGCGCGCAAGGCCGCTTTCATCGAGCGGTGGAACCGCTCGCACAACCCGTTAGCCTGGGGGTGGTAGGCAGTGGTGCGGTGAAGTTTGACTCCAAGGCTCTCGGCAACCGTGTTCCACATCTCGGAGGTGAACTGTGCGCCCCTGTCAGATGAGAGATCTGCAGGGGGTCCAAAACGGGCGACCCAGGTTCCGATGAACGCCCGGGCCACATCGACAGCTGAGGTGGAAGTCAGCGGAACTGCTTCAGGCCAACGGGTCGTCCTGTCCACCATCGTCAGGAGGTAAGTGAAACCGTGTGAAGGGGGCAGTGGGCCCACCAGGTCAATGTTAACGTGGTCAAACTTCCGTTCGGGGATGGCAAATGATACCAATGGGGCCTTGATGTGACGGTGCACTTTGGCGCGTTGACATGCCACGCATGAGTCGACCCAGTCCCGGACGTCCTTTCTCATCCCTTTCCACACAAACTTCTGGGCCACTAGCTTAATGGATGCTTTCCTGCCAGGATGAGACAGGCCATGTATTGCCTCAAAAACAGCCCGACGCCAGCCAGCAGGGACAAGCGGCCTAGGCCAACCCATGGAGACGTCACAACAAAGCTTGGCCCCTGAGTTTCCGACCGCAACCTCCTCCAGCCGCAAACCAGTGTCTGAGCTCTTGAGCGTTTGGATGCCGTTATCAGAAGCCTGGTCCACACTCATACTGGAATAATCAAGCCCCAATTGCACAGCGCTGATGGTTGCTCTGGACAGGCAATCCGCAACCACGTTGGACTTCCCAGCAATGTGCCTGATGTCAGTCGTGTATTCCGATATGAATGACAGCTGGCGCTGCTGGCGGGCAGACCATGGTTCGGACGTCTTGGACATGGAGAACGTAAGAGGCTTATGATCAACAAAGACGATGAACTCACGGCCCTCCAAGATGAAACGGAAGTGGCGAATCGCCAACCAGATGGCAAGTAGTTCTCTGTCGAATGCACTGTATTTACGTTCTCTGGGGACCAGCTGGCGACTAAAAAAGGCGAGTGGCTGCCAAGCATTGTCAACCCACTGCTCGAACACGGCACCCACTGCAAGGTCTGATGCGTCTGTAGTCAGTGCGACTGGGGCTCCGGGGGCTGGGTGAGCCAGCATGGCTGCCTGGCACAGCGCGGTTTTTGTGTCCTTGAATGCCTTGATCCTCTCAGCGGTCCATTCAACAGCTTGATTGGGTGACCTACCCTTGAGGGCTTCGTAGAGTGGGCGCATGACATCAGCGGCTCGGCGAATAAACCTATGGTAGAATGTCACCATGCCGAGAAACTCCCTGAGGCCCCGTGCTGTTGGCGGCTGAGGAAAGGTGGAGACGGCCTCTACCTTAGACGGCAGGGGGGAAGCCCCATCCTTGGTGATGAGATGCCCAAGGAAGTGGATGGAGGGTACGCCAAAAACACATTTCGCGGGATTTATAATCAGGCCATGCTGACTGAGCTTGGTGAAGAGGTCTCTGAGGTGCTCCAAGTGTTCCTCTTCTGAGGAGCTGGCAACCAGGACGTCGTCCAGGTAGACGAACACAAAAGGCATGTCCCTGAGCACTGAATCCATCAGCCTTTGGAAGGACTGAGCGGTATTTTTCAGTCCGAACGGCATCCTGAGAAATTCGAACAACCCAAATGGAGTTATCACGGCCGTCTTCGGTATATCTGAGGGATGCACTGGCAGTTGGTTGTCTCCACCTTGGAAAAGAGAAGTTTGCCCGCCAGGTGTGCAGAGAAGTCTTGAATGTGCGGGACTGGGTAACGGTCGGGCGTGGTAGCCTCGTTAAGGCGGCGATAGTCCCCGCATGGGCGCCAGCCACCGCCTGGTTTCGGGACCATGTGTAGTGGAGAGGCCCAGGGGCTGTCTGATCGGCGAATGATGCCGAGACGTTCCATGTTAGCAAATTCGGATTTAGCAACTGCCAGTCTGTCTGGATTGAGTCGTCGGGCCCTGGCATGAACCGGGGGCCCCTTGGTTTCAATGTGGTGCTCAACCCCATGTCTGGTCGTGGAGGCTGAGAAGGTGGGCTTCGCCAGACTGGGGAACTCGGCGAGGAGCCGGTGGTAAATATCACCGTCCAAGAGAGAGCTGGACAGACCCTCAAAAATCCCCTTGTCGCGGACACACGCGAGAGAGGAGAAATTCAATGCGTCAACGAGGCGGCCATTTTTCACATTGACGAGTAATCCATTGGCACACAGAAAATCTGCACCAAGAAGAGGAAAAGCAATATCCGCAGTGACAAAGTCCCATGTAAACTGCTGACCCCCAAAACACACGTCCACTGTCCGTGTCCCGTATGTGCGGATGGGGGTGTCATTGGCAGAAGTTAATGGAGGTCCATGTGTTCCCCCCCCCACATCGTCCACAGTGGCAGGGAGGACGCTCCTCTGGGCGCCGGTGTCACACAAGAACTTTTGGCCGGAGATGGCGTCCCGGATGAACAGTAGCCGGTTTCTTGCGCCTGCACTCACGGCCGCTACAGAGTGCAGGCCTCGAAGTTTCCCGTCGCGTTGGAGGTGCAAGGGGGACGGCACTTCTTGGCCCTGGGCCCAAAACGTGCATGGTAGTAACACAGACCTGACGCATTCTGATCGTTGGTGGCCGCGCGTGCCTTGCTGGCTGGGGGCGTCGCACTTGATGGTGTGTAGGCGCGTGTAGGGGCCAGCACCTCATGTGTGTATCTATGCGTGGCCAGAAAAAAGCGGTCCGCTTCCTCTGCCAGTGCACGCGGATCTGTAATGGTTGTATTTGCAAGCGCCGTCTGGACATGCGGCGGCATGTGACGCAGAAAAAGTTCAATGAAAAGAAAATTTGGCTCTTCGGTGCCAAGCAAGTTTAACATCATTTCCATGTGATCCGATGGCTTACTGTCTCCTAAGCCCTGAATAGCAAGGAGGCGTCGAGCACGCTCAGAACGCGACAGTTCAAAGATTCTGAGGAGATATGCCTTCAGTCCCTTATATTTATCCAGTTCAGGAGGGGATGTGATGAAACTCACCGCTCTGGCTGCAGTTGAGCTCCCCAGAGCAGACACCACGTGGTAATAGCGAGAGTCATCGTTAGTGATTCCGTGCAGGGCGAATCGAGCTTCTGCTTGTGCGAACCACGTTAGCGCTGATGACTCCCAGAATTCGGGGAGCTTGAGAATGGGCGCGTATGCCATGACGGTATGCTCAGTAGTATGCACAGCCTCGGAAACTTCCACGAGACTAATGTCGGGGTCACCAATGTAGCGAGCAGAGACGGGAGTCGTAGGCGGAGTGTCAAACAAAGGTGCCAACGGACGCTGCTTTAATAACATGTAAACTTGCGATAACCAAAACAAACACACGAGAGTGGCTAGAACCGGTCGAATTAAGAGTCCCCCTAGGAACTCGCTAACTAAACAATAGTTCCGTGGGTGAATTATGTACAACCCACTACAACCTGAATGATCAACGTAGTCATAAAGCTAACACATGCTAATCGTACGTTCGCGTTATCGTAATATTCCGTACGAAAGATTACACTAACATGAACGTGTAAAAATAAAAAAAAGGATAAGGAAAAGAATTATGAATAGGAGTTCTTACCTTTGTGGACCAACTGTGAATGTAAACACTGAAGTTTCCGGTAAAGCTGAGTGACATACTTCAGTGTTTACATTGACAGTGGGTTCCCCCTTCTAACCGCACCGGGTGAAACAAATACATTGTAACACACGTGATAAAAGTTGGTCACGAGGGGTGGGGGCCATCTCCACCCGTGCGCCGCTCAGCATAATGTGTGAGTGTGTACGCTACGGTGCGTAGCGTACGCACTCACACATTACCGGTGTTCGAAGACCGATTTTTTGACCGAACACCGAAGCAAGAATTTCTCGAAATTTTTGGTCGAGCACCGATTTGTGCGAACTGAGAGGCGTTCGAAAACCGAGGTTCCACTGTACTGTAATCCGTATTCACCTTTCCCATACCTGTCAACCTCCACGGCTACATGCCCTTACAAACTGTCGTATCTTCCCTTACAAAATACAAAATAATCTTACACCATTTTTATTTTCAAACGTGTTTATGTAGTTTAACATGTTATATTGTACATGTGTTTCGTTATATCATATATATTGTTAACATTTTGTTGTGAGATCCTGAGTTGCTCGACATGAATTAGGTTTATTATTAAAAAAAAGTTCAAAAATTAAGTAGCTTGAACGTTCACTGTAGAAGGAACAAATACATGCAAATATAATTAAGTAGAATAATACATTTTTTTTTAATTCAAATTATGAATTCTTTTTCTGCATTAAATTATTGTTGGTAATATACTGATTAAAGGGATTACAACAAACTTTTTTTCATTTTCTCATTTTATACTTTCTTAACTTCTTTATACAACATAATAATTTGTAATATAATACATCAAAGCAAGTGAGCCGTTTGAGAGCCGGCTCTCTTAATGAGTTGAGCCGAAAAAGCCGGTTCTCTAAAAAGAGACGGACTTCCTTTCACTACATCAAACCGCTCGCTTCGTTTGCAACAAAATCGTTACCGAGATAGAGGCTTCCGCGGCAAACTCGTTTGACTTGATTGATTTGCCGTTTCGTGATAGTCGGTGTATACCGGATGGTACCCATAATTGACAAATTTGCGTTTTTCCGTACAGATTTTCTCGTATGTCGTACACGTCTTAAAATGCATAATAAACATTCTTTGTACGGCAAAACCGTCCAGGTTGACAGGTATGCCTTTCACTGACAATCTGACTCTGACGGTGAAAGCACTCCTCCGAGTGACACTTTTCATTATCTGCCCAACACTAGCATCCACTATCTGAGTTTGAGGGCTTTGTTTAAAAAAATTGATTACCAATCTATTTGGTCTTTTTTTTCTTTTTTACAATTTTTGCTGTATTCTGGTGTTTTACCTTGTGATAAACACTTGATTAAACCACAATCAAACTCGGTTTTGTGCTTTATTTTATTCTTTTATTATTATTTTTTAATACGCACACTTGTCGCGTGAGACTTGCATCCAATAGACCAGTGCGCCGAAGCGTTTTCATCAAATCGCCCAGTGTGCCATATGAGCCACCAAAAAAATAATTCGAACCAAGGAGAGTGCGCCCTTTAAATTAGTGCGCCAAATGGATGTGGAAATACGGTACAATAATGAGCTTTTTTTATTTTAACATTGACTACCGGCAAGCAAGGTTTGAGCTTCCTGTTGCTGTTTCAAGGCCATGTTTGCATAGGTGTTCATGATATTGTAAATGAGGCATAATCAAACATACCAATGGGAGGGAAGTGGGGCACCATGTAACTGGAGATAGGCTGGGGCACAAAGCATAATCCCCCCCTTTTCTCGGGAAATTTGGTTCATGCTGCTTTTGTATTGATCAACCCCATTACCGCATATTATTAACACTTTTAACACTTTTTTCACAACCCTGATTTCTTTGGGTGCCCTACTGGGCACTTGATTCGCTAAGTAATGCGCATTATGTGGTTTTGCAGGGCTACGTCCCTGCCCATCAGGAGGCTCATTTTAGGAAGCCAAAAGAAATGCTTCTCTTAAAAGAGCTGGAAATTCCCAACAGTCAGTCTTTTAAATGAGTTAAGCAGAAAGACCACCTTTCTAAAAAGAGCCATAATTCCCAGCAATTGGCTCTTTTTAGTGAGCCAACCCAAAAGAGCGGGTTCATTATAGAGAGACGAAATTTCCACCAATCTTGTCTTTTAAGTGAGCTGAACCGAAAGACCCGCTCCTCTAAAAAGAGATTCCCAGCAATCGGCTTTTTTTAGTAAGACAAACCAAAAGAGCCAGTTCTTTAAAAAGACCCGATTTTCTATCATTCGACTCATTTGAGTGAGCTGAACCGAAAGGGCCTCTTCTCTAAAAAGAGACGTAATTTCCATCACTATCACTGACCTTCTTTTGTGATATGCTTGTATGTCAGGCAGGGATTCAACGTCACATCCTTGTGTTGCTAAACGACCGTTCTACACTGAATCACGCCCCCTTACTTGAATGTGAGAAATTTCTGTGTATTTGTTGTGATTTTAGTGAAGAAAATGTTTGGAAACTCTGCGATTGGATTCGTCGAGAAGGAAGCGCACCTCTACCAGAACTTTTTGTGGTCTTCATTTCCAACAACAACAGAACGGTGAGCACACTAGACACACCGACTAGGGGGCAAACCCACTGGCCATTCCCAATGGCTACAGCCATTGTTTATACTTGTCAACATAGTGGTTTTTGATCCTTGGTATCCCTTGGAGTCAGGTTCCATTGTGGAAGCAGAAGTCTGCCTACGAGGAGAAGCCTGTCGTTTGGGTATGACGGTCGGAACCAGACCAGAACCAGGACCATGACTCGGTTTGTGGTCAGACCGCAACTCGGACTCGATTGTGTATCAGTCTTTGTTTTCAGGATTATCACGTGGTTCTGCTGCACGTCCAGAGCGGGTCAAAAGCCACCATTTACGACCTAGACTCGGTGCTGCCGTTCCCCTGCAGTCTGAGACAGTACGCCGCACTCGCCCTGCGCAGTGATGACGAAATCCGGCCCGCATTCCACAGGTAGCCAATACCGGACTCAAAATTTTAATTTGAACTGAAACCGATCTTAAAATGACTCAGAAAATTATTTTGCCAAAAGTGAAAGGGCCCTTTGGGCTTGGTTTACTTAAAAGAGCCGCCTCATAGAGCCGTTATGTTTGGGAACACCTGACTGTGTCAAAGGTGCCAAGCTCCTTATTGGTTGGGAGCCTGCTCCCGTCGTTTACTTCAAAGGGACAGCACATATAGCCATTATGTCTGCCAATGACATATCAATACGTATTTTGAATGGGATCTGGCTCGATTTGTTACTTCAAAGAGCCATTTATAGACCTGCTATATTTGCAAATGACTCATAACTATCTTCAATTGAGGACAGGTCCTGATTGGTAGGCACTTGAAAGAGCTGGTTTATAAAGCCGTTAAGTTTGGGAATGAAACTTCACAGACACTTCATAGGTCTCAGAATCATGGCCCACGGGCCACATCCGGTCGGTGTACAATTTTCTCTGGCCCATGAAATCATTTTTTTAATACATCTACTATAGTAGATAGATAGATAGATACTTTATTCATCCCCGTAGGGAAATTCACACTTCCAGCAGTCTACCCCGTTGTTTATTAACAGATGAACATGATGCCCTAGGGGTGCTTGTAGCGAAGTGGATGACGTCACGCCAGTCCAAAAATTCGACATCCCTGCGGCAGATGGAAAACTTTTCTTTGTGAAAATCCAGGGATACACCACCTCGTGTTAGCAAGTCCGCCTCCTCTCCGATTCCCCCTGGCTTTCGTGTCTCTGTTTAGCGGCGTTGAAGCCGGATTGCTCCGGGTAGCTCCGGGTGGCTACACGTTAGCGTCCGGAATGCTAAACGTGAGCCACGTTTCCGCAAAACACAGCAACTGCACTCCCTGTGCGCTTCGATGTTTTCCACCAGCACTCGATGATCTTATTTGGTCGTGAGTTCGCATTTACCATGATTACGGATGGTTCCGAAGACTTATAACGCCGCTAGCCGCTTCGCTAGCTCCGGCTTTTCTTCCACGATAGGCCCCTTCATCACGCCGGCACGAGAATTTTTCAGGGCAAGGAGTTGAAATTCCTTGAATACACGCATTTCTTGTGCGTTAAAACCCATGTCCATAGGATAGAAGTAATCCATAGTGTAGTTGTCAAAACGGGAAGAAAAAACACCGAAGATAGGAGCAGACAATAAAACAATAGGGCAGCTGCTGGAAAAGGCAGCCGCTCGTGGCAGCGCCGCTATAGTGATGAAACTCTCAAACTACAGTTGCAGAGCTTCGGCTGCCGCTACAAGACTTCCCGAAAATGTACCTGCATCAATCGATTTAGCTGTTGCATGACGAGCACATTCATCTTTTAAACTGTCTACAAACAACACATTGGCCAGTTGCAAAACAAGACCAACAAGTGCATTAATAGTGAGTTTTTAGTGTCAGGATGCGGAGACGTAACGTCCAGGAACAAGCTTCTATCTATCATTATGTAACTGAAGGCTAAACGGAGAAAAGCAGGGTGACATTTCTGTTGCTGTGATTTATGCTGAGGCTAAACCCCACAATGGCGGAGAAAAAAGTTGATTCTGAAAACAGTGCCTTTCAAAACCGAGGAGAAGCTGAAAATGTTAACTGACATTGCCGGTAAACCCGTGTGTCTTCTTTGTGGAGCTTATGTGGCTGTAATTAAGGAATTTAATTCAAAGTGGCACTACAAGACAAAACATCAGAGTAAGCTGAGAAACTTAAATCCAGAGCAGAAGATACAGAAAGATGAAGAGTTATAGAATATTTAATGTTTAAGTTTGTTGTGGGGTATCGCCCACTTTGGGAACCACTGCTTTAAAGTATCAAATTTTGAGTTCATTGATATGGGTAAAGATTGATAGGTCCAGAAGGAAAATAATATCAAAACACAAATAAATAATAGACGCGGTTTGATTCTAACAAACTACCTTTTATATACACGTCAAGGAAAATTGGAACAAACGAAAGAATAAAGAACATTGCTAACAAGATAAACTTCCATTTCTATTTAACAAAGGACAAACCGAGTGGGAAAAGGGAATTGGTTGGGAGACAAACCTTAGGTGTCTCGTCTGTCAGTAAAATAAACTAAGGTTAGGCCCTGCCACCATTTATAGCCAACAAGAAAGTGAAGATGGGAGAGAGGGCTGACCTCCCGCCTGTTTAACCCCTCCAAGGCTTGGGATTGCACTCAGAAATTTGATGTGATTAACAAAAAGAAAACTCACAATTTGGTAGCAAATAGTTAGTTTTCTGCCGAGCTCTCCTGTATAGATACATTCCTCAAAATAAACATTTTATGTTCAGGAATCATCTAACATTGGCCTAATCTGATATGGGAGCACAGCCATTATTTTTTTTCTCTTTGCAATAGAAAACCATGTCAGTTTTCTCTGGTAATCTAATCTACAAGTTAGAACTAAAGAGTTGTCTTGTGGGGGTAGGGTTTGCCACTTTAGTCTGCAGATGGAACGCAAAGGGGGAGAGGTTTCTGTCGCAGTGGGGTTACTGTAGCCAGTCAGAGGATATCCCTACATGACATTCACCCCAAGATAGTTCCTTATGTCTTAATGACTCTTTTGGATGTATGGTAGGATGTTCCGCGTCGTTCCCTGTGTGCACTTCCTGTCAGCATTTGCTTCGGATCGTTCTCACATGAGGAACAAGGACGGGTCCTGGAAGATGCCCCCTCCGCCCTATCCGCCCATCTGCACCACAGGTCGGACACAATGACGCCGGGTGGTGATGCGACCTCGCCAATGACAAACCATTGTTTTTTGTGGCAGACGCGCACATGAACCTGGACGACTTCATCAACATGGCCCCCTCCGAGGGACGGGGTCACGTTTTGACCTTGGACGGCTTCCTGCAGCGATATTTGTTGATACCATAGATTGGGAGTGACCTATTTCGGGATAGGCATCTGTTCATTATCTTTCTTTATCCTCAAGGAGGCAGGGGCCACAACTTCACGCTGGACGACTTCCTGCGTGTCACTATCTGTCGATGCTGTAGAATGGGCATGGTTGGGAGGGTTACTTTAAAAATGTATTCCGATACAGCCACTAGTTACCTGTTGAAAAATGTAGTCAGTAACGTAATCCAAGTACCATAATATTACAGTAATGTAACTTGATTACTTTCAATTACTTTTGGATTACTCCAATACCAAATATGCTAATAAAAGACAAAAGAAACTAAATATAAATAAAATTACTAAATTTTGTGTAAGACAAATCAACAGTGTAACCTTCTAAAAGAAATAGAGGAAACCAAGGCCCGGTAGTTGCTTGTATCCTACAAAGAAAATGCTCAAATCTTAACCACACAGTATAGTTTATTAAGCAAAAAAAAAAACCTTTCTCTTTCACATTGCAGCCAAAATACGCTCTGTTTTAGTTCACATTATGAAATAAGAGCACATTAAGAGCCCAATATTGTTTTAAACACACAAAGTGTTCACTTTCTAAATTTTCAACAAAAAAATCCAAGCAAGTGAAAGATATTGAACACCATAATGTAAATTCAGGCAGGTGCTTTTGAGTTTAAAATAAAAGTATGGCTTACAGCACAATATACAAAATAGAAATAAAGTCTGCTCCTTGTACAATGAACACAAAAAATATTACTTTAGTCTTTCATCTAGCATTCACACCATTAAGTAACTACAGCACGTAAGTAGATGAAATATGAATCTTAAGTATGGGCCTAAAGCAAAATTCCAAATGGAAATAGTCTGTTAACAAAACACTAAGTGCTCTTTTTAAGTTTACTACATAAATTAAGGGCACCCACAATACACAACTCTAAAAAAGAAATAAAGTATACTTCTTATGTAGTGAACACCAAGTTCTTATACTTAAGTCCTTCGCACCATGTTTAACAAATCAGGTGTTCTTTCTGAATTTTCAAAAATGAAATAAAAGGACAATCAAAATGAATGTAAGGTACTACACTTAAAGAACATAAAGCAAGGCAAAAAGAACACTTACTGCTTATACATTTGCAGAACTAGTGTGTAGGAGGTAGGAACCATTTGTTAAAATTCTGAGACTGGAAATGTGCAGCCCAACTGTAGTCTTATATTCAATCAAAACTGAGCTTTGCTTTGCAAAACTTACTCTTATAACGAAGGAGGAGGACTTGTGGTCATCAGACATTCTACTACGAGATGAGGTAAGTACATTTCCACCATAACTGAAAAGGCGTTCAACTGGAGCACTGGAAGGCAGCGTAGTATTGTATTTCATGAAGAGCTGCTTAACCAAAGGAAATGCATTCAGGGAGTCCATGGTCTTAACGGTATCATCAAGGAACCTCCGAACCTCTTCCTCTGCTGTGCTCTTGTCAGTCCTGTTTTTCTCCCCAAACACGAAAAAATCTTCATCTGATCCATCAGTGTCAGAGATGGTGTTTGTTGCAGCTGCAGGAGATTTCCCATTTTCCAAAGAACCATTGTTTTGCACATATCCTATTTCTTCTCAACAGGAAGCCAACACATGGTAGTTGTAGCCATTTTTGCATCATGGCTGCTTAGCATGGCACCAAAGCGATGATCAATTGCGCCAATGACTGCAGTAATTATGTGTGCTGTGTACATCACTTGTGGCTCCTTCTCAGAGAGCTTAAATTTGAGGCTTAAGATTGTTGGAATGAGGAACCCCAGACAGCACTTTTTCTCCCCCTGTAGAAGATCAATGGATTGAGCAAGTGGCTGTAAGACAGCTACATATTCCCTGAGAAAAGTCATCTCGTGAGGGTTCAGCCTAGTCACACCGAGTCTTGAGCAGATGTCTCCCAGTTGATCTTCTGTAAGTTCAGTCAGTTTGGCAATAGCCATAAATTCAGAGCTCCACCTTGTGACACATGGAACCGTAACTCTCATACTGGCAATATCCTGCGCGACTTATGCAGCTGCTGATGATCGATGTGCTTTGTTCCATATAGAAGCACACTCTCCCATTGCACTTCGATACACTTTCCGGAACGGCCCTTTTGATGCTGCTTTATCCACCTCATTGGTGGCAATCAAGTTAAGTGTGTGTGCTGCACACCGTTGATGAGGAGGGAGGAAGATGTGAAGTTCCTCATCTATCTCCACCTCCAGAGCTGTGTCCATATCCAAGAACCTAATTCCATCGTCCAAATCATCTGGTGCTGCCCCCTCACTTGAAACAAGTTCTCGGAAAGCCTTAAAGTTACTCCCATTGTCTGTAACTGTGGCCCTTACTTTGTGCTGCAACTTAGTCTGCATGTATTTTACTGATTTTTTCTGCAACAAAAGTATGCCGTCCCTTCACTCGTGCACAGGCTAGTGCTGCTGACTTCCTCTCCAGAGTATCCTCAATCCAGTGGCATGTCATACCAAAAAAGCTTCTGTTGTGTGCAGTCCACAAGTCTGCTGTTGTGCACACATATGACACTTAAGTGTTGCAGTCAAGTTTTCTTTCATGGCAGCAAATTCCCTCTATACGCTGCACTCGTGTCTTTCTGCACATGACTGTTTTGCCACCGCTGATTCCCTCTATGAGCTTTTTGAATGAAGGCTGCTCAACCAAGGACAAAGGTTGAACGTCATCAATCACAAAGTCAAATATCAGTCTACTGACAGCATTCTGGGATGGGTTGTGTCCAAGTTCAAGTTTTAGTTGTTTGAAGGGAGGATGCCAGACCTCTTGGCCATCTTCAGATTGACTAGGCTGTCCATTCATCTCAGATTGACTGGTGTCCTCCTTAGTCTGATGCAACTGTCTTGGATGCCTCCTCTGCAACAAAACAAATAAAAAAATTAAACAATTGTAATATACATTTTATATACGTATATATGCACATTGTATATACATATATCTCTCATCTCATTAGCTACACCGCTTATCCTCAGTAAGGTCGCGGGGGTGCTGGAGCCCATCCCAGCAATCATCGGGCAGTGGGCAGGGGCACCCTGAACTGGTTGCCAGCCAATCGCAGGGCACACGGGTACAGACAACTCACTCGCTCATTCACACCTAGGGACAATTTGGACCGGCCAATTCACCTGAAATGCATGTTTTGGGAATGTGGGAGGAAACCGGAGTGCCCGGAGAAAACCCACACAAGCACGGGGAGAACATACAAACTCCGCACAGGAAGTCTGGAGCTGGATTTGAACCCACGCAGGAGGTTCTCGCACATGCGCTAACCACTGCGCTGCCGTGCTGCCCTATACATATATATAATGCTTAATCTATTCAGTAACTCATGACACTGACAATAATAATACCTCAAAGATCACAAAGCTTTGTATTGTTAGTCACAATGGTAGTAGGTGAAATAATTCCCAAGGAAAAGAGGTTCTACTGACATATCCCAAAGTTATCTACTGGTCATTCCCCTAATGCTCAGTATGTTAATTTAGTGATCATGGGAACTGGGCAATTATTTTACTCATTTACTTTTTTGTATAATATAGAACATTTCCATCTAATCTGCAATTATTGCACATAACATGTTCTCTCATCTTTTTGATGCATAACAATTTTAAGGCATCACTAGACTTAAGACTGGACTAAGATAATGACAATGCAAGTTTGTCACACTTATTTATAATAAAGAAAAGCATAAATAGTGCTTTAAACTATACAATCAGATCAGATGATGTTGACTTAATCTTTGATTAACCACCTGAATGAACTGGTGCATTTGGCTTAGGCTTACTTCTGCACTTTACCTTAGGCTTGTAAACCACTACTGGTAAAAGCAAAAAGGACGAACATAAACATTATGCCACCGTTAATGCACTATTTCACACTAATAGTCAACTGACTGGAAATTCCCATTGGGTCTGACAGCTCATCACCACTGTGGATTTCCCATCCTTATTAAGTTAGCTACTTAATACGAAAGTCACTTTCTATACAGCAAATGATGATCCGGTTGTCTTGATACAGAGAATCGCGTTTGCTAACTCATAAACGCTTCATGAACACTGAAACGCTTAAAACGAGTGAATCACGCAGCTGCTTGACAGTCTTTCTCTCTGTCTCGTACATATTTTTGTTTAGTTTTTGTTAACAAATTTAACACCGGAACTACACTGTGGGAGTCCCGGCAGCAACGGCTTGGGTTGTGGAACCCAGAAGGGAGAGGACCCACACAGAAGGGAGAGGACCCACACAGAGGACTGGAAGAATGCTACTTGGTAGGGTGGGATGGCAGAGCTATGCCCTTGCACAATAGTATTGCCTTTTACACGCTGGTTAACTACTGTTAAAAGAAAATAACTCTGAAATTGTTTAATTGATGTTGAAAATGTCAGGAAAAAATGTTTAAACGTCATATCGTCACGTCATATTGTCAGATATAAAAAAAATGTGAATATGCTTGATGGCTGTTGAGATTGTCGTGTTTGTTTTGCTGCTGTTGGTGTCGGTGGATTTGTTCAGACCGAGGACAATCGACTTTGGCCTGGACGGATCTATTGACACTGACAAAGATGTTATATAATGAAATTGTGAATATGCTTGATTGCTAATAAGATTTTCGAGAAGGGTTGTTCAAACTTCACATTGTGTTTGCTGTTAAAAACGTCATATTGGAATATAATATTGTGAATGTGCTTAATTTCTGTTGAGATTGTCATGATTGTTTTCTGTTATTAGTGTCAATAAATTTGTTCAAACCAAATTGTTTAAATTGTCGAGAAAAATTGTTCAAACCTCACATTGTTTATTTGCTGTTAATAGTGTCAATAAAATTGTTTAAACAAAAAAAAAAACACGTAGAGTACTAACCTGCTCATCAAGCTCACCATTCATTCACCATTGACGCTGCAATTTGGGTAATTAAATGTCTTGCTCAAGGACACATCGACATGTGGGAATATGGGACGGACTTTAATTACCAGCAAACTTGAGCACTGAAAATATAACTGGAGAATATTTTCCAGAGGTAGTAGTTGTAGCAGTATCAGCAGGTACGCTAGCTAACTAAAGTTAACTTAAGCTAATAATAGCGGTCTTACCTGTAAATGTTTCTTTAAATTAGAAGTGGAGTCCTTGGACGATGACAGCAGTTTCACAGCTGGAAGGCATAACTTGAACTGCACGGTGTTGTTGTTGCCCTTTTCAGCTCGAGGAACAAAATAATGACGAAATTTCCACCCAGTAAAGGCATTCTTTTCATTGGAGGCCATGCCAGCAACTGCAAAGATTCTCTCGGTGCCGTGAGTGTTGTAGTGGTGCGCGCACGTCGTGTGTGACCCCCTATCTCGATCTCTCCAGTGTCAGTGACACCATAATGAATTGATGATAGGCACAATTCGTGTATCCGCGCATTATGTATATATAAATAAACTTATAGATAAAATTGTAATCCTGGAAAATAATCCTTATTTTTACTAAATGTACCTGTAATTTGATTACGTCTTTTTTTCTGTAACTGTAGCGGAATACAATTACATTTTTTTTTGTATCAAAATTACTTAACGCCGTTCCATGTATTCCGTTACTCCCCAAGCCTGAGAATGGGCATGGCCTGTTTGGGCATACTGTTCATTATCTTATCACATTTATAAATGTCCTTTTGTGGAGCCCATCCCAGCCATCTCCAGGCAGTGGGCAGGGGACACCCTGAACTGGTTGCCAGCCAATCGCAGGGCATGTTGTTATTTTAGAAATTCAAATCAAACTAGGTGCCCTTTGTGCCAATAAGTACCAAAAAAGTAGCTCTTACCTTGAAAAATGTTAGAGACCCCTGCTATTCACCGTGTTCCAAAAGTCATGGGCAAATTTTTACATTGAATATCTCACAAAGTATAAGGGATAGTAAATCCAGAAAGTTTGCGAGCTCTATTTTGACTCGAAATGTTTAAAAATACATACGTGTGCATTGTTGGTCACACGACACACAATGTTTAAACTCTTGCCAAGCAGCTTCTGTTATGGTGCCTTGAGGTTCAAATTGTTTTGTATTTGGCTTCTTTTTAGTAGATCTGTCGTAAATATTTTAATTCACTTTCCTGTTTTGCAGGGAAAATGTGTTTCACGGTGTGCTACTTTTTTTTTTAGATAAAGTGTATTCTTGTATTTCATTGTTTATTTGTTGTTGTACTGAAAAGTATATGTTTTAATTAACATTCTGATTCTCGGCATGCTTAGTGTAAAAAAGGTCTAGATGAGTTAACAATTCACTGTAGAATGAATAATTAATATGCTTTAATTTAGTAGAATAAAAGTTAAAAAGAAATCATTTTGTGCGTAATGTTACATTATCATTGGTAATATACTAGTTAAAGAGACCCCCTAAAACCTGCCTTTTTACTCTTTCTTCTACCCTTTTTCTTTAAAAAAAAATTATTGTACAATGTACACAATTTGAAATGATCAAAAAAGTTATGAAATATGAAGTTGACAGGTAAACAGTAGTGTTGGTGAGCAGGGTTGGGGAATAACGGAATACGTTCCGTAATTGCGATACAAAAAATAATTGTATTCTGTTAGAGTTGTAGAAAAAAATACATGATGAAATTAAAGGTACATTTAGTTAAAACAAGGATCACTTTGCAGTATTGTTTTATTTAAAACTACATTTCGTATACATAATGCGCCAACAGACGAATTGTGTCATGATTTCAATCGCTAACACAATACCAGGGATGTCAAACTCATATTAACTCGGGGGCCACGCGATAGAACAAACATTCTGTCGGGGGCCGGTGCTATGCCGAGAAATGTATCCCTGCCGAGATTTGCATCCCCTAGCTACTATCACCACTTTTACCCTGGAATGTGATGGCAAACAAAAACCACTTCGTCTTGCATTTGTTGGGAGTGTAATAAAACTTAAAACCATTCCTTCTTTGTATTTTTTCTGAATGTAATCGAACGGAAAATGCAAATCGTATATAAATCACTTTTGAGGAGGTAACATGTTTTTCTACTCAAATCGCTTGTGTTGAAACTGTTATGCACTCTACCATAAAGCTTATTATGCTGAAATAAGCTTTATAGTAGAGTGCATAACAGTTCTCAAAAGTGATTTATATACGGTGTGCATTATACCATTCGATTACATTCACAACAAATACAAAGACAGAATGGTTTAAGTTGTATTACATTCCCAACAAATGCAAAACAATGTGGTTTTGGTTATATGTTCACCATTACATTCCCGAAAAGTGATATAAAAGTGAGATAAAAGGAGGTAAAAGTGGTGATAGTAGCTAGGGGATGCAAATCTCGGCAGGGATGCATTTCTCAGCATAACACCGGCGGTGTGCAGCCAAAGTAACGCACCACTTTTGACTGTCAGTTACGTTATTAAATGCTGGGAAAGAAAATAACGGCGTTATGTAACGGTGTTATTCCCAACACTGAAGACTGCTAACATGAGCATATTGAGCACTGCCGCACTACGCAGCGAAATTGCCCCCAGTGATGCGTTCAGGGACATTTAATAAATATGATTGATATTCTTTTTGTATCTTGCCATTAATTGTTGTTCAAAATCCACTATTGATAACTGTATTGTTATGTTGTGAGGATTATTTAATTAGCCTAGTGAATCTGAATACGTTCAAGCAGTTTGGCATCCCCACTTCAAACAAGTAAAAAAATCTATCTATCTACCTTGGTCATATCCCTCAAGAGGGGTGACCGACAGCAAGACAAACACATAAAATAACATAGAAAATAAAAATGGGGAAAAAATAGCAAAAACACACACAAACATTTTTGGACCATGGCCAACCTAAATGCCCGAACACCCAAACAAGTTAGGTACCTCTGCACCCAAGTTGGTCATGCTTTCGTCCCTCCAGATGAAACGGGACACAAGAAAGCGGCCATGTCACTCGGGTCAGGGTGACACAACACACTCTTTGTTCAACCTCAGGGCCCGACAGCTTTCACTGGTTTACCCCTGCCGCATCATAAAGGTGCCAAACATCCCACTATCCTTTTACAACACCTCTCCACTCATTCCTATTACCAACAAGAGCTCGAGCTTCCACTAGATTTAGACCTCTTTCCTGCAGGGCATTCATAACACCATCCATCCACGTCAATCGGGCCTTCCTGTTGGTCTCCTTCCATTTACTTCTGCTCTGTAGATCTTCTTCAACATTCGCTCCTCATCCATCCTCTCCATGTGTTAAAACCAACCGAGTACTCTCTTATCCACACGCTTTCTCAGTTCCACAACTACTCCAGTTCTGTCTCTCACAATTTCATTTCTCAATCCATCCAATCTTGTCACTCCTAACATACTCCTCAAACACTTCAGAAGGAGGATGACTACAAGTAAAACATAATTGTTGGAAACGTTTAAAGAGAACACTTGGTGTGTTTAAAACAATCTTGATTCTTAATGTTCTCTTAATGCAAACTAAAACCGAGCATATTTTGTCGGTCATGTGAAAGAGATACACATATTTTTTCTCCTAATAACTAGACTATGCGGTTAAAATGTGAGCAATTTTATTTTGGACTACAAGCAACTACCTCACCTTGATTTCCTCCAATTCTTTTTGAAAGGTTGCAATGTCCATTTATCTTAAACACAATTTTGTAATCTTGTCTTTTATTAGCATATTTGGTATTGGAGTAGTCTAAAAGTGATAGAAAGTAATCTAGTCGGAAAACTTCAATATTACAGTATTGAGATACGTTACTGATTACATTTTTCAACGGGCATCTTTCATGCCAATTTTTGAATGTTACAATGTTCAATAAAAAGCCTTTGAAAAACCTCGATATTAGAGTGACTTTGTATTTTATAGTACATATAAAATTTTTCTTTATTTTCTTTTAGATGTGGCTCCATCTCAAGGTTTCTTCATTTCCTCATGAGTATTTTGAGTTATTCCTTGCCCTCATGTAGGTTTTAGATCAGGTGATAGTGTAATAGTAGTAAGGTTCTCTTACTTACATACAAATGTTTGAATGGACTAGCTTCCTCTTATCTGATTTGTTTTCCCCTTGTGTTCCTGCACGTCGCCTCCGCTTGGAAAATGCCGGTCTACTTCTGTCCCCACGAGCCAAGAAGAAAGAAGAAGAAATCCATAATTTACCTTCTAGGCAGGAGTACAAAACATTACGCAGGTAGTGTGCTGGAAATTTGCCGTGAGGGACGCCAGGTATTTGAATGTCGACATCGGCAGGAGTGACAGATTTTTTGGGCAGTAATTTTTATTAAATAAGTTTAATTTTAATGTTACAAGTTTAACATCTGTTAGGTTAACCCCTACACTTGTAATAAAAACCTGTATTTAAAGAAGACACAGAGACGTAAGTATGACTTACTTGCAAGGAGAGATGACCATAGACTGCCTATTATAGTCTACTAGACACTCTGAAAAAGTCTAGTACGTCCTTGCCTTTTTATTGTATTAAGAACGCCCTAATTTACATGTTTCTTATGCTAAAGGGAGGGGGAGTGACAAAAAAAACAGTTTCCACAACAACATCTTATCGTATCAATACCTGTTTAAACTTACAACAACATGTTATCGTATCAACAACATTACTGCTATTGAACTAGGCGAGAATGGCACACTAAGCAAGAATATACACAGTATGCAACAGTAGAATAACTTATTTACAGTTTAAATCCATCAACATCCATCCATTATCTGCACCACTTATCCTCAGTAGCGTCGCGGGGCTGCTGGAGCCCATCCCAGCCATCTTCGGGCAGTGGGCAGTGGACCCACTGAACTGGTTGCCAGCCAGTCGCAGGGAACACAGAGACAGATCACTCACTCGTTCATTCACACCTAGGGACAATTTGGACCGGCCAATTAATCTGATATGCATGTGTTTGGGAATGTGGGAGGAAACCCACACAGGCACAGGGAGAACATGCAAACTCCACAGGGGGAGGCTGCGGTAGCTGGACTTGACCCCTGAACCTCCGCACTAACCACCCAGTCGCCGTGTCTCCCATACAAGTTTACCATAATCTTCAAATTCATAATTATATTTTAAAATGAACAAAGTAAAATAAAATTTAATTTTTATAAAATACGGTACTCATTATTTTCCAGAGTTACAGGGGGCCACAACAGAAGGATGAAAGAGCCACATGTGGCTCCGGAGCCACGGGTTGCCAACCTATGGTATAGCCTTTAATCACAAGAAGTCTCAGACTAGACTACTATTTAAGTTAAGTCAAGTCACATTGATTTGTGACACCCTTAATTACAAAATGTCTCAAAGGACTGCACAGGCCAAAATTACACCATCCATTGATCTAAAACCTACAAAAGGGCAAAGAACAACTTTGAGAAGGGGCCAAACATAACATAATCCTTTCTTGCTGCCTGGTTGGTGGTGAAATGAGGGAGAAGGACTTATCAGGATGAGTCAGACGACCAACACCTTGACCTGAAGCATGTCATCATCTGCATTGACAAGCTAGCCGAGATAGGAATCTGCGTCATTGCTGTCATGGACTTGACAATTTTACCTATTACCTATGTGTTTTTTTTTAAATTGATGTTCACTACGTTTCATGTATTGTTACTCAATGCAACATCTATTGCATCCTGGTCATCCTGGAAGGGGAAATACCACTTGTGTGGCCCCTGCACAAGGCTTCTTATTTTCCTCATGATGAGGTTAAGAGTTTGTCCTTGCCCGCATGTCGGTTTCAGATCAGGCCGCTTTTTCTGTAAACCCATAATAAAGTCATAAAAGAACCAAACCTCATGAATGTTTTGGTAACAAAGAACTATGTTTCAGACACTCTCTCAGAGAAAAATCAGGACTGCACCTGTGCAGCGACCTGTGAAGTCCTATGAGACATTTTATGGTTAAGGACTATACAAATAGATGTGACTTGAATAGTAGTCTTTAATCTGTACAGCCCTGTGAGACTTCTTGTGATTAAGGACTATAAAAGTTAAACATGAGTTTTACCTTTAAAATTATGTGTGTCTGTGTGTGGAGTCCATCTTTGAAACAATTTACAAGACGAGATCAAATGTCCAAATATTCACGTGTTCAAATTTAAATACAAAAAAAACGTTACTGGCAGAATACAACAATTAATAAAATGGGGTATGAGTGAAACTAGAGATTGGAAATATTGCATAGCAAATGGATGGTTTACAACTATAGCTAACCTTGTCGTTATTGTTACGAAGATGGGATTGTTTTTTGTCCTGTTTTTATTTTCTAATATTCAAAATAAAATTTTCATTCATTTAATAAATTATACACGAACAAGGAATATATATTTTAATCACCCCCCCAAAATAAAAAAACAATAAATTGACAACATTTGGAATGGTGGGTTTAAATTTTTGTTGATAAAAAAGTTGTCTATGCATTAAAGAGATGTATTTGTTGCTCTTTCATCGTTTGTTTGTATGTACAGAAAAGTGCTGGTTTGTAGCACAACGCTCCTCGATGACGTAATCACCAGGCGACTTTGTTGGTGCTACGCAGTTGCTTGTTTGTAATTTTCCAGCAGTATATTTATGTTAAGCACTCTACTTTTCGCTGTTTGGGGTTCGAATCGGAGATTCTTGAGTTTACCGACACCAGAACCGCCACCAGTCTGTCTGAGTCGCTGCTCAGTGGCGGTGGGCGCCTTTTGAGTGGCGTGGTGATGGAGAACGTGAGAAGTTTGGCGGAAGGTTCGGTGGCGGCTAGCAACGTCCCGGCTTTTCTCAGCAAACTTTGGTCCTTGTTGGAGGACCCCGACACCGACTCGCTCATTTGCTGGAGCCCGGTAAGATTTTTTTTCAGGTCTTGGCTTCGTCTCTTAAGCTTGGGCGAAAGTTTCATTGGATCTGCTAACATTAGCTTAGCATTTTAGCGCTAGTAGTCTAGGCAAGTCAAGTCATAATCATTTGAATAGCCCAAATCACAAAAACGTCTCTAAGGGATGCATAGATTGCCTGTTGTAGTATTTCTGTAGTATTTTCAAGTATTTTTTATAGCATTTCTGTAGTAGTGCTTATGTATCGTAGTGTTACTGGAGTAGTATTTCTGTATTATACTATTAATGTAGTTTTACGTTTTGATTTCTGTTGTAATACTTTTGCAGTATTCCTTTAGAAGTATTTCTGCATTATAGTAATATTGCAGTAGTATTTTCGTAGCATTTCTGTCTTTTTTTTGTAGTATTTCTATAGTAGTATTTTGAAGTGTTTTGTAGTTGTATTTCTGATGTTTTGTAGTGTATCTGCATTTTTTGTAGTATTTTTGTTGTAGAGTTACTGTACTTGTATGTTTATACTATTTTTTGTAGGTTTTTGTAGTTGTATTTCTGTATTAGCGTATTTCTGTAGTAGTATTTGTACTATTTAAGAAGTCATGTGAATTCATTTATTTATAAGTATGATAAATTAAATACAACTCTCCCAGCCTGAGATAACTGGTCTATTGACTGGTCTAGTATTTTCAACGACAAGTATTTTCACACTACTACAAAATTAAACAGTTCAACAATATTAAATGCGTTTAACACTGCACTGTTAAATAATAAATCAAACTCTCACAACTCAAGACACTGTTCAAGTAAAAATCGGCAACTGCACTTCAAATATTTTGTTCACAATAAGAGTGAACAGTAAAACTAAGTGCCCATCCAATCCCTCCCTACATGTAAAAAGTCTTTGTGTGGCACTGAACACGTTCAAATTCAATACCTACTACTATCTGTTAACGAAGTTTGTGAAATTTCATCTAATATAATTCATAGGAACCACCCACTCCGTAGTGCATATTGAAAAAATATTGATGTTAAATGTACATTCTGAAACTAACACATACATTTTGGAACTGTCCCCTGGTGAAAAAGTTCTAGTGTGAAACGTGTACTTCTCTAGCTGGGATCAACCACCAATTAACAAAAGGAGACAACAAAATATTTACACCCCCACACAAAAAAATCAGCTAAATAATATACATACGATCAGAAGACGGTGTAGTTGTAACCTATGCAGTGCTTTGAGACATTTTGTGATTAAGGGATAGATAGATAGATAGATAGATAGATAGATACTTTATTCATCCCCGCAGGGAAATTCACACCTCCAGCAGTCTACCCCGTTGTTTATTAACAGATGAACATGAATACACATAAATTTGACTAGACTTGAATATAAAAATCTACCCAAGCCAAGCTTTTAAGTGCCCACCCCTGGTAATTTTTTTCCTTGCAGGCAAGAAATATTTAAAATCAAAAGAAGGAAACAAAACTTCCCCACAAAGGAAAATTAAAAAACAAGGACATTACATTTTAACAACAGGTTTAAACTATTTTGGAAGGATAATTTGCTTGGAATATATGACTGCGACATATTGATTAAAGCCAAAAGAAACCTTTATTGTCAGTCTTATTATCATCATAGATAAATTCTACATTCAAAAGAGAAAATTCTCAGGCAGAATTTTTTCATTTATCCATGTGATGTAAAAAAACCATTTGGTCCCTAAAGCTTTCCCTCAAGCAGAAGGCCACTAAAATTAATAATCTTTGTTTATCATTTTGGTATTTTTATCCAGTATAACTTGTCTCCACCCCCCCTGGCATGCTTGCGTATTTATATTTTCTTATCATTTGGATTGTTTGTACAGTTCTAAGATTAAAGCAACATTGCAGTGGAATTTCTTTGTATGGAAATTTTATATTATATATTTGTTTCCATAAATAATAAAAAAAATACTCAAACCGTCCACCCGGGGAGAAATGGCGATTTATGTGTTATTGTCAATGGCTGGATGGATTAGGTGAATAATTTGACTTATTTTAATTAGTTCCCCTGTGTACAAAAAGTGCTGTTCAACGTGACATTTTCTAAAGTAAATTACTGTTCTAACATCACTAATGCTTCCAGAAAATAACGTTTAAAATAATAAAAAGCCTACTACGGGCAAAATTAAACGAATAGCATCCTATTGATTTGTCTTTATTGTCATTGGTGAACATTGTTTGCAACAAGAGAGGTTGTGGCACTTAAGGGAAAGTCAAGTCATGTTTATTTGTATAGCCCTTAATTAAAAGGAGTCTCAAAGGGCTGCACAGACTATTCAAACTACAGACTACTATTACACCATCTCCTGATCTATAACCTACATGAGGGCAGTGTAAAACTCAAAACCTCAGCATTAGGAAAATGTAGGAAACCTTGATAAGGGACTGCACATGAGGTAATCCCCTTCTAGAATGACCAGGCTGCAATGGATGTTGCATTAACAAACAATGAAATTAAAATAAGGGCCATCGCCACTGATCCCAGTACAGTAACTTCTGAGACCGAGAGAGTTTTTTTTCCAGAGGTGTTAAAGTCCTTCCCTATATATATATATATATATATATACACACAGTTGTGGTCAAAGGTTTACATACACTTGTGAAGAACATATTGTCATGGCTCTCTTGAGTTTCCAGGTATTTCTACAATGATTTTTCTCTGAAAGAGTGTCTGGAACAGATAGTTCTTTATTACCAAAACATTCATATAGTTTGGTTCTTTTATGACTTTATTATGGGTTTACAGAAAAAGCAATCTGCTGGGTCAAAAATATACATACAGCAACACGAATTAGCAATTCAGCTCAGAGCCTGACTCCAGACTTTGAGGAACTTGTTTCTACGAAAAGATGCCAGGTTTCTGGCTTAGACCGATGTTCAGAGTAAATCAGAGCGTAGCAAACTGAGCTTGAATATTTATTTGTTTCTTATGCACTTTTTCCTAATGCAAGGTCTGTCACTAGTTGAAATGTTGGATTTTTATTGAATGACATTATTATTTTTGGTTCTGTTGTTGTTGGCTTTGAAAGGGGAACTTGAAAGGATATGGGGAAATACAAATACTTTATTTATTTGAATAAGAAATGAATACCACTGTGTCTTATATTTCAAATTTAATTGATCATGTTTTTGTAATATTAAGCTTTGATTGTTCCAAATTCTGTTTCTCTAAAGTTTGTTTCCATATGAAAAGGTTACACATTACTTATCAGTTGCAGTTAATTTTTCAATGAATATTGGCTTTAGCCCATGACTTTACTTCTCTGCTTAATTTTGGCCAACTGTGAATTTGAGTTTGACACCCCTGCTTTACAACAACCATATTGTATAGATGCACGAGATATTAAACAATAAAAACGTCAACGTTCTTAGCGCGCTAGAGATACAGTGCAGTGTGTTTACATTAGGCACGAACCAGGAAGTAGAACCCAGATTTCTTCTTCGGGGTGGATGCTGGGTAACCTCTCACAGCGCCGACTGAAAGAAGCACTACAGCACTGTCCTCTATTCGGAAAAAGGTGCACACAATACAAAATCTGACTTACAGCAATGTCCTGATATTTTTCGACATCCACAAAAAAATGTTCTTATCCACCATTTTGCCCAAGTCGAATGTTCGTAAGTAGGGGAGCATCTGTATTAGGGAATATGTACTGTACGTTTTACCACAAGAATCAACCATTCTTCATCAACAATGAACTACAATCGTAAAACAACTGTAATGGACAGCTACCATTCCATTCGTCAATGAAATCTTAGTGCAGAATATATCAAGACTCTACATAATGGCAGAAAGGCAGAAGGCTACTTGAAAATAAGTGCAACAGAAATAATTGCTGAACAGCAACACACACACACACACTTACACACAGAGTATAGTACAGTAGGAGGGCACTCGCGCACGCACACACACACACACACCCTTTCTGCCAGCTCCTCCACTCGCCTTTCAACCCTTCTGGCTGACATGGGGATTTTTTTTTCATTGTATCTGTTAGGCATGCCATCTAATAAAACCTCTAATTTCGACAAGAACGCTTCTGTTATATATTTGCCAGCAGTAAATGGTTTTCCGTGCTTTGCAATGCAGTGAGCAATGTGATAGCTTGCTTCAGTGGTGATATTTTTAGCAGTGACAAAGGTTTTCAGGGTCTGTGTATGTTTGCTGTACCTGGACACAGCGCGTTTTAATGTCTCCGCCTTGTCAGACTTATCCTTGAATTCATGTTCATGTTTCGTCTCGTAATGACGTTTACACTTGATGTGCGAGGTACAACGCTCTCGAGGCATAATGGACAAACAGCACGGTCATTTTTTGCACAAATCATCTGTCCACGCTGGCTAGAAAGAATGAGATTTTTTTTGCTGGAGGAGCTGTGATGATGATTTTATTTATCGCGTTCCTGTATTTCTGTGGCTGGGTTAAAACGGATTTCTCCTCTGCAAAACACCGCACAGACACTCACACACAGAGGAGAAGGGGGGGGGTACGCTACTGTAAAGCCCCTATAAAAACAGGGCGCGCAACTGAGAATGTCTAAATTTCAGGCATTTTTTTGAAATAATCTTCGTTAATTTTTATTATTTTGCCGTGTCACTCCTGGCAACGCGTGTCATAGGGTGCCGACACTTGCTGTGCACCAAGGCTGCAAAAAAAATGTCATTGGCCTTTTTAATTTTTATATTAATAACAAAACAGACAGTCTTGAATCTTAAATCATATTTTTACATACTAATGTGACCATCACCGAGACTTGTAGATCAAACTTCCTTCCACAATTAAATGGTAAATGGTCTGCATTTATATAGTGCTTTTCAAGTCAATGAAGACCTCCCAAAGCGCTTTACAATGTGCCTCACTCTTACCCACTCACACACACACACTCACACACCAGCCACGCAAGGCGCATACCTAGGGACATTGTGTAAAATATACTTAATTAATTAATAAATGTGTGTTTGTGTGTGTGTGTATATATATATATATATATATATATATATATATATATATATACTGGACTGAAAATTAGAATATTGTTATAAAGTTCTTTATTTTCTGTAATGCAATTAAAAAAACAAAAATGTCATACATTCTGGATTCATTACACATCAACTGAACTATTTCAAGCCTTTTATTATTTTAATATTGCTGAATTTGGCTTACAGCTTAAGAAAACTCAAAAATCCTATCTCAAAATATTAGAATATCATGAAAAAGTATACAAGTAGGCTATTCAACTAATCACCTGAATCATCTAATTAACTCGAAACACCTTGCGAGGGTTTCCTGAGCCTTAAAAACACTCAGCTTGGTTCAGTAAACTAAATCACTGCTGATCTGACTGCTGTCCAGAGGACCATCATTGATACCCTCCATCAGGAGGGTAAGACACAAAAAGAAATTTCTCAAAGAGCAGGCTGTTCACAGAGTGCAGTTTCAAAGCATATCCACAAAAAGTCTGTTGGAAGGGTAAAATGTGTCCGGAAACGCTGCACAACCAAGAGAGATGACCGCAGCCTTAACAAAATTGTGAAGAAGAGCTGCTTCCAGAATTTGAGGGAGCTTCAAAGACAGTGGGCTGAAGCTGGAGTCCAGGTATCAAAAGCCACAGTTCACAGACGTGTCCGGGAAATGGGCTACAATAGTCGTATTCCCATGGTCAAGCCACTTCTGAACTCAAGACAACGGAAGAAGCGTCTGACTTGGGCTATGGAGAAGAAGCACTGGACAGTTGCAGAGTGGTCCAAAGTCCTCTTTTCAGACGAAAGCAAGTTTTGCATTTCATTTGGAAGTCAAGGCGCCAGAGTCTGGAGAAAGGCTGGAGAGGAGCAAAATCCAAGTTGCTTGAAATCCAGTGTGAAGTTCCCACAGTCAGCAATGGTTTGGGGAGCCATGTCAGCTGCTGGTGTTGGTCCACTGTGTTTCATCAAGTCCAGAGTAAATGCAACTGTGTACCAAGAGATTTTAGAGCACTACATGCTTCCATCTGCTGAAAAGCTCTATGGAGATGAGGATTTCATTTTCCAGCATGATCTGGCACCTGCCCACAGTGCCAAAACCACCAGTAACTGGTGCACTGACCATGGCATCACTGTCCTTGATTGGCCTGCTAATTCCCCTGACCTGAACCCCATCGAGAATTTGTGGGGTATAGTTAAGAAGAAGATGAAAGACACCAGACCTGCAAATGCAAATGAGCTGAAGGCCGCTACCGAAGCATCCTGGGCATCAATAACACCTCAGCAATGCCACAGGCTGATTGCCTCCATGCCACGCCGGATTGATGCAGTAATCCGTGCAAAAGGATTCCCAACCAAGTACTGAGTGCATCAATGGACATTTTCAAATGTTTGATTTAGTTTTGCTGTTATAAAATTATTTTTTTACTTGGTCTGAGGAAATATTCTAATATTTTGAGATAGGATTTTTGAGTTTTCTTAAGCTGTAGGCCAAATTCAGTAATATTAAAATAATAAAAGGCTTGAAATAGTTCAGTTGATATGTAATGAATCCAGAATGTATGACATTTTTGTTTTTTTAATTGCATTACAGAAAATAAAGAACTTTATCACAATATTCTAATTTTCTGAGACAGTCCAGTATATATACATACAAATGAAAATACAGGATGGTAGTCTTCATGCTGGGCATTTCTGCCTGACGCGCCTCCTCCGGCGCCTTTGGAATGCTCCTATGCCCTGAACACTCAGGCCTGACTGGTGTCATCAACTGGGGACCATTGATGTTTCGCTCTTTTAACCCCAGGACATCTCCCGGTGGCGGAGCGATGGCTGGAAATCTTCCTGCCAACCCCGCTGATGCCCTAGGTGTTAGTTTAAGGCCCCAAGCTCCTGTCGTTCCTCCGCAGCCACAGCCAGAAGCTGCCCTTTTCCGCCTCTTCTGACAGCTCTTGAGTTGCTCTCCGGTTGCCAGCTCCTGTGCATCCAAGGTCTCTGAGCAGGTGGTAGGTTGATGACCCCTGCACCCCACCTCCACTGGGCATACTGTAGTCTTCCAGCCTGCCTCCCTGCACTCGGCTGCCAGGTCTTAGTACTTTGCCCGTTTCGTCTGATATGCTGCCTCTATTCCCTCCCACCAAGGAACAGTGAGCTCAACCATGAGGTCCGCCTTGCTGGCTAAAGACCACAGCACAATGTCTGGCCGCAATGATGTTTTGGCGATCTCCCTGGGGAACTGCAACTGCCTTTTGAAGTCAACTTTCATTCTCCATACGCTGGCGGGCGAGAGGAACCTTCCAGAGTGTAACGGGTGAAGGGTGCCCCTCACCTTCCTCCCATAGTGACTTCAAGGCCTCCTTCTCTTCTTGTCTTGCCTTCCTCCACTGCTTTCGGAGTTGGCGCCGCCTCCACATCATTTGCTCAATTTCTCGTTCTCTCCTTCCTTTCTGCTTGGGCGCTTCTCATCGCTTCTCTTCCACCACCCCGAATCGGCTACTGCATTCCTCGTCCAGGATGTGTCTCCTAAGGTGTTAAGCTTTGTCTCTACCTGGCCACGGAGAGAGTGCTCCAAAAATACAGTTATGTCAGTGTCTAACTTCTCCCAGACTATAGACCAATTGGCTCCTGGCCACTTGATGGCTTTCCTTCGTCCCGGTTATTTCTTCTCCTTGCTTTTGACTGCTTTCTGGTTATTGCTTGTTGATGTTTTTGATGTGTTCCTGGTTCCAATCTCCCCGAGGTCGCCCTTCACAACCTGCCCTTTTCCCCTTCTGCCTTTCTTCAGCAGCATTGGATCCTTTTGCTCTGTGGTTTGAGACCTATATATATATATATATATATATATATATATATATATATATTATAAATTATTGCTTGTTTGGGTCAGCAATTTCAGTTGAGTATATCAAATAGCTTACAAACACAGTGATATCTGAGAAGTGAAATGAAGTTTATAGAATTTACAGAAAATCTGCAATACTTGCTTAAACAAAAGTAGGCAGGTGCATAAATTTGGGCACCCCAACAGAAAAATTACATCAATATTTAGTAGATCTTCCTTTTGCAGAAATAACAGCCTCTAAACCAGGGGTCAGGAACCTTTTTGACCCAAAGAGCCATAAAAGAAAAAATGTTTTAAAAAGAAATTGAGAGAGCCACATCATAAATTTTCAGACAAAATTGAAAAAACTGCCAAGCACACTCTCAAAAGTTAATTCTTCAGCACATTTTATTTCACTGTGTATCATTTGATAATTTAATCAAATGTATGAAATGATAATAATGCCAAATCCTGTGTCCAAAATAACTGTACATATTACAATTTGTCTTCCACCTTCAGTTAAGAGTGTTGAGGCAATTTTTTTCCATGAAGTTTGTCCTTAATAACGGTTTCAAAACAATGTGCACGCAAAGTTCTTTTGTAGAAATGTCACAAATTACTGCAAACGATAAGCATATCGTCATATTCACTTTCAGTCTAGACTGCACTGAGCGAGAGAGAATGAAGTGCCTTGTGCTGTGTGCAGGGATCCGCCCACCTGTACTGTTCACCCAAACAAAGTCGTTTGCCAGCGTTTTTATTTATCAGTTTAAATGGTTTCTTATCGAACTTCTGCATTGAGTTGCTTCGGCTTTATATGGATCAAAATCGGGATGAAATCACTTGACTTTGGAACGCCACAGAAAGATGTCCAATAGTTACATTTTATTTCGGAGCCATATGTACTCATGAAAAGAGCCATATATGGCTCCCGAGCCATTGGTTCCCTACCCCTGCTCTAAACGCTTCCTATAGTTTCCAATGAGGGTCTGGATTCTGGTTAAAGGTATTTTTGACCATTCTTCTTTACAAAACATCTCCACTTCAGTCAGGTTTGATGGTTTCCGAGCATGGGCGGCCCGCTGTAAATCACACCAGAGACTTTCAATAATATTTAGGTTTGGGCACTGAGATGGCCTTTCCAGAACATTGTTCTTGTTCCTCTGCATGAATGCCTTAGTAGAATCTGAGTAGTGTTTGGGGTCGTTGTCTTGTTGAAGTATCCAGCCCCGGCACAACTTCAGCTTTGACACTGATTCTAGAACATTGTTCGTAAGAATCTGCTGATACTGACCGGAATCCATGCAACCTTCAACTTTAACATGATTGCCAGTACCTGCACTGGCAACACAACCTCACAGCATGATGGAACCACCACCAAATTTTACTGGGGGTGGGCAAGTGTTTGTCTTGGAATGCTGTGTTCTTCTGCCATGCATACCGCCCCTTGTTATGTCCAAATAACTCAATTTTAGTTTCATCAGTCCACAGCACCTTATTTCAAAATGAACCTGGCTTTTCCAAATGTGCTTTAGCATACTTTAAGCGACTCTGTTTGTGGCATGTGCGCAGAAAAGGCTTCTGCCGCATTACTCTCCCATACAGCATCTCCTTTTTGCAAAGTGCGCTGAATAATTGAACAATGCGCAGTGACACCATCTGCAGAAAGATCATGTTGTAGGTCTTCAGAGCTGGTCTGTGGGTTGAGTTTGACAGTTCTCACCATCCTTTGCTTCTGCTTATCTAAGGTACTTCTTGGCCTGCCACTTTAGAACTGTGCCTGTAAATTTCCATTTCTTCACTATGTTCTTCACAGTGGAGAGCTGAAATATCTGAGCTAGTTATTTGTATCCGTCCCCTAAACCATGATGCTGTTTTCGGGTCATTTGACAGTTCTGAGGCTCCCATGTTTCCACTCTTTAGAGAAGATGCAAAGAGGAGAACAGCTTGCAACTGGCCGTCTTAAATACCCTTTCTCATGATTGGCTTCACTGTGTATGTAGGTCAAGGGTCATTGAGCTTACCAAACAAATTTTTGTTCAAATAATTAGTGCTAAAGGTTTTCAAATCAATAAAACAACAAGGGTGCCCAAATTTATGCATCTACTTACCTTTGTTTAAGTAGTTATTGCACAGTTTCTGTAAATCTTATGAACTTCATTTCACTTCTCAGATATCACTGTTTGTCTGCTATATGATATATTTAACTGAAATTGCTGATCCGAACAACCAATGATTTATAAAGGAAAATCTTAAATGATCAGGGGTGCCCAAACTTTTGCATAAGACTATGTATATTTGTGTGTGTGTAAACATGTATGTATATGTGTGTGTGTGTAATTATGTATATAAATGTGTGTGTGTGTGTGTGTGTGTGTGTGCGCATGTGTATGTAATACATATAGATAGAGATAGATTCATACTTTATTCAAATTCAAATTTTGTCTGTTTTAGAATTTGGGTATACCTTTCCGGAGAACTAACTGAATGTCTTATTTCTGTGCAGAGTGGGAGCAGCTTCCACGTGTACGACCAGGGCCGCTTCTCCAAAGAAGTCCTCCCCAAGTTTTTCAAACACAACAATATGGCCAGTTTCATCCGCCAGCTCAACATGTGTGAGTACTTTGCCCGAGCTCTCCGAGAGTTGCCTTGACCGTAACTCTTGAGCAACGCTCCCCTTTTTCTCTCCTAGACGGTTTCCGTAAGGTGGTCCACATAGAACAGGGCGGTCTGCTGAAGCCGGAGATGGACGACACAGAGTTCCAGCATCCGTTATTCGTGCGTGGCCAAGAGCACTTGCTCGACAACATTAAGCGCAAAGTCACCAATGTACGTGAGTTGCGGCATAGGTCTGTAGCGTTTTTAGGTTGTCTTTAGAAGGAAATAGTTTTAGGATTTCTGCATGTAGATTAACGCATGTTACCAGTCGAGGACGCCAAATTCCACTTTATAAAATAAAAACTAGTTTCATCATTTTGAAGGGGCTACACATTTATTTTTCAATTTGCAGTTCATTCATTTCATGATGAATTACTAATTCGATCTAAAACACATTGATTACCACACAACTGAATTTATTTAAACTAAAGTCTGAAATCAAACAATTCAACTGGATTGGAACTTAAATGAGCTGGGTTTCCTGCAGTGTTATTAATAGTGGTGGGTATATTGTGGAAAGTGAAAATAGCTAATGAAAGAAATAAGCATATTTTCTAAGGTGTGTTTGAATCGGCAGTTATGTCTTGTTTTCCTGTTGCATACAAGTACATTGGGAGAGAACGAGAAAAGAAATCAATTTACCTGGGATTTAACTTGGACTCTGTTGTTCTTTTACGCTTTTATTGATGATGGGTGTGCATTTCTTAAGCTGTCCATTTATGGCGTAGTAGGTACTCCAATAATTGGAGAGAAAGGTGTCTTAGGGGTGTAAATAGTTTGGCTTTCAAAGTTCTTTGTTTTTGACACCTGTGGCTGCAGCCGAAGGGGGTGGGGTGGGGGGTCTCTGGGGTTGTATTTGTATTAAGGACATCACCCTACAGCTGTGAGACTTTTTGTTTTGCGACATCAGGTGAGTTCGGTGCGACAGGAGGACGAAAAAATCTCACCTAAAGAGGTCAGCAAGCTCCTCAACGACGTCCAGGTCATGAAAGGGAAGCAGGAGACCATCGATTCCAAAATCCTGGCCATGAAACAGTAAGAAGTGTTTCGCGGGATTGAAAACAAGTATCCACGCCTTTCTCAAATGTTTTTTTGTCTTTCAGTGACAACGAAGCTTTGTGGAGGGAGGTGCTGTGTCTCAGGCAGAAGCACGCCCAGCAGCAGAAAATGGTCAACAAGGTAAAATGGCTGTCACCCACGCCTTTCCTTTATTAAGCTTCTCCCAATGGTAAGAAAAACTGTATTCATAAAAGAAAAAAAAAACGGGCAAAATGGCTAGTTTTCCAAGACGCATGGGCTCTAAATGTGAATTTCCCTGCGGGAATAAATAAAGTAGGTTTAGAGCAAGGGTATCAGTTTAAGACAGGGTTAGGGCTTAACTCACAGCAAGGGTTAGATGTAGGGCTTAGCGTTTTCATTGTTTTTTTATCGTTTTTTTCAGTCGTTGTGGGGTTGTTTCTGTTGTTTGTGCAGGCTTTTGGGTTGGTTTTTGGCCAATTTTTGCACACTTTTAGTGCTTGGGTCATCTTTTGATCGTATTTGGGCAATCTTATGTTTTTCTGTCTTTTAGTTGTTATCCTGTCATTTTTTGTTGTTGGTAAATCATCTTTGTCGTTTTTCGGTTGCTTTATGTACCGTATTTTCCGCACTATGAGGCGCACCTAAAAGCCTTTATTTTTTTCAAAAGCTGACCATGCGCCTTATAATACAGTGCGTCTTATTTATTGATCAATTTTAAAATTGCAAAGTTTTCCAACTAACTTGCAGCCGCCGACTAGATTTTCCCCCGAACGCCAAGTAGTACGCGGTGTATGCTGGGATTTATTTACCGGCGTTTCATTGGCTAACCAATGTGTCAATCATCATTTGAATCGATCACTATTGGCTAAAGTTATTCAGAGGTCAAGGGGCGGATCCTTTTTATCATTTACAGGCTGGCATTGGCTTAAACGGCAAAACAAAGCCTGCAATTGGCCGAAAAAGATGAATGCGTATAGCATGTGGCTGACGGCATAGAGAAAGCATTTTTTTCTGTTCTGTATTTGTAAATATTGTATTCTCCTGGATTTACTACCCTCACGGATATACGAGGACATTGGCTGCACATTATTATGAACACAACGACTTTGGTGAGCTACTCCGGGTTTTATATTGTCCCTGTATCTTGTTTCAGACTGAACTCGATGTTTCTGTGATAAGCGGTGCAGATAATGGATGGAATGGAGTGTCTATTTTTAAATTCAACTCAATTCCAAGTGTTTAATGTCATATGCACAGTAAATTTGCGAGCGAAAAAGAAAATGGATACTAAGGAATGGTTAGCATTTCTTGAATCCCAAGACTTTAACCTTCCGAATGATGGAACGATGCATTTGAGTGACATCTTACGGACACCGCATCCGCACGTGTTCTCGACACGTATTTGCGTCTTTGCAAGCTTTGGGAATGTTAAGGGGGTAATAAGTTGGACTGAACTATCTGACTGTTTTGTCCACGTTCCCATTGTAGCGCCTTATAATCCAGTGCGTCTTATGTATGTCAAAAATAGTACCAAAAACTATTTTTTCGGGGTGCGCCCTATAACCCGGTGCGCCTTATAGTGCGGAAAATACGGTATCTCATTTTCTTTCACTTACTCTAATTCTCTTTCCGTCTCAATTTCATTCTCGCTATTCATTTTGCTCTATTTCTCTCTTATTTCTCTCTTTTTTCCTCTCCTCTTTTACTACTATCTCACAATCATCTTTTCTCTTCTGTCTCTGTCTTTTAAAAACAATCTAAATAGCCATTTAGGAGCCGAAAGTATGTTTCTTTTTAGTGAGCCAAGCTGTAGGCCACTTCTCCAAAAAGATCCGCAATTCCCGTCACCACTACCAAGAACAATGTTGGCGCAAGTCTGCCATGTTTGCGGCCTTGTTGGCATCTAGGGGCTGCAGTAGCTCAGGAGGTCGAGCGGTCGTCTTGGGACCAAAAAAGGTTGCAGGTTCTCTTCTTCTTCTGAGTTATATATCTTTGGGCAAGACACTGAAACCCTAATACCCCCGTAAAAGCAGGTAGGAGCCTTACAAGGCTGACTCCGTTATCTGTGTGTAAGTGTGGGTTTGAATGGGTAAAGCGTGAAGTGCATTGTAGCGCATTGGTTAAAGCGCTATATAAATGCAGTCCATTTACTATCACTACCCGCCAACCTGCTTCTACGTCCATGTGAGTCTGTCGGCCGTTTCCTGCCCAACAAAACACAAGCTGCATGCGCCAGTTCGGAACAGGACTGCACAACACTTGTGAGTGCTACAAAAGCAATTGGCTACCATTTGCGAGGGAGCGGTCTCCGCCTGTGCAAGGAAAGACATTGGCTTAGTGACTGACTTTTTAATATGATTTTTAAAAGTCTGAGCTTCCAGTTCCATTACCTTCTTGTTGAAAGGATGAGGAGGACGACGCTGAGGGAAAAATAGGAAAATTGGAGGATTCTATTTTCCGTACTATAAGTCGCACCAGCCAAAAAATGCATAAGTCGCACCGCAGTGTAAGTCGCATTTTTCAGGGTTCTTTGGAATCTTTGAAAAGGCTTCAATTTAATGTTTTTTTAAGGTTTGAAAAGTGCATGGTGAATTGCTTGTAAATGCCATAAAATCTTACCATGTTTCTCCGTTAGGGTGTTGGGCTAGGTTTAGGAGCCAGGGTTTGGGTTTCAAATAAGGGGTTTAAACATATTTTATGGTTCCAAAATAGGATTGCAGCTAGAGATAGAAACTAAGGTTTAGGCTTCTTTTAGGGTATTAGTGAATTTAAAGATCTGAAATAGGGTTGGGACTAAGGTTTACAGCTAGAGTTAGGTGTAGGTTTAGGGTTAGGAACTAGGGTTTGAGCTCCATGTTAGGGTTGTAAAGTGAATGTAACGTTACAAAATAGTTTTAAAGCTAGGGTTAACGGTTTGAAACCGGGTTAGGGCTAGAAACTAGAGTTTAAGCTCCTTGTTAGGGTTGTAAACAGAATGTAAGCTATCAGAATAGGTTTAGAGCTAGGATTACAATTCAAAACAGGGTGAGAGCTAGGAACAAGGGTTTGAGCTCCATGTTAGGGTTCTAAATTGAAGTAAGGTTCCAGGACAAGTTTGGAGCTAGGATTACAATTTGAAACAGGGTTAGGGCTAGGAACTAGAGTTTGAGCTCCTTGTTAGTGTTCTAAACAGAATGTAAGGTTCCAGAACAGGTTTAGAGCTAGGGTTACGATTCAAAACAGGGTTAGGGCTAGGAACTTGGGTTATAGCTCCATGTTAGGGTTCTAAACTGAATGTAGGGTTCCAGAATAGGTTAAGAGTTAGGGTATCCGTTTAAAACAGGGTTAGGGCTTAAGTCACAGCAAGGGTTAGATGTAGAGCTTACGGTTTGGGATGCAAGTTAGGGTTTCAAACCGATTGAAGTGTTCCAAAATAAGGTTGGAGTTTGAAACTAAGGCTTAGGGTTTCTTCTTTTGATCGACAGTGGAATTTTTATTTTATAGTACTGTAAAAAATAGAAAATTGTCTTTGAAAGGTCCTTAAAAATGCTTTGGCAAGACTGGAAAAAAGCATCGAAGAGCTTCTGGAGCGCACTGTGTTGCTGGAGCGGAGGGTGGAAAGCATGGAGGAGCTACATGCTAACACGGAAGAGCGAACGTCAAGACTAGAACAATTAACAGTCTCTTTGCTCCAACAAACCGCCAAACTAGCAACAAAGTGTGAGGACTTGGAGTCGAGATCACGACGGAACAACATTAGAATACATGGCATTCCGGAGGGTGCCGAGAGGAACGACACAATCGGCTTCATAACAAACTTTATTAAATCGAACATTCCGACAACAGGACATATGGATTTGCGCATTGAGAGGGCACACCGCTCACTGGTGAACAAGTCTCAAGGTAAAGCACTGCCACGGGCAATTATCGTACGTTTCACCGACTACATAGTGAAAGAATCCGTAATGAAAGAAGCATGGAAGCGGAAGACAACGTACGAAGGCAAGACCGTTTACTTCAACCAAGATTACACCTCAGAAATCCAAAAAAAGAGGAAACAAGTAAGGGACGTTATCAAAAAGTTAAAGGAAAAGAACGTAAAGGCACAATCCCCATATCCCGCCCAGCTGAAGATGTTTTTGGACTCAGGTATAAGAACATTCTCTACACTGATGGAGGCAGCAACATTGCTAAAAGAAATGGGGATCGAAAAGGAAGAGGACAACACGGAGACACTGCAAAAGATGTTGTCAAAGAACATTTGGACCACAGTGACCGGAATTGAGAGGAAGACAAAGGAACACCCCCATCATAGAAGGTGACTTACAAGCTCTCATGGAGCAAAACGAAGCCAAATTCGGATTTGGGGTGAAAGAGTAAGGACCATATCTGCCTTTTCTATTATAAATTCAATAAGTTAGAAGTAAGTAAAATACCAAGTAAAATTGTTATCTTTAAATTAAAACAATATATGTGCATATATATATATATATATATATATATATATATATATATATATATATATATTGGCATAGAGCTACGCTAAAATATTTAGTTAGTTATAACTATGGACGACGGTACAAAAGTTGTTCACGCACTGAGGGTAGCCACAACTCTCCGATTGGACTCATGGAAGACATGGGTTTTTGTTTTTTGGGTGTGTTTTTTTTCTTTTTGGTGGGGGAATTATGTGTGCTTGTCAATATGTTTGTTAGTAATTTGGTTTGTTTTGTCAATGGAGGTGTTAGTAATTAATGTAGTGTTTTTGTATGCTTCAGAAATCAGTGAGACTCAATACAAATCATGAGCAATCTAAATATTGTTTCATATAATGTACATGGGCTAAACCACCCCATCAAGAGAAAGAAGATATTGAATCAACTCAAGACATTGCAGAGCTCAATAGCCTTATTACAAGAGACACATTTGACAGAGATTGAACATAAGAAGCTAAAAAGAGAATGGGTGAACCAGGTGTTCTACGCATCCTATGGTAAAAGGAGGGGAGCAGCAATTTTACTTGGAAAAGGGGTGGCGTTTAAAGTCGAAAAAGAAGTGAAGGACAATCTGGGGCGATATATAATGATTATAGGGTCAATGGCCGGTTGGGAAAAATCAATAATGAATGTTTATGCACCAATTGAGGAAAAGGGGACATTTTTTCAAGTATTAGCTAAAGTAATAACCAACTGTGCGAAGGGAATGTTACTTATAGGAGGTGACTTTAACACTGTACAGAATTGCAAAGTGGACAAGTATCTTTCCGTACATGGAACAAATACAAAGAGGTCGAGGATGTTGAATAACATAACTAAAGAATTGGGATTGATAGATCCATGGAGAGAGAATAATCCCCAAACTAAAGACTATACTTTCTATTCAAACCCGCATGGCAGCTATTCGAGAATTGATTACTTTTACATTTCAAGACAACATATGCATACAGTAGTGGAGTGTGGTATAGAGAATATTACTATAAGTGACCATTCTCCCATTACTTTGATACTAAGTTTAGACAATGAACCCCATTTTAGGTATACGAGGATGAATGTATCTCTCCTCTCAGATAAAAACGTAGTACAGGAAATAAAACGGTGTATAAAAGAATATTTCCAAATCATTGACAACAATGAGGTTTCTCCATCAATATTATGGGAAGGAGGGAAAGCTGTAATAAGGGGGAAATTAATTGAAATATCGTCCCGACTGAAACGAATACACTTAAAGAATCAGAAGGAATTGGAGGATAAGATTAAGGAACTAGAAGAAGAACATAAAAACACACCAAATGAATCCAGATTACAGGTATTAAAAACAACCAGAAGCAAATTAGATGAACTTTTGACAAATAAAGCAGAAGGGGCTCTGCGCTTTGTGAACCAGAGATACTATGAAATGGGCAATAGAGCCAGTCGACTGCTAGCCTTCCAACTTAAAAAGGCCCAAACAGATAGGATGTTTTATTTGTGATATACTTCTATCTCTAAACAATGTTTAGTAAAACCCAAAGGTATAGCAGAAGCATTTGCAGATTATTATAAAGAATTATACAAGGACTCAGAAAATGACTTAGATAACTACACGGCACAAAACTTTTTAGGAAAACTACATTTACCAACACCAACACTAACAGGGGGGGATACATTAGAAATTATTCGCCCCATTACAAAATAGGAAATACAAGATACAATAAATAACTTAAAAATAAATAAATCACCAGGAACGGATGGATTCCCGGGGGTGTTCTACAAAAGCTTTAAGGAAGAATTAACACCAGTACTGCATAAAGTATTTAACTATGCTCTAACAAAAGGAGATCCCCCCCAAATCATGGTCGGAAGCCATCATAACAGTCTTGCACAAAGAAGGAAAAGACCCAATATTGTGTGAAAGCTATAGACCAGTTAGTTTACTTTGTAATGATCTAAAAATTCTTACAAGCATACTGGCAAAAAGAATGCAGAAATTTATAGCGAAATTAATTAGAAATGATCAAACAGGGTTTATTCCGGGAAGGCAGGGTGCAAACAATATTAGGAGGATACTAAACATAATTACGAGCACAAAATCTAAGACCCAACCCTCGATGTTACTGAGCTTGGATGCACAAAAAGCTTTCGATGGGGTGAAATGGAGCTTCTTACAGCAATCACTTATAGCTTTTGGCTTCCCTCAAATATTTGTTGAATGGGTGAAAATAATCTATAAAAATCCTAAATCTCGTTTTAGAGTAAATGGTCACTGTTCAGATGTCTTTGATATCAAAAGAGGAGTCCGGCAAGGGGATTGTTTAAGCCCACTCTTGTTTGCAATAAGCATAGAACCACTCGCAGAATCAATTAGACAAAATGAGCAAATAAGGGGGATATTTGATGAAGGAGGAACAGAACATAAAATATCATTGTTTGCAGACGACCTGTTGGTAATGCTGAAGGAACCTTCGTTATCAATACCACCACTGTTGGAGAGCCTTAAAATATATGGAGAAGTAGCTGGGTATTCAAATAATGAGAGCAAATCAATAGCAATGATGATATCAGGAAAATGTCCAACAGATGTGATTGAAAGATTTGATTTTAAATGGACAAATAAAGGGTTTAAATATTTGGGGGTGACCATTACACCACATTCCACACAGCTGTTTGATGCAAATTATGGAATGTTGATAAAAGAAATAAGGAAAGATTTGGAAAAATGGGAAATTTTGCCCTTAAGTCTTATCTGAAGGATAGAAACAATTGGAATGAACATATTACCAAGACTATTATTTTTGTTTCAATCCTTTCCAATTCTGATCCCGGCATCCACATTTAAAATGTTAAATAAATTGATAACAAAATTCCTTTGGCAAAACAAGAAACTTAGAATAAAATACAAAACCCTGTTAGCTCCTAAAGAAAAGGGGGGCCTAGACCTACCCAATATTAAATATTACTATTGGGCAGCTCAAATTAAAGCACTCATCTTGTGGATTACTACAGACAAAGATACGATATGGGTGGACATGGAGCAGCGATCTTGTCCAAATATGCCTGTGGAATCGTTACCATACATATCAGTCACGAGGTGGAAGAAATTAAAAATCCAGAATGAATGGATTAAGGGAACTATTAAAACTTGGTCAACAATACAAAAAAAACATTAAAAATATCAAGAGTTGTGAATAGGGCTACCAAAATAGCGAAAAACCCAGACTTTAAACCTGGGGTTATGGAGGTAGGGTTTCAAAAATGGGCCCAAAAAGGACTGATGTTGATTACCCAAGTATTGGAAGCACAGGCAATGAAATCATTCGAACAACTCCAACAAGAATTTGACCTACCCAGAAATGATTTTTACAAACATTTGCAACTAAGGCATTACCTCCAGAAACACGAGGAATGGGGGAAAATATGTAAGGAGCCAACTAAGGTAGAGGAATTATTAATATCATATACAAAAGGACAATCAATAAAGGGGGTTATACCAAAACTATATAAAGCCCTGAGAATGGATCTCAGTAATGAGGACATGGCAGTTAAGGAAAAATGGGAACAAGAAACTAATGTAGCGATAAAAGACAACGAATGGGGAAAAAACATTGAAAGAGGGACACAAAATAACCAACAGCCCGACATGGAGGGAGTTTGAATGGAAAGTAAAAATGCGATTCTTCTATACACCCTCTATCACTTCAAAATATAAAAATACCTCAAATCTATGTTGGCGTAACTGTGGGGGGGTCGGAGACTTTACGCATATTTTCTGGAATTGCCCTGTAATATTAAATTTTTGGAGAAGTATCCAGAGAGAAATAAAATTAATTACTGGCTGGGAGTTGCGGTTTTTTTTTTTTTTTTTTTGGGTGTATATTTTTATTTATTATTTTTATATATATATATTTCTTTTTGTATGGACGTATTGTATGAACATTTATTCTTCTTTTCTATTAATAGTATTTTTTCTTCTTTGTTGTTCCTTCTGTTATTTATGAGTGTGTCAAGTGTATATATTTTGTGTTGATGTAAGATGGTGGAATCAAACCTCTGTCAAAATTGGTGTGAGATATAAAAAGTTAAAAAAAAAAATGCTTTGAAAAAAGTGTACAAACCCTGATTTGGGGGGGGAAATATTTGATAAAACCCAAAACCAAAACCATACACGTCATCTTAAATGGCTGTTTCAAATAAAATTACAGTAAACTGGCTGAATAAGTGTACGGTATACAAACGTTACATGATTGTCATGCTTGACATGCGTGTCAATTTTAGGAACATATTAAGAGTTACTCTGATGACTCAAGCAGAATCCCAAAATACCATTTCCCTCCAAATCAAGTCAAGTCATGTTTATTTATATAGCCCTTAATCACAAGAAGTCTTAAAGGGCTGCACAGACCAGGAACTATTACAGACTATTATTACACCATCCCCTTATCTAAAACCTACATGAGGGCAGGGAAAAACTAAAAACCTCGGCATGAGCAAAATGAAAAAACCTTGAGAAGGGGCCATACATGAGGTAATGCCTCTTCCAGTATGACCTGGCCAAAATGGTTGTTGCATTATCCAGACATCCTGAACATGAAACAGGTCATTCATAAGCCAAAGAATATAAATGTACAAAATACTGCTACAGAAATAATACTAAAATTCTTCTACAGAAATATTGCAAAAGACTGCAAAATTGCTACAAAACTAAATATCAAATTGAGTGTTTAAAAATAGGGACCTAATATATTATTAACAAAGCCAGGTGCCGCTGGAGGTGGATTTTTTTCCATCTCCATTCCTCTTTCTTTGGTCGTTCATCGGTCATTTATTTTAGTTTTGAGACATCTTTCAGTCATTTCTCATTGCTCCTTTTCTCTCTTTCTCTATTTATCTAATTCTGTTAGTTTCTGTTTCCTACTGTATTTCTTTTTCTCTCTCCTCTATCTCTCAATTTCTCTCTATATATCTGTAATTCTCTCTTTCTCTTTCTCCTTTTCCTCTCTCTTTATTTCTCTATTTACCTCTCTGTGTCACTCCATTTCTCTCTCCCTTTCCCAAGCTTTTTCATTTATCTTTTTTCATCTTTTCTCTCCTTCTCTCTCTTTCTCTCTTTATCCCTCACTCTCTCTATCTCTCCTTTTTTCTCTCAATTTCTCGAGTTCTTTTGGTCTCTATTTAACTCTCGCTATTTATTTTTCTCTTTCTCTTTCTTATTCCATACTTATCTCTCTCACTCTTTCTGTTTCGCTCTCCATTTATCTCTATATACATTTCTAATTATCTTTCTATCTTTCTTTCCCTCACTCAATTCATTTTACTCTTTCTCTCATCTCTCTGTTTATCTCTCTGTATTTCTCTTTCTCTATGTTACTCTATTTCCCTTTCTCTGTCTCTCTTTCTCTCTCTCATTCGCTCCTTCCATAGCTCTTTATTTTTTTCTCTTTTAATCTCCTCTCTATTACTCTTTCCCTATTTATCTCTCTATGTCTCTCTTTCTCCACCCATTCTCTCTATCTCTCCTTTTCCATCTCAATTTATTTAATCCTTTCTGTCTCTATTTCCCTCTCCCGATTTCTTTTTCTCCCTCCTCTCTCGATTCCCTATTAATATCTCTCTCTAATTCTCTCTTTCTGTCAATCTTTCCCTCTCGATTTGTTTCTCTATTTCTCCCCTCGCTTCTCTCTTTCTCAATTCATCTCTTTCTCTTTCCCTCTCTCTCTCTCTCTCTCTTTCTTTCGCATTCTCTCTTTCCGCAACTCTATAATTTTTCATTTTTCATCTTCTTTCTCTTCCCTGCGACTGAATGGCAACCAGTTCAGCGTGTCCCTTGCCCACTGCCAGAAGATGGTTGGAATGGGCTACAGTGACCCTAGTGAGGATCAGCGGCACAGAAAATGGATAGATGGAAAGATAACCTCTTTCTTTCTCTATGTATCTCTATTTCTCTCTGTGCCACAGACCTGCTAAACACTCACCCGCCATGCCGCCCTTTTTCCGTTCTTATCTCTCTTTATTTACCTCTCACGCTCTCAATTTATCTATCCATAACTCTAATTCTCTCTGTTTCTCTCAATGTATTTTTCTCTATTTCTTCTCCCACTCTCTTTCCCTATGTAATTTTATTTCCCTCTCTGTCTCTTTCTCAAGATCTTTCATTTTGTCTCTTTGCATCTCCTTTCTTTTTCTATGTCTCTCTTGCTCTACTTCTCTCTCTCTCTCTCTCTCTCTCTCTATCCTCCCCCCTCACTCTCCATTTATCTCCTTTTCCCTCATTAACTCGCTTTATTTCTGTTTTTCTTACTCTATCTCATTTTCTTTCACTTTCTCTAATCCTCTTTCTGTCTCTATTTCATTCTCTCTATTTCTTTTGCTCTTTTTCTCTCTTATCTCGAAACAGGGTTAGGGCTAAGAACTAGGGTTATAGCTCACTGTTAGGGTTCTAAACTGAATGTAGGGTTCCTGAATAGGTTTAGAGCAAGGGTATCAGTTTAAAACAGGGTTAGGGCTTAACTCACAGCAAGGGTTAGATGTAGAGCTTAGCATTTTCATTGATTTTTTTATCGTTTTTCAGTCGTTTTGGGGTTGTTTCTGTTGTTTGTGCAGGCTTTTGGGTTGGTTTTTGGCCAATTTTTGCACACTTTTAGTGTGTGGGTCATCTTTCAATTGTATTTGGGTAATCTTATGTTTTTCTGTCTTTTAGTTGTTATCCTGTCATTTTTTGTTGTTGGTAAATCATCTTTTTGTCGTTTTTTCGGTCGCTTTATGTTTCCATTATCTGCACCGCCTATCCTCAGTCGGGCCACAGGCGTGCTGAAGCTAATTACAACTAATTTCAGGCAATTTGGACTTGCCAATTGACCTAACATGCATGTTTTTGGAATGTGGGAGGAAAGCCGGAACCCACACAAGCACGGGGAGAACATGCAAACTCTGCACAGGAAGGCTGTTAGCTGGATCTGAACCCATGACCTCAGGACTGTGTTGCAAACGCACTAACCATCACTAATTCATCACATTCTCTACACAGCATTATCTCCAGACAGAGGAGCAGCTTCAGCGACAGACTTCTGTCACAGTCTTGTACCACGGACCGACTGAGGAGATCTTTCCTTCCTCATGCCATGAGGCTTTTTAACTCCACCCGGGGGAGTAAAGGCCCACATTAAACCACACACCCTACATTGCATATTACCGTATTTTTATTGCAGTGTGTTTTCTGTGTAGCACTATCTAGATACCCTATATAACACGCTACATTGGGTATTAACACGTCACATTGGGTATTTGTGTATTGTATTCTTTTTGCTTTATTATTGTTTTGTTTCAGCGCAGGGATGCTGCTGGAAGTGTGAATTTCCCTGCGGGGATGAATAAAGTGTCTATCTATCTAATCCATTTATCTCTCTCTCTCTCTATCTCTCTATCTCTCTCTATCTATCCAAATACAAAACACAACAGTGACAATACATAAAAGGAATGAAAGGGGATGTTTGCTGCACCTTTTAACAATTTTAGGGGCTAATGCTATCGTCCACGTTTAGTCCCAATTTTGGATGGATGATATCGTGGACAGGGTGCAATACTCGTGTCCCTGTGGGCAAAAGCCACTAATGCTAGCTGAAAATGGAATTGAATAGCGCCAACCCTCCTGTTTTGCTCCTTTTATGGATTATATAGATAATGTTGGTTACTAATTTCTTCTTTGGAAAGATGCCTGTAATTTGTTTTGTAGGGCTGCTACAACAAATCAATAAAATCACTTAAAATTGATTATTAAAAGCATTGGCAACTAATTACTTCTTAAATTCATTGTGTTGTGAGATTTATGATCCACTAAGCACATTTAATCGAAGCAAAAAGGTGCATTGGATCTCGAGTTGTAGGATTGTAGTACCACTTTGGTCTGGCAGAGGGCACCATTTTTATTAAAGTATGCATTTCAGGTGAATTGGCCGGTCCAAATTGTCCCTAGGTGTGACTGAGCGAGTGAGTTGTCTGTCCCCGTGTGCCCTGTGATTGGCTGGCAACCAGTTCAGGGTGTCCGCTGCCCGATGATTGCTGGGATGGGCTCCAGCACCCCCGCGACCCTACTGAGGATAAGCGGTGCAGCTGATGAGATGAGATCTTAATTTTTTTTTCAAAATTATTTTTTTGTTAAACATTACAAACAAAATTGACATGAAACTACAAAGTTAACAATTTTCAAGGGAACTTAAAGTGCTGCAGTAATACAGAGAAAATAAATATGAAAATAAATAAATAAGATATATAAAGTAAAAAAAAAAGATAATACTGATGAAATGATTGTCTTAACACAAGGGGCAGATTCTTGAGCATATTATATACTATTTGCACATTGGAAATATTAACCGTATTCAAATATTTTACAGAAAAAACGTATTTGTTGACAACATTTTGAAAAGTGGGTTTGCATTTTTGATGTTTTGGTGGATATAAGTTTTTCTACATATAAAGTTTAATTTATTATTTTTTTCTTCATTTTGTATGTAATAAGATCTTTGAGGAAAAGTGCATCCTACAGATTTTACTATTATTATTATTATTATTTATTTTTATTATTATTATTATTATTATTATTGGAGCACATTTGTATGTATTTTTGTTTATTGGTAAGTTATTTAAAAAACACTTTGATTTTTTTTTATTTATTTATTAGATAATTTTCTGTTGTGTTGTACATTTTTTTTTCTATCTGTCCAAAACTTATATTTGAATATAGGAGGGAATCAAAAATGTGTTTTTAATAAAATCCGATTCATTGATTAATCGAAAACAATCGATTGATTATCAAAATTATAGTGTTAGTTGCAGCCTAATGTTCGGACATATTTTGTATTTAGCGTGCAAGTGTTGTGGAAAACGTTTTTGTTTTTTTCTATGCCCCATCCACTTATGGATTTTGGCGACTGAGCACAAAATTATAAAATATGTTTGCTACTCATCTTCATCCAAAAAGCACCACTGCTCTACACCTAAAGCAAAATGGCCATCGACACCATTATGTTTTTGCCCTCCTGCAGTTGATCCACTTCCTGGTCTCCCTGGTCCAGTCCAACAGAATCATGGGAGTCAAGCGCAAACTGCAAGTTGTTCGCCCGTCGATCATTATGCATTTACTTTTTTACTTTTATTCATTGTTAACTGCTCACTTCTCCAGGCCACTGATGCTTAACGATTCCAGTTCCGCCCACTCTGTGCCCAAATATGGGCGTTCCTTCACTTTGGAGCCAGTGCAGGAAGCACCGTCCATCTTTCCGGCTGACTCCGGGCTGGCCTGCGGGCCAATCATCTCGGACGTCACTGAGCTGGCCACGCCCCTTCCAGAGGACTGGATGGATGTGGGGTAAGGACATACGTTAGCGATGTGCAAGTCGATCCACGTCTGTATCTCAAGCATAGGTGTTAAAGATGCGGCCTGCAGGCCGGATCAGGCCCACCAAGGATTTTAATCTAGCCCACGAGAATACGCTGCGAGAAGCACAAGAGAAAAATGCCTTGCAGTTACGAATTTGTCCGTTGGATGCTTCCAAAGCCAGGCATTCTCAAAAAGCAACTGGAGCTGTATTTCTTTCGCTCAATTTCTTCCTCACTCTTGTCTTCACTCTCTCTTTTTCTTTCTTTCTTTCTTTCTTTCTCTCTTTCTAACTTTTTTACTCTTTTTTTTGTCTCTCTCACTGTCTCTCTATTCTGTTTCTTTTTCTCCCTTGCTTTCTCTCTATTTATCTTTATTATCTTTCATAATTGTTCTCTTTCTCTTTGTAATTCTTTCCTTGTCACTCTTTTTCTCTTTCTTTTTCTCTCTCTCCCACTGTATTTCTCTTTCTCTTCCCCTGTCTATTTTTTTCTTTTCTTGTCTTTTTCTCTTTCTCTGTCTTTTTCTATCTGTCCTTTTTTCGTATTCTCTGTCTCTTTCTTTTTTATCTCTTTTTCCATTTTTCTCTCTCTCTTTCTTTTTTCTGCTGTCATTTGCTCTCTCCCATCTACTAGTCCGGCCCCTGTGAGAGATTTTTTTTCTACCTTTTGCCCCCAAGCTTAAATGAGTTGACACCCCTTGTCTAAAGTCAAAAGTGGCGTTTATATGGGAAGAAGGTTAAATTTTACCTACTGGGCAATCATTGGCAGGACTATCTGATTGGATGTTGGTTCAACAAAATCAAACCAAATCAACATTTTCAAGCCTGGCTCAAGGGCTCACCAATCCAGGTGATACGTTGATTCTGATTATAATATTGAAGACGCCTGCAAAGGAGATTGCATAGTTTGCCAGTCCCTTTTTTCAACCATTATTGAGCACTGTTGATAGGTTGCTGGTACATATCTGCAGGGTTTGAATGGGTGCTTCAAATCCTGGAACATGTTTGAATTTAAATGTTGTGTTTTGAAGGTCAGGATAATGCTTGAATTTTTGGTGAAGTGCCTGAAATGCTTGTAATTGTTACCATTGCTATGTTTCCTGGCAGTCTGACTCAATAAATGAAGAAAAATCAAACAAGTCTGTAAAAATGAGACAGATGATGGCACCTCACTATCAAGTTTTCATGTGAAGTGTCGCTGCCCCACAACTGGTGCGTCAGACTATTCATGGGAATTCTGGCTCTTCTTCGAGAACCGGCTCTTCCGGCTTGGCTCAGTGCCTCAGATTAATAATTTTTCTTCAGGGTTTAAGTTTAACAACAAAATAAAAAGCAAAATGATTTACCTTTCAGTGGAACAACAAATAAAGGGCTATGGAATACAAAAATACTAAACTCTGTGGAGACAGTGCTTTGTCCTTTTGTGACATATTTAAAGTCAAGTCATGTTGATTTGTACAGCCCTTTATCACTAGGAGTCTCAAATGACTGCACAGACCACAGATTATTGCAAACTGGAAAGGAAAAACTCAAAACCTGGACATGAGGTAAATGAAGAAACCTTGTGAAGGGACCGCACATGAGGTAATCCCCCTTCCAGGATGACCAGGTTGCAACGAATGTTGCAATAACACATAATACACAGATATTGTCAACCTGAGATACAGGTCATTCATAAGATATAGAATAGAAGTGTGTTAAGCCTAGATTTAAACAGTTCCACTGAAGTTGCAGATCTAATCTCAGTGGGCAGAGCATTCAACAGCACCGGGGCCCAAATAGAGAACACTCTCGAACCTGCGGATCTCTTCTTGGCTCTTGGGATCACTAGTAGACCACCATTTTCAGAGCGAAGGCTCCAGACCGGAACATAGGGGGAAATTAAATCTTAAAGATAAGAGTAAGCAAGTCCATGCATGATTTTTTATACTACCAATATAACCTTAAAATCACATCTTATGCTAACAGGGAGCCAATGCAGGTTAGCTAAAATCAGGGTAATGTGATCAAACTTTCTTGTCTGAGTAAAAGCCTCGCAGCATTTTGTACCAGCTGCAGGCTCTTGATTTTGGATTACGGGAGACCGTAGAGTCGTACAAGACTGGAGGTAATAAACACATGAATAATATATATAATATATATAATATGATATATATAATACATATTAGACTGGGACAGCATTGGTTTGGAGTGTTTGGAAGGACAGATTGGGGTCAAATATGACACCTAAATTTATGGCTGAGCCACTCTGGGTGATGTTACATTTGTCAATACAGTTTCAGAGCAGTTTTTCAGAACAAGTCTGGGCATTTAGATGGACCAATAATTAACATTTTGGTCTTTTCAGGGTTGAGGCGCAAGAATTTGAGTGACATCCATCTTTTTACCTCAGTGAGGCAGGCTTCCAAATTTCCACAGTTTAGTGCTCTTTGTCCGTGTAATGGATTTTGTCTTTTGTGTATTTTTGTATCCATACTCAAATCATTTATGTATTTATTTTGATTAAATTCAAAGTGAAAAACACATGAAATACAAGTTATTATTTACAGATCTACAAAAAATGTACAATACAAAACAATTTTAGCTTTTTACACTATAAACAGATTTATAGTCATACAACCACTCAGAATCTATAAAAATGCAAAATAATAACATACGAACTAAAAATAATAACTCTTCAGTGCTATAAATAAATGACTACATATTCAGAAATCAACTATTTACAATTTAACATACCATTCGTTGTTACTTTTGGCATCCGTCAGAAAAAGGACGCCAACTGAGGAAGAGAGAGCCGACGCCTCGGACGTGGCAGTGGCGTCCGTGGACACGCCTCTTTCTCCCACCACTTTCATCAACTCCATCCTAGAGGACAACGATACGCTAGCGAGCAAGTCGCTGCCGCCCACCGCTCGCCTCCCTTTCAAATCTCCTTCGGATGCTCCGCCCACAGCTGCCCAAGCTCAGCCCCCTACCTGCCAGACTGTCGTCTGTATGGACAAGTACGGTCAACAGCCCAATGCATGTGCGGCGTGGAAGTGCTTTATGTTTTTTACACGTATGTTGTCCGGTGCGTTCCAGGTCAGAATTGTCGGATCATGTGGAGACAATCGACAGCGGTCTGGAGAACCTGCAGAATTTCCTCAACAGTCAGAACTTCTCTTTCGACACGGCGCCGCTCATGGAGGTAAGTCAGCGGGCGGTCCAGAGTAAGTGTAGCGCAATCAGCAGCCAATCAAATCATCTTTTCTGTCTTTCAGTTCTTCAATCATTCGTCTCAGCAGGCAGACTTTGACATCAGTACTTTGGACACGGTGAGTGGGAGCCACAAAAATAAACCCATCGGTTAAGGAGATTGTTAAGCTTTATAAGTATTGTAGGAGCCAAAATGTATAAGTGTCATTGAGTGCTATTCTTGTTTGTCCATGGGGTGGCACACATTCATTTGTATGTGCACAAGGTAAGAACGCCTGCTGTTGTCAGACAGGTATTTGACCCGGAGGGCATCAGGTTTTGACTGCTATGCAATGCTACTCTAATATAGTTTGTTGTTGTTTCTTGGACTTGTTTATTTTGTATTTGGCGTTTAACGAACATTAAGTAGATTTAAGACAATCATTTTAGGTAACCTTAAGACCGTTCCAAGCATCCTTACATCACTTATATCACTTGATTTCAACAATAACTATCCCAAGTCATTTCAGGTCACATCTAGCAAGTCAGCTTAGCTCCACCTGGCGTGTAGATATCTCAGTAGTTCTGCATTGGGCAGAACTCCACCACTGTGAATGATGCTCCATATCAGGGGTCGGGAAACTATTGCTCACTAGCCAGATATGGCTCTTTTCATAAGTACATATGGCTGGGAGGTAAAACTATTCTCATGCAAATCTTATCCATAGCATTCCAATTCTGATACCTGCGGGGTCAAGTCTAGTGCATAGCAGACATAGTGCTGATAGGGTTAACAGATTAGTATATAAACACCATGCCTCCCACTAAAATCCACAGAACAAATTTTAATCACCTAAAAAGGCCAGCCAAGCCCACAGAACAAGAGCAGTGGGCAGGGTTTGTACAGGTGCTTAAAATCCTTGATTTTCAGTGTTGTCTTTTCATGGTCAGGAAATTGCTTGAATTTGGGGTGAAGTGCTTGAAAATACTTGAAATGATTTCCATTGCCATGTGTCCTGGCAGTCTGGCTCGATAGACCACGCTTTTTAATTGAGAAAAATTTAAAAACCACGCACGCATGACATAAGGGGTCCTCTTCCGTGGTAGAGAGTGGATGAAAAAAAAGTGATCCAACCATTTTCTCAACCGCATCAAGCTTTATTATTCCACTTTCATTTCAAAAGAAATGACTCGCCTCTTCTTTACACTTTACACCGACCATGTTGAATGGATGCACAAGATATTAAACAATAAAAATGTCAAAGTTCTTAGCGCGCTGGAGATTCAGTACACTATGTTTACACACAAACTAGTAAGTAGAAGCCAGATTTCTTCTTTGAGTTTGATGCTGAGTGACCTCTCACAGCGCCACATGGTGGAAAG